>NW_027287427.1:78310941-78905941 GCF_022747635.1 Hetaerina americana
AAGTAATCATTGGCCCTATTCTCTATCCTTTTGTTTATGATCCTGAGAACAACTTTAGCTGCGTGGGATATCAAACTAATTGTCCTATAGTCCTCACATAACGTGGCCTTTACCTTTTTCGGAATCGGAACTAAAACTGCTCTCACTAAGTCTTCCGGCCAGATTCTCTCCTCATAAATGCTACGGATCAGCCCATATAGCCTCTTCCTCCCACATTTTCCTAAGCATTTTAAAAATTCCACGGGAATGTTATCTACCCACACGGCCTTATTTAGTTTCATTTCCCTTAATGCCCTTTCTATCTCATTGTCTAGTATGCCTGGACCTAAGCTGTCTTCCTCTACGTCATTTTCTTTTTCAATGTCTAACTGTGTTGGTCTGAGTTCTTTACTATACAGTTCTTCTATATACTCCTTCCATCTCTCTTGGATCTTTCCTGCGTCAACTATTACCTTACCCGCCTTATCTCTAACTATTAGCATAGCTCTTCCTTTCTTACTTCCCGATAACGATTTAACTTTGCTGTACAGCGCACCGATTTCACCCTTCCTCTGCAGACTTTCCATATCCTCGCACTGCGTCTTCCACCATGCGTCTTTTGCCTTATTTGTTGCCCGCCTCAATTTATTGTTCAATTCTTTGTAGTTCATTTTGCCTAATTCTGTATTCATATTCTTCCATTTTCGCCGCTCATCCATCTTTGTAATCATCTCATCCGTGATCCATGGTTTCCTAGTCCTTTTAGCGTTAACGGTTCCAATAGTGTCTTTTGGGGCTTTAGACAACCCTTTTTTGATCATTTCCCATTTTTCTTCGATAGTAATAAGCCCTTTACCATCCTCCATGATTTTCTCTACCGCCTGTTATTATTCCTTCCTTTTAAACCCATTTAATGCTTCTACATTCCATTTTCTAACTCGCCGCCCCTGCCTTATCTTTTTGAAACGTACGCTACATTTCATAACAACTAAATTGTGGTCTGAGTCCGCATCCGCTCCCGGAAAGCTGTGGGAATTTATCACACTATTCCTAAACCTGTGTCTAACCAGGATATAATCTAGCTGATATCTTCCTGAGTCACCTGGCATTTTCCATGTATACCTGCGTCTTTTGTGGTGTCTAAACCAAGTGTTGGTGATGACTAACCCCTGTCTCCTGCAGAACTCAACTGCTTTCTCCCCGTGGTCATTCCTCGTGCCTAAACTGTAGTCGCCCACCTCATTACCATCTCTTCCTTCGCCTACCGTCGCATTCCAATCCCCCATCACTATCAAATGTTTCCCTGCAGGAACACACGCGATCATGTCCTCTAACTGATCGTATATCTTATCGACCTCTTCTTCCTTATGGTTGCTCGGTGGCATGTATACCTGAATAATAACTAAGTTCGTCGGTTCTGCTTTTATCTCCACTAGTAGTATTCTATCCGTTACCTGCTCTATGTTGACTACGCTTCTTCCTACCTCTTCATTTAATACTATGGCAACCCCTCGTTGGCTCTCGTCCCCACCGCTGTATATTATTCTATACTTATCACTCCAGTAATCCCCGCTATCTTTCCATCTCACCTCGCATAGACCTAAAATATCTACATTTCCCCTTTCCATCTCTCGCTTAACATTCTCCAATTTCCCTGTCCTCATCATTGTCCTAACATTCCACGTTCCTATTCTAACTAATTTTGTCTTCTTCTCCTGCGTCTTCTGTCCTGCTGCTGCTGGTTTTCCCTTGCAAGGGTTTCGTGGGATGACGACCGCGGAAGCCTTGCCTCCCCCGCTGCCGGGCACGACACACGGCCGATTGGGCCGAGCCCCGTGGTTGCCAGGACTCAAATTATCTCTATTGTCCATCATATTTTTCTAGGGAATGATAATTGAGGTGGTTTCCCGTTGCCTTCCTCAATAGTGTTTTTAACGTGACACCATCACTTACTGGCCGCCCCACTGGGGTCAGACGCCATTGCAGTCGCCTCACTGAGGAACAGACGCTGCGTGGACTACCTTTCGTCTGGCTCCTAACCTTCGACCTATCTGGCATGGGTGACCCTACCAGGAGCAATAATTATTACTCCAGCCAGCACAGCTCTAGGGGTCATCGGAACGCACAAGCCCTTCCACCACGTCAAGGTTGTAGTCCGGGGAGGGATGGTTATATATATAAATATATATAAATAATTTACATATTTATATATGTGTATATATATATACATATATATATATATATATATATATATATATATATATATATATATATACATAAGTTATGTTACAAATGAAGATAAATATGGAAAAATATTTACTTCCGGCGCGTTACGTTCAACAATTAATCTTCCCACAGGAAAGCATTATTGACTTGAAAAAGATAACAGCGAATGAAATAGCTATGAGAGAGCTTTGAAAGCTATGGTGTAGGTACCTTTTGGCATTTAAGACTCAGTTGGCATGTGGCATGTAGCAAATAATTTCGTAACTTTGCAGAAGTATTTAACTTACGTAATTTGGGCAAGAATCTGCAAAAATATAATTACATTCAAATTTACAGCCGCAGTTGAATTGAGTATTCAATAATGATACTGAAACTCATGCAATAATCGTTGAGGAAGTTGTCCGGATTGCTATCATACCTGCCAACCCGATGAATCTTAAATCGGCTGATTCTCATGCTTCATGACACGAAGTCACAATCGTACCTATCGTCATCGATTCCATTTGAAGAATGCTTTTTTGAAAGCTCTCCATGCTATCCCTTAAATCACCACCTTTTTTGTTCAGCTCCTTATGCTGACATCATCTGCTTCGCTGGAATTCGTCCTTCAAACTCCTTTTTAATTCTTTCCACTATCTTTCCCTCAATTATAATCTTCAGTCAACTCTGATCCCTCAGAAATCCCTATTCGTCACTACCATCCCCTTGTACATGCCTCGCATAGTTTTTCTCCGTTAACCATTCCTCGAAATATGTATTTCTCTCTGCGTGATTTTTTTTGTCAAATTTATCCCGTAATACAACATATTCATCACTGTTAATCTTTTGTTTCCACTGATTCTGTCGCCATCTCTGGGTTACAGCCGAAGAAACCAAAGGTCATGCTCGTGTGTGATTTTTAATGACTCACTTCTTTAAGGTATTTTTTCTTATGAGTAGTTATTTCTTCTGCAATAAAAATTCCCTTGCCAGCCTTACCATATTTATTCTTTTTTCTTCGCCAAAAATTTTGATAGCTCCATAAATTAACAGTTCTATTCGTTCAAATGTCTTTTTTTTTAATTTTAAATAAATTTAAAAAAATAATCTCTGGAAAACGCTTTTCGTCTAAAAACACACTAGACTGCTTCATTTGAAAAAAAAATTTGCAATGAATATCGAAACTTACATGCGCTTTCCATTAGCACTTACCCGATTCTGTATGAATCTTGCATTTTGGCATATTCTGCATTTAATAATCTTAGGTTTTGCAAAGGTAAAATACAAAACTGCAGTGGCTTTATTCGATAATGGTAGTTAAACTGCGAGGAAAAGTACATTTATGACTCGTAGAACGCTCAAAAATAGTTCGGACCCTTATCCTAGGCATATTTGAAGCATGAAGAAATCAGTTGGCCTTGTTCTCCAAAAGCTGTATGTGTAGTACAAAAC
The DNA here is from genome assembly GCF_022747635.1 of Hetaerina americana. Lineage (NCBI taxonomy): Eukaryota > Metazoa > Arthropoda > Insecta > Odonata > Calopterygidae > Hetaerina > Hetaerina americana. The sequence goes on from NW_027287427.1 coordinate 78,314,578, forward strand.
TTGTACGTTGGTGAAACCCAGCAATGGATCACGTGGGCTAATTCTCTCACTCTCGCCGAGTTTGTCTAGTTGACGATTTCCCACGACTCATGGAATGCCGGTAAAATTACTCGATTATAGGGTTTTAGGATCGTTTAAACGCATAGACGAAGCAGGCTCCGGTTGGCCTACTTTGGCTTACTTTCCATCGAAGAAAATATGCCAAATAACCGAACGCCCTGTGCCTAGTCGAGCGGAGACATTCCAGTTTAGAGTTCGAGATTTTTGCACTTTTATGCTTATGATTATCGTGTGAAATATCTTAATTTAAGGGTAATAACAGAAGTACATATCGGTATTACGTGGGAAATTGTCGGCAGCAAATGACCTGCAAATAAATGACAGCCTATGTGGCTATGAAATTTTGCCACATTCGCCATATTCTCCACCATAACCACCAAATTCGCCCAAGGCGACTTTTTCTTATAACTAGAACTCAGAAAATCATACCGGGGTCGGAGAACTTATAACATAAATGACGTCATTCAAGAGAGTTAACAATGGTTTTTGACATGATCTGCTGAGTTCTACAATGACGGCCTTCGAAAGGTCAGGAAACTCTCGGATAAATGTTTAACTCCACATTGTGGCTAAGCAAAGAATCCTTAAGGATTATGAATAAAAATTAAGTTCCTATCTATATTGTTTGAGAGCAAAAATTTAAATTTAACGACACCCCCTCGTAAATGTCCGGCTTTCTAAACTCAAACTTCATACACACTACACCTTGCAATTATAATGGTTAACCTTTCGATGGTCTACATTTTATTTAAATTTCCTTTGATCATTTTTTTAATGTTACAGGTTAGGAAAGTTTGCATATTACCTTAAATTAAGGCATCCTTAATCGAGTTTTTAATTTTATGTTGAAATAACTTCCATACTTCCAGCCGGTCATCAGACGGTTCCATTGCCAACTTCCTCGACTCCTAGCCCAGAAATCGTGAGCTCTATTCCCACTTAGTTGGGTTTCCTTCCACCGACTAATGCTTGTGTGTAATTCCATTATTATAATCCGATGCAAAAGTTAAAAAAATTGGCAGTTTTCGGATAAGTGCTAAATTACGTCTAGCACTCACAACTGTGGTGACTAAGATGGTTGTGCACCTACACCTAGATCAAAACTATCGAGTAGATTACATGTATATTCATTTTTCTCACCATTTCTCCGTGATGGTGAGCTTTGACTGATCTTAGGTTGCAACCATCGCCTTTACCCGCAAACGAGTTCAGCCATACCGTCCGTCAACATCCATATCTCACCATACTCTGAGCATGCCCACCCACGCACGCCCCCCTGCCCAATTTCTCCTCTCCCCCCTCTGCCCCGACTCCCATACCCCTGCCCATCGGTCCCTTACGCCGTGGGAACCAAACACGTGTGCTGGAAAGCCAAGCGGACACTCGCCGTTCCAAAGGTACACACACGCACACACCTTCGCACGCATTCGCCCTATCTCGTTTTCCTCTAGCGGGCACGCAGACACGTCCGCAAACGCCGTCTCTGCCGGACGCCGCCTTGGCGGTCTGCGTCCATTCTCACGCTTCTGGGCGGAGGGCGCACCCACCCGCGGGCGGGCGGGGCCGTTCCGTCGAAAAATTGACATTGCCAGGGGGTGGGGCGGATCAAACAAACGAGTGTCGCCTCTCATCATGCCGTTCTCTACCTTCCGACCGATGGCGAAGACTTTTATTGAAGCGCATAGTTTCCTTTTCCCCGATCGCGGGAACTCCGTCGATTGATGCCTCCGCGGGGACGTTTAAAAACTTCTGCGAGCATTATTCGATGGGAGACTCGCTGTAAGCTGGTACGCCAATGGGAACCGAGGAATCTGGCCCGCACCCCCTTACTCGAGCTTTCCTGAAATTTAACTAACGACAATTCACTATCGAAACTGTGGAAACAGTGAGTGCAACAATGGGATTTTAAACAGGTGATTTTTCCAACTTTACGAAAGGTCTCAGTCTAGTCCAAAACAATTGCATATTTTATCTCGGAGACAATATTTATTCTACATCTTTGGGAACGTTAAAAAAATTTTAGATTTAATAAAAATTAAAAAAAAGGCCTTACACAACATTTTTGCCATTCAGATTATACGGGTAAACATGAAACAATAGAAGAACGAAGATCAATTCATAATCAGAGCGTTCCGCGTCACGTATTTCGATAATTTTCTATACCTAAAAACCTATTTCAGAGACCTTCATATTCATGTAACCAACAACCTAAATGTGAATATTTGACTAGTTTTCCCCCTCAGTACCTCGTTGAATACATCCAACTAATGTTACGATGAAACTATGGATATTAAATGTAAATATTGTCACGCTAATTCAAGTACTGAGTAACTTGTGTATTTAATGATCAGGAATTCTTTTCAAATTATGATTTCATTCGTCCTAAATTGATAAAAATAGCGACAGCTTAAGAATAACTTATTGAACGAGCTAAATAGTTGAAAGTTGATACCATAGGAATCTTTCTTACTCGCAAAAGTATCAGCTTACACATAGGGAATACATTTTTTCAATTTATAATATACTTTGTTGGTCTCACAATAACACTGATTTTACTCTTTTGACAACGCATTGCAGTTTAAAACAAAAAGCATGTTTCATTTCCAGCAGTTATTTTATATTTTTCAAATACCTGCCATTACCTACGATTTTATCCCGCCAATCGCTTGCTTCATTCCTTCAGAGATCTCATTTCCTAGTATCAGGGAAATCACATTTTTTTCTGAATAGACCTCCCTCGAGTAAGAGTGAAAATGGGATAACTTTTATTGTTATAATTAAATAGGACCTCTAATTAGCGGTACTTAACATTTAATTAGAAACCAATTTGGATGTTTGCCTCAATTTAATTCAAAGCCACACAGATTGCGACTCCATACTTCAGCATATATAGAGGAATCAGTTTTAATTCTAGCCTTCAACAATCCATCACCAATTTGGTAACGGAAATAATTTTCAGCTGCTGACGGTAGGGGATTGTTTAAATGTATTTGGGTGGTAATAAAAATTACGTGAAAGTTATTAAAATGTAAATTCTAGAGTTGTGAGAATTGCGTTCAGCCTGTCATCTGTTTGTTTATCTTCTCCTCCGCCGCAAGGGATACTATTTCACCACGCGACGCTAATCGTTCTCATATACATGGAAATAAAGCGGCGGGCTCTCCCCAATTTCCTACACGCCCCTTGAGAGAGCCTTTGGTCAGATGCCATCCGTGGATCTCAGATCCCCACCCTCATCCTCTCACCGCCCACTTACCAACCCTCCGCCGTCCACGACATTCCAAGAGGGATCGCCATAATGCATTCCGTTTTCACTGTCTATCTGGAGCCCTGGTGGACTTCTGGTGCAAGTTTGCAATGAAGTAAAGGAATGGCTTTGGTCAATATTTGTTCTAGCGCCCAAAGAGAGCATTGATGCACGGTCATCGACACATGAGAGTGAGTAAAAGATACCACGAAAACGGAATGCTTTCCTCCAGAAATTCCGAACCTCCCTTCAATTATTAGTGATTAGGGTGGGTGACCGAGGGCAGAGGTCAATTACATCATTATAGATAGGTGGGTAATCTTGAAAAGGTAGGATTTTCAGGCAATGGAGATGGGTGAGTGAGTGGAGAGAAACCCGGCTACTCGTATTAAGGCTATTCCAAACGAAATCCTACGAGGCGTCCGGAATTTAACGTCCCATCCGATGAACAGCGTACTCACTTAGGGTATTCTCAAATGACAAAATTCTTAAGTATCAAACTACCACTCAAAAATCAGGTCGCCGACACGGATTAAAATCCGGTACCTCGGAATGGGAAACCAATAAATTAGCCACAGCACCAATACGATCCCACAGCACCATTCAAAAAGTTTTGCCTACACTTATGTATTTTTTTTAACAGTAAGGTACTTCGTACATCTAGCGTTATCAAACATAAAGACATTATTTTCGTATTTATTTGCTTTTCAGTTTCGTGATAAAATCTTCCTGAAGTATTACTTTTTTGATTCTCGGATAAGCGACTCTGGAGAAATAAGTTTATATTTTTCGAGTCAAGTTTTGAAGTAATACGCAGTGCTAAAAAACATTCTCCTGTAACCTCATAGTAGGTATTAGCACATCACCGCCTGTTTCATATTCTGTGCGCGACATAGCATTGCAAAACATCAATACTTCATTTGGTCACCTCAAATATGGACTTTTCAGAATTAAATCCATTTCTTGGCTAATTATCTTTCAAGATATAAAGACTCAACAAATATCAAATAAATATCCGATTTCCAAATTAATGATAATAACTGGCTTTTACCTCCTAGACTCAATATACGTCCATGTATCGCGTGGGCAACAAAATTTTCCCTATTTAAAACGATTGGTTGCAAATAACTTCAGATCCTAACATGCTTCAAGTAGCCGTTCCTCTACGACCAGCACATTCTGCATGAGCACTAATTGTTAATTTAGTCTCACACCTTTGAAATTCTCGACTGGCTTTCACCGCAGAAAATATGTGACACTTTATTCTATAAATATAAGTACATATATATGCACACACACACATAAATATATATATATATATATATATATATATATATATATATACATATATATGTTTATATATATATATATATATATATATATATATATATATATATATATATATATATATATATATATATATATATACATATATATGTTTATATATATATATATATATATATATACATATATATGTTTATATATATATATATATATATATATATATATATATATATATATACATATACATATATATGTTTATAAATATATATATATAGAAATATATATACATATATACTTGCGCACACAGAAAGCCTAAAATAAAAAGAGTTAGCTTCGAATTTTTACGCTCTCGTTTTCATTATGTGCCGGGGAGCGACGACGGGGAGTGGAAACTGCTGTCCGGAGTGGGGAATGAAGAGGGGGGTTGATAAGGGGCGAAGAGGGGGAGAAGGGGAGGGAGGGTGGAGAGGTGGAAAGGAGCCCGTGAAGAGAAGAAAACGTCGTCATTTCGGCTCCTTCCCCCTTTTGTTTTCTTTCCGTCAGTTCATAAATATGCATGAGGGAGGGCGCCACGCGAGTGCCTGGGTGCTGCAAGGGTGTGGTAGGCCACGGGAGATGGTGCCCGGCCAGGTGCACCCGTTCCCTCCGAGGCCTCCCTCCCCTGTTCTCGCCTCCCCCATCCCAGTCAACGCCACTACTTCCCCTCACCCCATCCCGCCCTCCCTACACTCTTTCCCACCTGTGCTCTGAGCGCCGCCTATCGGGAAGGGCAGTGTGTTCGAATCGTATCGGATGGATGGACGTGCAGGGAGCGGTTTGGGTCGGTCGTCTCGAGAAGGAACTAGTCGAAGGAAACGGGAGACTACAAATACGTAAACAAATAAATATATATATGCAAAGAGAATTCATTTCCGCGTTGAACTTGGGTTAACTGACAGCGTGCTTTGCAAGCATAACGATTTACTCAATTAAAACTGCAGCGAATGTAAGTTGGAAATGAGGGGCATCAAATTGATGTGGTCGTTAATGATCGAACGTCCAAAATCGTCTTTCTTCTCAACAGGTTCTCGTTGGTGGCAATCTGCTCCAACTGCGCTCGGATCGCCGCTTGGACTGGTCGTTTAGAGTGTACTTTACGTGACCGCCAAAACGGAAGACCTTGACTGGGATCCCAGTCAAGGCGAATGATTTTTACACTCTGAAATTGTTGCATTGAAAACGGAAGACGTTAAATGGCATTTTCTGATCGTTAATAGGTTATTCTTGTCTTCGAAAATATACAACTTTTCTCCTTTCCCTGTGTTTGCCTATTTGACTCTAATGACACAAATAATCTCCGATTCTAATTCTTGTCTCGCCCCGAATATAAAAATGTTTATAATATTCATTCAAAAATCGAATCAGCACGATTTTTTTGGTTTGTCAAATGTTGCGGGCATGCATAAAAAATTACGAGAGTACCAATTTTATGCTGCCGCTATCTTAATGGAATGGGTATTTGTCTTCGCAGTTTTCTTACAATATTAGAAAGTATACGATACTTTCGTGTTTTTCTTCACGGCGAAAGAAAATATATAAACGGGCACTATTTGGTCAATTGTTATTAATTTTTTTCCGATTTTGAAATTGAAATTGAATTTGAAATTGAAATTTAAATCTTTATGAGGAGTTATTCTGTTGCCTAAATTGTCGATTCGCGGAACGTGGATATTTTAATTAGCTATCCCTAGATGATTACATCACTTGAGCTAAATGTCATGGAAATTATTTTCGTTTTGAATTAAAAGACTTTTTCCAAATGGTAATTTGTTAGTCTTTATGTGTCTATTATATTAAAATTTCATCCAAATGTTGTCCGCAGGCCTTTCCACAGAAGTGAAGAATTTAATACGTACGCAATAGCGATCGATAGAAGTCGATCAGTCGTAACATTCATTTACGCGTCGTCCGATGTCCTCTCCCCCGATCGGGAAGCCACCCCCCCCCCTAGCCCCACCCGACGCCCCTCACTCGCCGCGACACCCTCCCCGGGTGCCGCCCTCGACGGAGGAGAGCGCACCTTGGCCCCCTCCCCACTACCGCAACCGCCGCCGACACGATACCCAAGGATCTCTCTCTCACCCCCTCGGAACCCTCGCAGCTGCCCCGGAATTTGATTTCCACCGCATACACCTATAAAAACGGCGCCGTGATCTCTCTCTCTCTCTCTCTCGCACACTTTACCTCTCCCTCCGCCCTCCCACCCATTCCACAGACACACCAACAATCCTCCTCCTGGCCATCTGAAAGTGTCGTCAAGGGTGCTCAAGCTGCACAATTTCTTCCCGCGCTCCCTTAATCAGTCCTTCCCCCGTCGCCAGTACGTAGGTGCTACAAGGTTCTCGAAATCGATAACTCAAAAGATTTTTGCGACGGTTTTCTTGTCACCTTCACCATTGTTTTGCTATACTCCATGGCATAGAACAAAACGTCTTTGATTAGTTGACGCCATTTACGAAATATAAGATTTATTTATCCAAGTTGAGGTATTTTGGCCTTTTCACATAAGGTGGAGACAAATTTTCGGATATGATGGGACGCTCATTTAGCGCAACCGTCATAGTATGAAGCTCTCATATATCTGTTACTTTTTCATGGATGATTCGCTAATTGTTTGCCAAATTTTTAATCACACCTGATCTCGTGAATGTTGATTAGTTTCGAAATATCACCGAAGGAGTTTTGTTACCAATGATGCAGACCATGCGAAATACTATATTGGACGCGCCTCTTCCCTTGAAAATTGATGCTACTGAGTAGGACTACTCATGTGAATTCCAGATACGTCGAACCATCTAATTGGTTCGACGTATCTGGAACTAATTTAACTATGCAAGAGCTCTTATAAAAGAAAAAGAAGAGTTTGAAAATGTCAATTTCTGCATAAATTTGTGAAATTTTCTTTTTTCTTTTCATAGCATGCTTTTTTTAACTATGAATGAGTACTAGAGCCGAAATATCAAATATTATTATTATTAAAACGTTTTGTAAAAGAAGTTTAAATTATTAGGTAGTAATGGCGCAATTCGTTGCTATAAAGGTTGATGACCACAATCTAGTTTTAAGAAGTTACTTATAAGTTGCCTAAACATGATGGCATAGATGGAAAAATTTACCCAATAACCAAGAAGATGAATATCCCATGTTAGCAATTAGTTGAATGCCACGAAGTACAATAAAAATTAAGGTTTGATAGGTGAGGACAGAGCTCACCTAGTCCTAAGGTCATCAGTGTGTGGAATAAATACATTAGGGGGGGGAGAGTTCTTACTCTTTGGCGTCTATGTTTTCCCAGGAAAATCTGGTACCTGAAAAATCACACTGCTAGGGTGGAAATAAAAGCGGCCAGAGGCGTCACTTAGAATCAAACCGGGGCCCTTTGGTCAGTACATTAGCGCTCATCACCCCAAAATGCCACGCTCCTCCTCTCTATTTGAATACCCGATAATTATATTTTAAAAATGGACTTTATCCGAAGATTTTTCCTCAAAATAAAGTTATGTTTTCAGAAACGTTAACAGTAAAAACTAGTTTCAGGATCGATGAGATTAATAACTTAACAAGTGAAAGAGGAAAACTGCAAATAAATATGTCTTAGAAGAGCCCCCTGAATTCATACCATGGTGACAATGGTGGGTAGTGGCAAGTGGTAATAAATGGGTAGAGGAACAGCATATTTGGAAGAGGGTTCGGCTGCTGACCCGAGGGCACGTTTTCTCGTGTCTCGGAAATATCCTGCTTCAATAAATCGGTGTGATATTTCGAATACGGGTCGCGGTAGTGCAGGAGTAGAGCGCTGGACTACTGACCAGAGGGCCCTGGTTCGATTCCCGGGCAAGACTCTCTCGGCACCTGCAGCTCCACCCAAGCTATGTGATTTTTCGGGTACCAGATAATCCTGGAAAACCATAACCGGAACAGGGAAAGGAACTGGTCCCCTTACCTTGATGTGTGAATTTCACACGCCGTCGGGCTTAGTACTGGGTGAGCTACACCATCACCTACCAAAACCGACCTTCGGGTTGATCACTGTGCTTTTAGGTTTCCCTCAAGAAAATTCATACGATACTACCCTGAGAAATGAACTGTGCCCTCCCCCGCCACGCTACTATATAATTTATAAACGCAAATGCCTAAATAAGAGACGATTCTTAACGTCATCTATCAAATCAGCTTATGTGTTTATTACTGCGCTGCGAAATAATATTTCCTCTCTTCGTCATTACCTTGCGCGCTGTATTTTGACTGATTTAAACAAAAACTTCTATTCGCACTCGTACAGGTGAATTGAATATAAAATGTCAATAAGAAAATGCTACGCATAGAAGCATATTATATCCCAGGTTCTATGAGTCAAATACATCAAAAAAGCAACAAGAAAAATGCTGGAAATGCTTCGACACTACCTTTAAACGGAGTCATCCGCTATATTTGTATTATACTCAAAAAATACTGCATTATACAACAAAAAAGGTTTGGTCTGTTTTTCTGTACAATTCTAAATTATTGAGAATGTTTTTCTATTCATAATCTTTTAATGGAACTTTATTATTCTTAACAAATGGGGAAACGGCGTCTTCGCACTTAGTTTTAGAATTCTCATCGCCACTATTTTTACATTTGCAGCTTACGTACACTGTAGAAGACACACTAAAATACTCGTGATCATACATTCTCCTTCATTATGCAGTTCTTTCCGTCTTACTAGTCAAACCGTGACTTTTTTCGATGCCGCGTGATCTACGAGTTTTATTTGCAGCACACTGTCAAAGAAACAAATGAGCACGTTCAGGAAATTCCAAGGATTCGAATGAAATAGATAATATAAAAATCAATTTATATTGATTACGTGCTCATCTAGTGTGCAGATACAAATGCGTTCCAAAAACGTCAGGTTTTCATTATTTTGATGAAGGTACATACCACTGATTGTCATGGTTGGTTGTTTTTAAAGTGAGTTATTATTTATAATATGTATTAAATTGATAAATACAGAAAACCAAAGCGACATTTCACCGTGCGTATTCCATTCAAGAAGTGATTAATCGTGATATACTTCAAATAACTTAATAACTGTTCACTAATGTAGGTACGTGAATGTGTATTAGAATTGGTTCCAAAATACGCTAGACAAATGCAGGCCGGCTCTAATTTCATTGATGATAAGTTATTTAAATCTCAAAGCTCTTATCCTTTCCGGTAGCTATATCCTGCACGGAGTATGACGTGATGAATAATGCATGAATTTTTGCATACGTAAACCAAAACCCTATTATTTTCTTTATGGAGAAAAAATTGTTTTAATCAAAATGCTTTGCCCAATTTATGATTAATATTCAACAATGGTGCTGAATTTCCAAGGTCATATCCTGGGTAGTTACTAACACTCGAACCTTAAATTAGATATTGCCCCAAAGGTCACGCAAGCACCTTAAGATGACCAACAAGTCACATGATAAATATCAGGAAAATAAATAACATGGACATTTCAATATTCATTTACATTTTTGGGTTGAGACTGAAATTATGGAAAGACCACGAGAAAAAGAGGAACCGACGACGTCGTGTAACGTAAATATTAAAAGAAAAAAACCCTGCATTTAGGAGATGAGTAAAATAAATTGTGTTGAAAGGGGAATGATAGAAGCGTGATGCTCCCCCGGCCATCTCTATTTCTCCAAGCCAGCATTAAATGCAGAAATGGATATCGAACGAAGACGCCGCCCTAGGGTCAACGGAATGAAAGGGAGAGTCATTCGCCTTGTGTATCTAATCTAAGTCGGGGAACTGAAGTCGTGGACCTTCCCCGGAGGCCTGCTTAAGTGAAAGATCCTACTACGCACGTGAGGAGATAGATCCACAGGCATCGGTGATGGAGAAGAAAATGAAATGGGTTAAGAAAAAATTATCTCCCCCCTTCTCTTCAGTTTATGCAAATGTTTTTGTCATTTACGTTTCAAATCTGAGACATAAAAATCACCGTATTTCGAGGCTGCTCTAAGTATAGGTCCTCTCGGTTTGATCACATCCCGCGAGAAGGCTGTGGTCGTGGGGGTGGGAGCCGGGGGTGGGTGGGTAGGTGGCCGACGGCAACGCGAGCAACCGGAGTCAACGCGTGGATCAGCCCTCATTACCCGCTTCGTCTTAAGCCGGCACACGCCTCTCCCACGAGAATCTGAGGGAACGGTGCCCAGAGGGTTTCTTTTATGAAATGGGTGAATGGTGAGGGAGAGGGGGGAAGAAACGCAACAACGCTCTCGCTGAGGAATGCGCTCGAGAGTAGAAATTACGAAATTGGCTTCCCTCATCCCGATGCTCAAAAGACTTAGGTAAACCAAACCTACATTCACAGGCGTCGCATTTACATCGCAGCGTGTAAAATTGAACCAAAGGATTAAAAAAAATGCAGAAATGTGTTTGCCACCATTTAAAGAAAAAGGACGCGACTCTTGTTACAGCTTTTTGTTTTTCCACGCGGAGAGACGAAGTTTGTCTTTATGTGGAGGATGGGCAGTTGTAATAACCAATAATAAATAGCGTTTCTTTCACACATTTTTCGTAAAACGTATTATGGGGTACAACCTGATAATTCACTGAAAACTAGCTGTTAAATGAAATGTCATCAATAAGAATTACCACCTTTATATTCATGAACTGGGTTGAGGCAATATTTGGAGGCAATATACCTGAACTCTCTGTGACCGGATGATAAAATATAGGAAGTTTTAGCAAAAGCATTTCACCAGTGCCCATTTTCTCAATCCACCATTTTTTTCATGAGGACAGTATTTCACCTGCTGGGCGGCTTTCCACCCAAGTTCGCTTGATTCACCGCGGGTATCTGGACTAATGTGGCTCCGCCAGGCCATTTCCGTTGATATTCGTTTGCCTCTGCACAAATATAGTACTGCAATTCTTTCTGCGGACCCCAAGTCATCCACTGAAAAAATTACTCTAATTTCAGGCCACCACAACCTGTACAAGCCTCCATTATATATATGTATATATATATATATATATATATATATATATATATATATATGTATATATATATACTATATATATAATATATATATATATAATATAGATAATATATATATATAATATATATAATATATTATAAAAATCTTGCCTTTTATTCTGGTAGGAATTTTTCTCACATTAATGCATTTCGAGTTTGGCTATGACATCATCCCATTGCAAATTTTAACCTTTTTATTTTTATGTTTAATTTTTATTGGCATCTCTAAAGTCACCTCATCAGCTCAACATTTCAATCACCTTCTTCACATGCAAACCATTGCAGAAAAGAAATCACAATAAATGGAAACAAGTCATAGACAAGATAAAATTTTAACAACATCCTCTCAAAAAAATGAGAAATTTTTAAATAAGTCAAAACCTTGTCTGCAAATTTTCATTATTTTCACCACTTAATGTTTAATCATACTAACTCTCTAAACCACGTTGATGCTACATATTTGAATGTATATTATCTTAGGAGCAGATATTATGTTTAACATCCATAATAAAAAACATGAATGGTTTTTTTAATATAATATAAATAATTTGCATATTTGATATTAGTCTGTGGTTCTGAACTTATGTCGGTTCCCAAAAATGTCAATTCAAACGCTAACATCCCTACATAACAATTGGATTAGCTATTAAATTTTTTTCAAAATATTACTCCGTGAATTCAAAATTAATGATATCATATGTTTAAGAAGCTCTGCCGTTAATGAGGTTGACAAATGAAATGCATTAGAAACATGTTACACATTTTATATGAAAAAAACATGCACAGAAAGGCATTCCCTCAATAGATGATCACAGCGAGGCTAGCCTATTCTATTCTAACCTATTCTAAGCTGAGGTTGGTATTCTTTAAAAGTGGCTCACACCAAGGGCGTACATTATCTTCCACTCATCAAACTATTTTTCTATCCTACCAGACCAATAAGATATCACAACAAAATGCTCTTAATTACTCATATATTTGACTAAATATTTCAGGTAAACGCACTTTTTCCAACGTTTGCTTCTAAAAATGAAACTCGTTCATCAACGACTCTTAAATAGCGCACTTTAAGCATACCAAATGCCCCTATTGCGTAGCTTTCCCCCTTTTCCGTGAACCACTACAGGTCCCTCAACTGCTTAGCAAAAGCCGAAAGCGGGAACTCATACCACTAATTGAAATGCATCCCCCGTTTCCACCACTACAACAATCCCTTTTCAAAATGCTTAACGAATTCTATGACCGTTATGGAAAGAGGTCCGACATTCTTTAAGCCTCTTGTTCTCTGGGCCATCCGACTACGTAACCCATTCCAGGAAATGTGAACATAAGTGGAAAGAAAAGAAAATAAACTTTCTCCCCAGCACATAACTCCTCGGGGAAAGTGAATTAATTTTTTTATTTTATTAGCCGAGCTCGAGTGAGTGCAGTCGGGCAAAATGACCCGTTATGCATTTGAGGCACGTTCAAAAGACCGAAGTGGGCGGGTTTTGTCCCTCCGCAGTTAGCGAGCGCGGGGGCACGGTGTGAAAATAATTGGACGCATCCAAATGCAATACTCAATAAATTTAATTAATGATCCAATTACATACGAAATACCGCGAGCAGTCTGAAATGCATTAAATGGTGCCGGGTGTATATTTTCGCTGCAATAAAATACGTAGACACTATTACTTGATGGTGATCTCCCTCCCTTCTTCTTTTATGAACTTGCACTTGAACGAAAATAAACACTCTTAATGTTTTCTTAACGAACGACGTAGATAATTTCTTGGAAGACTCTCCTTCAGGAAGAGAGAGCATTTATGGGGGAATAATCAAAAGAAGGGGGCAAAAGTCGAATGCAATAATTGTCACTCTTTGTACAGGTACTAAAAGTAGCCATTATATATGCATAGCTTTCAGAACAAATACACCATTTACAGCGTTGCTATTCTAAAGACCCTCTAATTAACCATGATTTTATTTTTATTTTCTTGTAACTTGCAAGGGCATCGACCATAGGAAACGTGTTCATTAGTGTACAATGTAAGGGCAATTGAGGAATTATCTCAAACGGAACGACGTTCAAAAGTCGTCTTCCACGATGTAAGTGTTTACTTAAAGTAAATAATAGGTCTAACTTTCTATCGTGCATTGCTACTCGAAAATGGTTTTTCGTATCATCTAGATTTTGATGGATACTTCTGGGATGAAATTTCTTTTGGTCAAAAATTAAAATGATTTGTGATTTAAAAGGCGGATTCTCAACTCGATTTAAAAAATAGAATCACATTTAAAAATATGTTTTTTGTAGATTGTATGTTCCTGACTACGTTTATCGGCAACAATGATAATTTTGATACATATTCTGTCGCTAATGTGTAAATAAATTACTTTATTTCCAATCGGGATATACTTTACTTAGATCCAGGCGGGAAGTAAGCACAGCCACTGAACGGTGGGCTTGTATCTATGAGGGGAATTACATTAACTGTACTTGTCACCCACAGAATAAATTGCACCATCAAAATAAAAAGCAATGTTTTAATCCTCAAAAGCTCCCCAGTAACTCTGAAAAATGGAATTATTGACTATACCTTAATAATGAGATTCATGTTTTGAGGATATCACAAAACGAAATAAATTTTAACCAAAATAAAATAATAATAAATTCACCCCAATTAGATTGTTATTTATTAGTATCCTACCGTTACCGGCAGTTTTTGGATTGGTAGAGTCTGAACAAAGATACATTTCTTTATCTCTGCTGACATCCGTCACTGATTAAAATTCTCCTCAACTGGACATACGAGTACTTCCTTCCTCCTTTCATTCCGTATGATATGCCTATTCCATTATTCCTCTCCTATCCTATCCTTTTCCTCATCTTTTCTATTCTATGTTGTACCTCGTTTGTATAAAGTTTTTCCCTCTATCACAGTCTTTAACATCCCATTGCCATTCAAAGCACTGATTCTATATTTCATGTTTACTTTGGATTTCTTCCAGCGATCTCGCCCTCGCGTCCCATGTCCAAGCCTTCGCTAATCTTTTCTCAACATTTTTACTCAACGTCCCTGTCATTAATTCCCTTCTTCTTGAGAAAGGTTCTTTTCCTAACGCCATTCTTCTACATTTTGGCCCAACACTGCCAAGATGATTTAACCGGTCCATCAACCATCGTTTTTCCCCTCATATTTTAACGTTTAGCATAGCCTTCTTCTAACTTGAAAACTCCATAATCTTTTCCCTGGCATTTATTATCGTCTTATACCTATCACACTAATTTCCTAATGCGCTCAGTAATTCTCAACAATCCCTTGGCTGATTGACTAACTGAAGCTTGATCATTCACATCCGCTGGTTTTATGTATTTCCTGCCGACTTTCATTTCGATCTCCCATTGCCAATTTTACAATTTACTCAACGTAAAAGTTGAAACCCTCGGGTTAAAATGGACACTCGTCTTACTTCTCTTGCTATCACGGTCCATTCCGAGTCTTCATATGTCACTCGCAACGGACCAGTGGTATGTAGCGGTGACGATTAAGTGCCTGATCCCACCAATCTACTCTAAGTTTACTAATTCTCCCCAATCAACTCTATAGAACGCCTTCTTGAAATCAACGGAAACATCATATCATTAAATAATGTTTTCAAGCTCTTGACTGATAATGGTAATCTAAAATTTTGATATGAAACGTTCCCAGCGAATTTCAGTTTCCCACTCGTAACAAGTGATCGATACACAAAAAATGCTACGCATTTACAAAGATAAATATTTTGTGATTTTATGTAAAAATGTCAGGTTGGCTATATGAATACATCCTAAAAAGTTATTAAATGTCGATGTAAAGTCAAAATTTGCTCGACTGAATGTTTGCTTCGCAATACCCCAATAAATAGCGTGTGTTTTCTACACGTTCCATGGATAAAAATCATTAAAACCACCCTACAGTTGCACACTCTCTACGTGAAATACCATGCGTATGCATAGGAAATATAAAGAATTGCATAGGAAGGTCTTGAACTGGGTATACAAGTTGTCCGCAAAAAGATTACTACCAGAGTTAGTTATGATTGCTGAAGACCAGGCTATAGAGTGCGATGCAGCCAAAGGATAGCTGTAATTAAGTACTTCACAGGATCAACACTAGAGTTATGGAATGAAGACTTGCGACAAGATACCGAAAGTAATGGGATTAATAAGGAGTTATACAGTTAAGCAAGAAACTACCAATGGATAAACTAGATACATAGAAGAATTTTACGAGCTCGGGGAGAAGTTTACGGGCAAATGGTTAAAGCAGGGAGGTAGCATGACACTGCCGTAGGACAAGGGACAGTCGTGTTATAGCCTTTTTGCAATGTCATCTTGGTCTTGTGCGAAACTCGATTTTTATGGAGTTTTTATAAATACCTTTTATGACTTCTATTGGCCGCCTGTTTTTGTAAGTTTGGTTTTATTTTAATGATTTCCTATCTATTAATTATTATTTTTATATATCGGTTTCTATAGGCCGGTAAAACCTCTGATTGCTTAGACCCCCGATCCGTGATAATTTTCTTAGGAATGTCATATCCCGTGGTGACATTCAGTTGTGTAGTTTTAGGCAATCATGAGACATTTTTGCAATAAATAGAGGCAATTGAGTGAAAATCTTCAAAGCAATCACCCTAGTTCAGTGTTCCGCCATTATGTATATCAATGTCCACATTTTTTCAAGGTTTTGAGAAAATGTGGAAATTGATAAAATGATTGAAAATGTTGTCCCTTTTCTTTTCCCTTATCCTCCATTATCGCTTACCAATCCAACCTAATACTTGCAACCTATGCCACACACTTTTTAGGTTGATCGCGGGGTATTTCTTTACAGATATAGATGAGTGCAACAAGGCGAATGATTCCAATAGAGACGTTTAAAAGCATATTGATGATCAAGCGAACAGAGTGAAAAATCTGAAGAAAATATTTGTCAAACCTTTCAAATAGATCGAGGAGCTTTATGGATCTAAAACATGTCTTCAAGGTAAACGTATAAGCGGAGATTGGAAACTTGACATGTGGACGGAGCGAAAATTGAAAACAATTACGAGAGAGGATGGTTCAATAAGTACCCGTGTTTGACGACAAAGGGCGTTCCTGAGGGAGGTTTATGTTATCACCGTGTGCTGCCATCTATTGCCTCGTAGATGGGCGGAGATGAAGAGCATATCATCCTAACGAAGTATCCTTAGTTTTCGAGTGCAATGGTAACTTTAGCGATCAAAATATACAGGGTTCGTCCGGAAAATAAGTTTACTGAGCTCAGGAAAAAAAAATTATTTCACTTTTACATATCTTAAGCTAATATTCCTCAAAATAGGACCCTTGTGAGTCGATACACTTGTTCCAGCGGCGTTCCCATTCCTGGAACGCTCCCGCGAAGGCATCATCGGGAACCTCTCGAAGACTCGTCGTCGACCTCTTCTCTACCCTCCACGAACATCTTGTGCCACCGAAAGATCATATTTCTGGACACGGCTGACTTCCCGTAAGCCTGGTTAATCATAGCGACAGTTTCGGTAGACGATTTCCCAAGCTTTACCGCAAATTTGATGGAATAACGCTACTCCAAAAACTTCGGCATCGCGTTCCGTGACGTGGGTCGAGCGTGGAGGTTCGCGTTAACAGAGCTCCTCACTACACCACAGCTCAGAGCCGATTGCCTTTTTCAGCGTCGCTTGCCAACATACCCCCCTCCAATCGCAGCCCGTCAGAGTGGTGCTGGGCGCGCCTGGAGCGGCGCGCCCAGCCCAGGAGCCAGTACACTTATTTTTCGGACGAACCCTGTATTTACAACGACACCAAGGGGATCCCTATTATTGATATTGTATATATTTTATGTCAATGTCCCGTATGAATTTTAATGTAACCATCTTTTTTACAATCCTCCCGTATGATTTGAATATTTACTGTTATTTAATATTCTTGTGTGTAGTAGGTAACCTCTTCCTGTGATTAACTGTCCTCCATTGCATGATACAACTGATATTTCTGTGTAGGTGTCAAGAGTTTGACTGCGCGTGCATGGCAAGTGACCTAATACCCCTCGCTACACGCCCTAGCGGAAGTTTGCGGGGTATAATATGTATAGATGAGGATGAAGAAGAATGCTGCAGTTTTAACTATGGTGGGCGAAAGGAGGGAGTTGACGTTGGAACTCCGAAAAAGGCTGGGAAGATAAGCACAGAAAATATAGGGAGTGGCGCGTTATTCGCTTAAAGTGCCATGCTGAAGCCTTGATGAAGTATTAGATAAGGTGAATAGAAAAGAAAAGATAATAGAATATCTGGAAAGCATGAATTCAGAGAGTCACAAAAAATGACGAAGGAAATGATGCAAGGATGTAGGGCAAACAGAAAGATGTTCTCTCGATATGCTGATAGAAGATAATGATTGTTAGGGACCGTCCAAATCTTACCATTAATAGCCACGATAACTCGAATGAAAAAAATTGTGTAGCAAGTGAAAGGATGTTAAGGTGCCCCTATGAAATTGCTCTCACGACTCAGGTTTAGAAATGGTTGAATCTTCAAGCATATGTGTGTGCAAAAATGAATGTAATTTTATATTATATATGTTTGTGCACACACACACTCATATAGATATATTATATATATATATATATATATATATATATATATATATATATACATATATATACACATATATATACACATATATATATACATATATACGTTCTTAAATGTGAGCGTTGTTTTACGTATTTTCTATTTATATTTTTGTGTTCTATGGTGACCCCTTGTATATACATATATATATATATATATATATATATATATATATATTTATATGCAACTGACGGTATAAAACAATTTTCGGAATTGTCGCTTAAAGGAATGTTTGTTGAGTTTACAGAGAATCTTCTTTTGTGATTTAATAATCTATGAAAAATAAGTAGGCAAATTAAAAAGATTGAAATGAAGCTTAGACAGTAACCAGTAACTTAGTTATATTTAGAGCTGCTTCTTTAGGAGAAGAGAGATTACCCGTTCCAAAATAGGGCTCCTCAAAACCTTCTTCCCCGACACCCCCGCGCAGATGCGTAGACTGGATAAAAGAGGTTACGGGCGCAGGTAACCCCACACCACTGCACACATCGACCGCGAGAGGAAACTCTTTCGTCTCCGCCCGATTTCAAATTTCTCGCTGCACTTTGGGGTCGGCCCCGGAAATGCAGTTTGTAGGCCCCCTTCCAAGAGAGACGCCTTTTATGGGAACATCTCGAAGGCGGCCCTGCGTCATTCGGTCCCCTCTCCCATAACGACACGCGCCAGGCTCGGGCCAATCGCCGTCCTCCGCGCGTGACCCACTCGTGTTGTTCGTGGCATTTTACGACGGGTTGCCCCGCAGGTGCCCTCCGCGCGACGGACAATGAATAGTTTATTATTTTCCTTGAAACATCTGCCCATCGGCGGAAAATGGTTTTCCCCAAACTTTTTTCCACATTTTATTCTCACTGGATCCAACTTCTCGGGACTTCATGCAAGCGAATGTGATTCATTTTGGCAACAATCAATTCAATGTGTTTAAATGAGCTTGTTTCCAAGATATAGAGCCGGACAAACATAGCTCCTATGAAATGCTTGCTCTTATTTCACGAGAGCCATACGGGTACAAATATGTGACTCTTACTCTGCTGTCATATCCTGCGACCAGGGCTGGTCTTTTACACTGCCATAAAATCTCAGGTTATCTACAAAGATTCCATTTATATCCTTTCCCGAAATTGAATATTTTCTTTTTGAAATCACATAAGATAATTAATGGTAGAAAATTACATTTACTTGATTTGCGGTAAAATTTCAGTTTTTACGGATAGAAGTACTGACCTATGGCGTCTTCCATCTACGTCGGGGGATCAACAATGTACTCGTATATAATTACAATTAATCTCAGTGAAATTTTCGGCACTACTTAGAAAAGATCCGTCTCTTAAAATAACGCAATTGAAGAATATACAAATTCTATGAAGGGATTATACCTATATATATATATTATATATGTATATATATATATATATATACTTAGTTATATATATATATATATATATATATATTTATAGGTATATATATACATATATATGTATATATAGTATATATATACACAACATTGTTATGTACTAAAGTTATTAGCTTTTAGTCTAAATTCACCCCTTTAACAGCAACTCTTGCTATCATGTTCCGAATGTATTTCATGACATTTTGTAGGCGCAAACTTCGCAAAACTTGAGATGATTAAGGGAAAATTGTCCTCATTCCCAAACCCAACTCGATTCTTCATCCATCATTTCATTGCTTTGCTCATTTTCTGGCAGTTGTTTCGAAACGGCAGTGTAAATACTTGGGGATTGTGGTCTTCGTTCAGAATCTCGCAGGTGACGAAATTTTAAAAATCTATTTCAATTTCTACCCAAAGTGCTCTGTAGAGATCACTTCGGGCAGAAATCGAGATAGCTCTTCAACATTCGACCATATGCTCTGTGGAGAGACCTTCGAGTGGGGTACGCCGTCCGCCTAATAGTACGTAAAACTGTGGACCCTTTGGCACCTTTCGTTTAGAGAAGTCTTATTTCAACGCAGGATATTCTCCACCCTTTCCCGTACCATCACAATCTTACCACTCCCTTTGAATTCTTTGTTTAGCACGTGCTTGAACTTGGATTATCAATCCAAAAATTGTTTTGTGGCAGCTTTCTAAACTATGAGTTTACTAGTAATTTGCTCTCTGTCAATTTCTTCATTCCCTCATAGCTAATTGCACCAACTGTTTCTTTTAGTTTCTTCTTGGAATTCATAGTTTTTGTTCCTCTGTGAATCTACCCCACTATATAGCATTTGGTTTTGGTCATCAGTAAACAATCATGACTCAGAAAGTGCCCAATAATCATTCCTGGTCGTCTTGTTCGTCTTCTCCTTAGGCTTCTCTCCTCATTTCATCTTTCAAGTATTTTTTAATTTTCTGCTCTCTCTATCCATTTTCTTTTCAGCAATTTTCGGTAGCAGCATACTTTCATTACCTCTAATCTTCTATGTTCTGCAGCTCCTGTCGTCAAAGTCGTCGAAAGTTAGACTTCATAATAGTTGTTTCTTCTTAACAGAAAACCTTCCTCGTTTTCAATTACCCTTGTTTCTTCCATCACTAATGATCCTTCTGTTCACATGGCAAATTGCAGAATTCTTCCCCTTGTTCCTGTTTTTCCATGCTCTTAATTGAAATTGTACATTCCCTAATTCAACTGTAAAACACTGCCTCAGTTTTAATCTTGTTGACCCGGAGACTATAGGTTCCGTTTCCCTCCCCTAAGTGCCCAATATCCTCCTTTTTCATATATTCAATAATATATGAAAGTATAGCTAAGTCGTATAAGGGGGGGAATTATCGTAAGAAGCATTCCGCTTAAATTCCGAACTCTACGCAAAATAGATAAGTGGGACTTACGATATTGTTCCACATGCGATAACATATTTTAGATAAAACAGTAAGGTAATATTTCAGCAATACAGTGGGCATCTTTTAATCTAGTAGAAGCCTCCAGTTTGTAGGTCATTCACTTTTCTAATTTTAAGCTGGAAAAAAGCTAATGTATACAATTAACACGCAAACCAAAGATCTTGGGTTCGAGTCTCATATTAGTCCATGGGTGTGGTGTTTATAGACTCAATCAGGATGGATTGAGAGAAATGCCTTAATCCATTACACGACTTTCTATCAAAGATCATTGCATGTATAACATATCTGCACACCTTAGGATAAAATATTACCTCGAGGATAATTAGGCAATAGCATGTAAGAACTCCAAAATATCACCCTTCCCTTCAGTGATTTCAAATGAATACTTTTCATCAATACTTAAGATCATGGGAAATGATTCATTTTCGGCACGAAGACATCATTTCACAGTCAGATCATTCGGGACATATTGGTTGCCCCTTTCTGTCTTCTTACATTGGTTTGAGACTCAAGACAAATATCTTTTGGGCAGTGTTCAAATTTCATATTGTTGTGCTTCTTAATACATTGCACTTAAGGAAAGGACCCCTCTTTATATTAAAACGAAATAAATCTATCCCCGAAAATGTTATTTTGGGCATGGGGAGACAATATTTTACCACACTTTAATCCCAATACATTAATTGGAAAGTTTTCATTAAATTTGATTCTTTAAAGAACGCATAGTCATAAATGTAAGTGCAATCTTTGCGACTTGAAATACAATAGCGAAATAACAACCACAAGTGGAGAAATGGACAGATAATTATTATTATTAATTGATTAAAGTGGTTCAATATTTGACAGTTAAATAAAACAATACTAATAACAATAAAACTAACTGATACCATGAATATAGAAATATCGTTAGCTAAAAATCGACATTTCTAACGTAATTTTTCAGTGAAATATTTTTGTCCAAGTTTTTTAAGAGTATTTACGCATTCATCGTCGTTACATCTCTTTCAAATCATCGGTTGATCATATATAATAAAAAACAACATTTTACTCTACAGGATTATTCTTATATGCCAGGCACTTGAAATATTTTC
This sequence comes from Hetaerina americana, assembly GCF_022747635.1. Taxonomy (NCBI): domain Eukaryota; kingdom Metazoa; phylum Arthropoda; class Insecta; order Odonata; family Calopterygidae; genus Hetaerina; species Hetaerina americana. The sequence continues at coordinate 78,336,819 of NW_027287427.1, forward strand.
GGTGTGTTAAATTGGAATTTTGGTTAAAATTATCCACAGTTGAACAATAAAGATATAAGCATGAAAACAATTAATGCCAAAGTGCAAAAATATTAATTTAAACATATGTGTTTATATTTTACACAATATATAGCCGATTTATGGCATAATTGAAAAGTAAAAATGTTTTTCCACGGGTAGAGAAACAGATATACTGTCGTGGTTTACTTGTTTTTATCTAAATACTCGTATTTCGAATTGTATTCTATGGACGAACAAAAAGATAAATTGATTCTCCTTCCTTTGTCCTGCAAAGAGCTCAGCAAAAAAACCTTGCATTTAAAATATTAAGTATTCATCTAAATCGTTACTGACTGCGATGAAAAACTACTCATGAGGTCCCCCAGTTTTCTTTATAGCCGCGACCAAGAATGTTGTCCTTTTTATAGCCATGGCGAGGAATTCCATGAGACGTAACTGCAGCTTTTAAATGGATAAGGTAAATAGGTGAGATTCCACTTGACGCCACTCACTCCGAACATTTTTATGAGAGTTGACACGATGAATCGTCTTCAATAAGGGGACATGCGGAGCCCAATTTGGCATTCATCTATACGAGTAAGTTATACAAAATTGGGCCGCAGTTTCGCTGAAAATTCTCCGTATCCACCACGCAACTAATACCTCACTCGTATGAATATTAAAGGGTTCTGTGTTGTCAAGAGACATGAGTTCAGATGCCAACGCAACGGTAAATTGCTTGTAAGATGAGAGCGTATTCAAACGACATATCAAAATCTATCGATGGGGGTAGAATTCGTTAAATTTATTTTAGACACCTAACGAAAAATGGTGGATAATGAGAGTCTATACTGGCATTATTGTTTTCTTCTCTCTTTCTCTCTCTCACACACACACATACACACACACTTTATTAGCGGAGGCCGAGAGAAAAAACGGAATGGAATTTATTTCCCCTTGGTCCAATCCCAAATTCGGCTCTATCATCATAGATGCATCGCACTTTTTAGAAAGCCGATTGCATCATGGATTTAATGATTTAGTAAATGCCTGAAAACGACCGGTCATTTCCGAAAATCCCCACGTATCAGTGTCGTCAATTTGGCATAATCCTCGGCTGCTACAAGGCGACCATCCGGAAGGTGATTCCACGGGAACGGGTGAAGCGGAAGGCGGCGCCGGGCGAGTGCCGTGGGCTCGCGCGCCCCATCTCATCTCGGCTCCCGTGCGATAAACAGCACCTGTCCCCTCCGGGTCGCATTTGAATACGCGGAGTTGGGGGCCGAGTGGGTGTTCGGGTCGCATTGAAATTCGATATCCAAGCCTTCCATGCTGGCTTCGCGCCCACTTTTTCCTCGCGACCAAAATCTCTCTTTCGAGATGGGTGGATTTTTTATTTACGGCTCCTTAGCGATGATTCGAAGGCGTTTAAAGGGATAATAACGCCGTAAGTGGACAAGAATCTGTTCGTAAGTCGTAAAAAGAAAAGAAATCAAACGTTTGAAACTTTTCTATTCCTTTTCGTCAACAGATCATTCAACTGGGAAGATCACATTTTTTCCCCTGGAAGTTATAACAAGATTTATGTTAATGAAGGGATTTCGTGTACATTTTTTTAAATACGAAAATGCGAGGCAATCCCGCTGTAAAACTCTCTCCCTTACGAAAGGGGAATTGGGTATGTAGGTATGATGTGCATATTGGCTTCAGATCGCTTCTTGATCTGTAACAATAAAACAATATCAATTCATCAGTCATCTATCATCGTTTTATGCGGCTATTTTATTCTGAATAATCCTCGGATTTTTTAGGACAGCTTAGATACCTTCTATATGGCTCCGCTACAAGAGGGAGCTACTAATACGAGGTTAATACCACGCTTAAACTACTTGTCAAGGTCACCTTAGGACCACTCATATGGAAAAGGACATTAACACAAAGGTATGGACACTCATATTTGTCAGGTGTTATCCTTATTACATAATTGGTTAATGAGAGACGGCTTCAATAGAGAGCCTAGTCGTAGTATAGGTAATTCACCTCTTTAAGAAAGAAGTATGTGTGCGCATTACCATATCTGATCACGAGCAACATTAAGGAACTGAATTTGTAAAAGGCTGTTATGACAAACTAGAGAGTGTATCCAAATTAGAAAAGAAACTAGGGTTGGAATTGCTCACGAAACGAAGGTTAAATTACAAATTGAAACTCCGACATATATTCGAAGGACATCTCTTAAGCGATTATTGAAATTGACGTTTAAGACGTGATATGGTGGAATATCTTAATTAATTTAAAATGGGCAATTTTCCACAAAATAAAATTTAATACGACCGGTTTTATCAACACCTGAAATTTGGAATTTTTGCGTGGAAAATTGCCAAATTTGAATTAATAATTAAGCAATCATGTTTGCAATGTATTATCAAGGTAGGAGATATTACTTCAATAAAATTAGAGAGATTAAGTCTAGAACAGATTTAAGATGTCATTTTTCGACGAAAGGTAAGGGATCAGAGTAACGCTGCCAGGGTAACAGAGTAACCATCCCCTGCTATACACCCTAGCGGTGACTTGCAGGGTACAGTGTAATGCAAAAAAAATTTATTTCCATCGTTGGATGGAGAATTTTAAATGCTTCAAAAACGTGTTTGTGAGTCTTAACCGGAAACGTAAACAAAACTAACTCATAAGGACCGAATTCACGTTTCTGACAAGAAAGGCTTTCCATATCAGTTACCTATCTGATAATGTTAAAGGAAAAGGACGGGATATGAGGTCTGTATAACCTCTCAAATGCAATCCCTGACTCGATGTCAAAATAGGACTACTGGCAATTAATTTCAGAGGCCTCAACTGCCACCAAAATTCGTAGTACACGGGAGACGTACCTGTATGGCTGAGAGAAGGGTGAAGCTCACAGGGCGTGGGACGGACGGAGATCGTTTGCCCGAACCAGAAACTAAAGAGAAAACCTCTCCAAACGCGTGCTATTTGAGTTCATTCGGGAGAAGAACGCATGAAAAATAAGGAAATCATTCCTTTCCTAAAATTGATGTAAATGTTCACCCAGTTCCATCAATGACTTAACGGACGTTTTTAAATTGATATGCATATTCATAGTATTTTCAGAAAGTTATGGAAAATTAATAGTAGAAAACCCACTAAATTAACTCTAGGAAGTATTTAAAACTGAACTTTTAAAGGTTACTTTGTTCCAGAATTTGCATTTCTAATTATTTGTTGTTATTCGACCAGCGAACAAAAATATAACTGTCAAATTGTAGGATGTTTTTCTGTCCCACAAACAAGAGGTCAATGACACATCAAAACCATTAGTACTTATTCGTGGGGTAGAAGGAGAGTTTGTATGGAAATGAACTCACCTAATATTTTGAACATTTTATTTTTTCACATTATTTACACCTCATTGACGACTTCATTTTTTTACAAATGTTAAGTGATGAAAGAGTGTTTACACGAGTTTTTACCAGAAAAGAAAAGAGATACCAGAGGTTTCAATTGAATTACAAAAACCCTATTTTTTCAATTTTAAAAGATGAATTTATGCACTAGAAGTTTCTAAAAAATTCAATGGCTCTCATAAATATATATTATTTCACTTTGCTCTATTTCATGGTCTATTTTGCACACAATTTACTCGAATATTCCTTCAGAGGTGTTCGTGGTGTGGATTCAATGATATGCGTCTCGTGCTTGTGATATGTTGGATTGAATCGACAAAATATTCGCCGGAGTTCCAGTAGGCGTCCTCAGATCGAAGGTCGATTGCTGCAATTTTCGCCGCTCCTATATGGGCGAGGGCCGCCTTGTTGCTGCCTTCAGACTAGGAGGCCGCCGAAAAACATCTTTTCACCCACTTTGTAGTTGTTTTCGTTCTTCTCGATTGAAGTTTCCTGATGTTTTCATTATTTCGATTGCCTCTCCTATTAATTTGGAAAGCATTGCTTCTGTTTGGGTATTACTCGCTTTTCTTCAAATATAATAGCATGCCCTGGTTCACTTTACGCATGTTCAAAGACAGCGCATAAGTTGAAGCGTTTTTTCTCCGTAGCTCTTTTGTGCTTTTCCATTCGGCCATCCATTGATACGTAGATTTTACCATTGCAAACCTTCCTGCAAGAGCGTGGCACTAGGTACTCGTATATGTTTGATTATCGATGGCATACCTTTAATATCAGAAATAAATAATTTTAATCCGAATTGTATTCAATCTTGTCGTTCTTGCCTGAGATAATATTGCGGTAATAGAATATAAATAGAAGCAAGGCCAAGACAAAAAACTACTGCACATAAGAGGGAAGGAAAGATGGATTCAGAGTGTTTTGATTGGCGATGAGATGTTGAAGAAAGGTAATAAAGGGGAGACTACTAGGAAGGCAAGGAATGGGTTGGAATAAGATAGGCATATTGGACAGAGTGAAGGGGGGGAGAAAGTGTTCGGAATTGAAGAGGGGATTATTGTAATGTTGGATATCATGTTTTATTTTATTAAGAGAGACAAGGGAATTGTCGTGGTACCGTTTGGTAGCTTGTGTCCATCCAAAACCTAACTAAACCGATAATAAGAGAACATAGGATTCCTACACTACCCATCCGATGGTTTGACACCGAGATTATAACTTGCTTGTTCCGAGTATCCTGATGAAAGTGGCGTGGTGACATAGGCTGGTCTCCGTTCGCCCAAGCAGCATGGTCGCAAGAAGGGTTCATGTCACCTTTCAAAGCGATCTTTTACGACGCGAGAGTGCGTCGAGTGGTGTGACAGTAAGGTTTCCCAATGTTCCCCAGCTCGCTTGGGCGATGGGAAGTGCAACGCCGAGCGAATGGACCGCGGGTGAAGACGGCCGCGTTTCGACTCGCCGCGCTTAAGTGAACCCCGTTCCGTTTCATCGGATGCAGCTGAGTCGACCGTAACCTCTTTTCGGCGGCTTCGCATCTTGATGGACGACGAAATCTACTCGCCTTGATGTCTGGCCGAAGATTGGCTTAGCATAGCTAAGCACACGATTCATTCTAATAAAACATGGATCCCATGAGAACCAAAAAATCCATTGAATCCATTGATCATAGATTGAATAGCCAATAACAGAACGACAACGTCGATCAACATATGATGCGATTTCAGGACATCAGTTTTAATCGGAGACAAAAAGCAGTTCCGATAATGTACAAGAAAAAAATATACTTGTACGCTGCGAACACAACTGGAAAACATTTACCTTTTAACTGAGGAAAAATGCATCATTGTTTTTCTGAGGATGGAACCATAACACGTTTTGAAAAAAATATTTGATGAATCGGTCCTAAAATAAATTTATGTCATCACGTCTACTATTCCTCCGCTAACCGCAAAAGCATACCACCGAACGCATTACCTCTAAAATGCAAAGCCCTTTTGAACTTAACCGCCAAACGTACGACCCACTGAAGGACCCCCACACGTGGAGTAGGTCAAATGCAAACGGCTCTGGGAAAGCATGAGTTCGCGGAGGAGAGGTGTGGGAGCGGCTGCGAATAAAAGGTGAGCGCATATGATGAGTGAAAGTTTTTAACGAGCTAGAGGGACTCTAAATTAAATCCATTGAACCGTGCAGGATGAGGGAAGGTGGGTGTGGAGTAGGGATGAGGGTGGGGAAGAGAGGTAGAGGTGGAAATCAGGGAGGAGGGGGCGCGGAGACTGAGGAGGAATCATTATCCCCTTGAGAATACGAGGGAGCTGCTTATCCCTGGACGCGTGCACCGGGATTGTGGCTCGAAACTCACGATCTGAATGTCCGCACGAGTTTCACTTTCGACACTCGTGTGCGCGAGTCCACATCGGTGATACTGGCGCCCTCTTCGAACACGCGGGTTCGTTGGGAGGAATCGAGATTAGGTATTAGGGAAATTGAGGGAGGGGCTGGCAGTATAAGGCGATTGACGAAACATGCCTGCTGCTTATTACGCCCAGGCTCTACGATCAATTCCATTCCAATCTCCATGGTCTGTATTATTTTTTCCATTCACGACATAAACTTACATATACATTTAAATATTAAAATCACCCAAAAATATTCTTACTGACATTAAGACAAGGGACAAAAACACAACTGAAGGACGAGATTTCGGTACTGACCGGCAGTGGGATATTGAAGACTGTGATGGAGGGGAGAATGTTGGGCAAACGAGGAAAGGGAAGGAACAGGATAGGGATGTTGGACGGGATGAAGGGAGGGAGAAGGTACTCTGAGATGAAGAGGGACCTGATGTAGAGTAGAATGTTGTGTTTTGCTAGGAGTCACAAAATATTTATTTAGGAGATGTGTCCATCCAAAAACCTACCTTAACCGGTAGATTACTTAATAATAATAAATGATTTCGTCGAACTAACACGGAAGTGTTGAATAAAATACTTGGACAACAAAAAACAATATAAGAACACAAAAAGAACACTCACATGTGACTGAGTACTTCTGCTTCTTCCGAGGAAGACGGAGCTAAATTCCGTCGAAATTATCAAGAAGTAAGGTTTGAGTGTTCTTTTTATGTGTTCTTAGATTGTTTGTTGTTGTCCAAGTATTTTATTCAACACTTCCGTGTTACTTCGACGAAATCATTTAATATTATTAAGTAATCTACCGGTTAAGGTAGGTTTTTGGATGGACACATCTCCTAAATAAATATTAATACCCTTTAGCTTTAGCACAGCAATGCACCTAGTTTCAAATGTTTCCACAGAACTTATTTCTAATGTATATTAAACAATTCATCTGCAACCCCCGCACGTGATAAATTGCCACTTTTCATTAACCTTGAATCATATATCTTTCAAGGAATATAAAACAAGTGTAACAAGTTTTCCTTAGAGAATTATTAATACGAAGTATTCCGTGAAAAAATTATTTGATGGATGTTCATAAAGATTTAATGGGAAAGTAGATGCTTAACATTTTTAGTTTACACATCTGGTAAATAATATATACGCTGTTTACATAAATTATTATAATGCGTTTAATTTGTGATTTTTCGGTGACAGGGGTGGATGAAATATAATTTTAAACCAAGTAACTGGTATTTGAAATATATGTTCTTATTATAATTAGATGTCCAGGCAGAAAATAACCATTTTTCAAAGACATAGTTGTGTTTTTAATTCATATTTTATTTTAACACATATAAATGGAAATGAATATCTCAACCTATGCATATATTACAGATTATGGCGAATTGGTGTTCCCAAATGAAAGTTATTATTACTTTGCCTTCTCTCATAAAGGGCTAATGAAACAAACCTCTAAAATTAATTCAAAAATAATCGCGTCCATACATTCAGGCTTAGATTTCATTTCAACATTTATAATTCATCCATAGTAATACAACTTGACCAGCTTTGACACCAAATAATTATAATTTAAATTGGCAGTGCGTATTTGAAATAAATGCATATATTCGTTGCTAACAAGGAGGTCCTAAGCTGTCTCATGTCTAAAATTTATAGCTATAATATGACGAAATTAAAAAAAAACGATGACCTAACAGTACCTTAGGTATTGCACCTATGATCTCATAGCTAGATTATAATCCTATTACTGCTTAATGATTTTAAAGGTCTAATTTCATCCTTATCTATTCAGGGTAGGAAAAATATAAATCCATCCTGGCATATGTATATTATGAACATTAGATAGGCTTCACAATAGATATTTGCGTGGCCCGAGGGATAAAGTAACAATTTTTAATGATGAGTTTAGGACAGTTTTTACAATTCAAAGGATAAATGGGCAAAACCGTGTTAGGGCTACGAGTATCTAACGCCACGGTTATTATATCGCCGTCACTGGAAACAGGAGCATAGGTAAGAAATGCGTTCCACTGTTTATGAAGAGGGTTCGCAATTCAGAGGCGACCCATCCATCTGCCGACCTGTCCACTCGCCATCTCCTCACCCCGGATCCCTCATCCTCCCTGCCCGACCTCCCATTCAATCTCTCATCATACCTCCTCGCCCTCCCTCCCTTTCCACTCTCAAGCACTATCCTCGAAATCTCCTCCTCTAAAGTGACGGGAATTTATCACCAAGTCGGAGCGAAAGGTGGTATGAAATATGGACAATGTTACCCAATGTAAAATAAACAAAATTTTAACAGGCAGTAGAAGCACCTGGACCTTCGCTAGGGATCTTACGTATTCAAATATATATATAAATATATATATGTATATATATATATATATATATATATATATATATATTTGTATGTATGTATAAATGTATATATATGTACATAGTTGAATGCGTGTATCTACGTATATTAGTACAGATATTTGAGATTTTACGGTTACCAGGTCTTCCTGGGAAACTATAACCGGCTCAGGGAAAGGAACTGGCCCCCCTACCCTGATGTGTGAATTTCACACGCCATCGGGCTTAGTACTGGGTGATCTCTACCATCAACTAGCAAACCGACCTTCGGGTTGATTACTGTGTTTATGGTTATAAATATTATAAATATTATATATATATATATATATATATATATATATATATATATATATATGTGTGTGTGTGTGTGTGTGTGTGTGTGTGTGTGTACATATGTATGTGTGTGTGTGTGTGTAAGTACCCGTTGAAATAGCTTCCACTTTCCCGTCACATTTATCAGAAAACACCCATTAACTTCATCTAAAAAACACACGGTCTGAAGTTTGGCAATAAAGGAAGCCTGTAAACATGAAACTTTGCTCTATCTCTCTTTGAACCGGAAATTAGTAGTCCCGTAGATGCCAATGTATAATGGAAATTGTATACCTTCCTTAGTTAAATGAAGAGGAGGGACGGAGGACTGGTTCTTTTCACGATTTTTTGAGCTCATTTTATTTTGTTATGTTTTCATAATAGAGCTGTAATTCAACAGCTCGAGGAAAAAAATGATTAATTTAATGTGAACCGTTTGTATATTTAGTTATTATTTTGAAATGAGAATATAAAAACTAAAATCACCCCATCAGTCTATTTAGCCATTTACTTTTTAGCCATTTTTTTCATTTACATAGGAGTCTAAAAAGAATTAAATTTTGGAATTTTGACTCAAGTTTATTAAAGATAATAACATTGCATAAAAATGAAAAAGGCAATAGAAAGTAATACATTTTTGGCGTAATCGAAAGTTTATTAAATAAATATATTTGCAACATTCCACTCTTCAAAAAATTCTTTTATTACAGGGAATACAAGAGTTTAAATGATAAGGGAAATAGAATAGTTTTTTGGAATTAGGTAAAACTTGGGTGCCCTTCACATGTAATTATCAGGTATTTTCCTGCACTTTTTTTACTACTATGCTGCGATTATGTAAAAGTAGACATTAGAATCTTCATGTTTTAATCAAAAGTGCAGGGTATTGAACAATTCAGTCGAAATTTCTCTTTATGACCCAATTCAAGATAGGTATCCAGTCAGTCAAGGGATTGTCTTAATTTTTGAAATCGTCATAGGAAAAGGAGAAATATAAGAGATGGAGATAAATCATTAAAAGCAATAATATAATATATTTAAAATGGTATAAAGATTGAATTGAAGCAATACATGAATAAAGATAACGCATCTGAAAAATGCTTGGAGCAAATTAACTAGAGACCGAAAACTTATGGAAATATCTATTTTTGGGGTAAAAAAGATTTTAAAGACATTGAAACTTTAATGTAAATTAATTAGTTACATTGTACTAAACATAGATTTTTAAAAGAATGCAGTAATATGAGAATGGAGAAATAAGATCTTAAAAGATGGAAGCTTCCAAAACCTTTAAGATCTCAAGATCTCAAAAGTTTTGGACGATGGCCTTAAAAAAGCGAAAATTGTACGGCAGGTAATGTGAAAAAAAGGAATAAGCGTTTTGCACCGCAAGAAAAATATCTAACCCTGAAAAAAGTAATTATCTTTTAAAAGAGGGATAATCTGACAATTATACGAAAAAACTTTGACATCTGTAATAGAAGTAATAGTAATTCAGGTATATTAATTATCTAAACGCGTTACCTTAATATGGCTGAAAAATCAACACTAGCCGTATCTTATAACTGGTAAAAGGAAAAATGGGAGTATTCCTTAGAAGTTTCTTTAGCTTGAGGGGGTGACTTGAGAATCTTTCCTTAATGACATTGGACATGACATGAACAATTACATGGCATGGCATTACAATAGCATGAACCAGAGTTGTGGATACGTATACTGCTCAACATGTATTTCCCGAGCTTGCGAGTCACAGTAGGAAAATTGTAATGAATGCAACAATACATGGTTGTAAAAAAAGTATAGGAAAAAGTTTCGGAAAAATAACTTATTTAAGATAAAATGACTCAAAATTCTTCAAAGTATAGTATATCCCTTGATCGTTGAAACACTTCTGCAAGCTGCTTCTTACGACTCGAAGGCTCCCTTGTAGGACATTTCCGGAAGGTCCTTAGGGGAACGCAAGCAAGCATCTTTGGTGGCACTTAAGGTTCCCTGGTGGTGTTCTTTGAGGGAGGATTTCACTTTGGGGAATTGGAAATAGTCTGCTGGTACCAAGTTGGGACTGGAAGGGATTTGGGGAATGGTCGCGATGCCGTTGCAGAAGGTCTTCGTTAGCAGACATTCCACCCAGTCGATCGATTCGTTGGCCATCAAGACCTTAGGGGTGAGTTTAGCGCAGATGTTTCTAATGGCCAATTTTTCAGTGATAATGGTATGCACCGTCATCTTACCAATTCCAATACGATCTGCATTCATGCGCACACTTAGCCGACGGTCTGGATTCAGCAGTTCACGCACATGTCACGAAAAAATATAACCACTACTTTTCATACAAATTTTGTATTTCGCGGATTTTAATAACTATATTATATTATAAGATGAATGAAAATCACGCAACGGACTTTTTATTTTAATTTAAAAGCAAGACTAAGATTCTTACTATTAAGATGCAAGACAGATGATATAATGTGAGATTAAAAAATCATTTGCTTAAAAAAAATGAAAATAAGTGGTCCCAGGTGGCATAAAAAACAGTGGCGGGCCACATGTGCTGAATCTCTCCCAAAGGGTTATGTCAGTTTATTCACTGTCCCGAGACGACGACACCCAGAAGATGTGATGTTCAAATCCGGGTCGAGTGAATTAACTTTTAGCTTGGGGATACTCCACGTGCTCATGCATTAAATGTAAGGTTTTCCCCCAATCAGGATACGGTCGCCTTCCACAAGTTTTCTCCTTCCCCAGCACTCCATCACACTCTTACGCACTACCCCTCACCCCAGCACCCGCCATGGCGTCGACACCCCACCCATCGCCAGCCCCGCCCCGACGAACCCCAACCCCGGTACCTTAATTTGTGGGACGCAGCACGAGCCACAATGATGGGCGCACCTCCGTCCCGCGAACACACTTCCTTCCCCCCTCACTTCATCACCATCCTCTCCCCACCCGCCCCCCCGGGATGGCGCGTGCCACTTGCCGCGTCTCGCGCGGAATTATCTGCCCACGCGAAAAAGATATATTCGAAAAGCTACGCGTACGTTAGCCTGCTGGTGTTGTCAAGTTGTGTAGGGAGAACGTGAGTGAGTGGGAGGATGAGGGGAGAGAGATGGATAGAGAGACGGGGGATACAAGGAGAAGAAAAGGAATATCCTAAGCAGGAAAAATGTCCTGAGAGCAGGCGGCACTGACACAGTCGGTGTCACCTCCATCGAGACTAGCATCAAATAATCACGGGTTCCCTCCCCAGGTTTTCTTCCTCCCTTTACGGGAATCGGAGCGGAAATTATACATATATGGCTGTCGTTTAACTTACTATTTGTCACGAAATGCAAAAGAAAAGTCTACAGTGAACTGTGAAAACTCCATTTCTTTTATAAATGGCATAAATAGCAGACAAGTATTTTACGCCTAGTAATTTAGAGGAAGTAGATAGCAATGCAACAAATGCATGAGTGATTTTTACACTCTGTAATTGTTGCATTGAAATGCATATTAGCGGATTATTCCGTTAAAAGTTACTGTTGCGGCATCTCCCGCAGTTTCTTTGAAATTTGAAATAGATAGCGTTTATTTTTATTTATCCATTACTCAAATGGATCCGCGTGAAAGTAGAAAAAGCAATGTAAACTCGTATTCAGCGAGTATCGGCTAAAATGACGACTTTTTTTAACAATACGTTTTTATAAATACGATACCACAATTTCAGAGTGTAAAAATCATTCGCAATGACCGGGAGGCAAATGATTTTTACACTCTTGGAAATGTTACTATGTAATGCGCATATTGGGAGGGACTCCGTGAAAAGTTACTATCGCGATATCTGCCGCAGTTTCTTGTAATTTCTAAATATGCTCCTTTCTCTATTTAGTTTGTATATTTTGGGGCACATTTGAGGAATTTCAGTCAAAATACCTAATAATCTCTCTAAAATGAACCTAAGAATCTGCAAAGGATTGCATGATAGTCGGAAAAAATATGATGATGCGAATAAACTCAAGATAATGCGAAATGGTTGTAATAGAGGAGTCTAAGGTCACGTGGCTTTCCCGAATATACAATTACAAAACTCCATCTCATGAAAATATAGGCATACTGTCATGTGATCCTATTGTAATGAAAATCAAATACTAGTGTGTCATTTTGGTCTCCTATGAGTCTGATTGAATGAATTATTCTTATATTATATAATTAAACAAGTGCTAAAAGATTGCTTGAGCTCTTAACACTTACGAAAAGGTTTTATATCATCCCTAAATGCTTGCAACCCGAGTGACGAGTAATTATTTTTTTGCGCAGAAAATATAATTTTGGAATGAAATTGTTATTAGTACCATAAAAAATATTTCCCCAAATTTGAGGGCGATAAAATACCCGAGCATATTTTTTCTCACCAAGGTTAGGTTGGTTCATTTTTAAATGCACTGAATTACCAGAAAAAAAACAAAACCGGCACTATTAATAATAGCCTAGTACCAGATCTTTCATTTTGATCAATATATCATTTCTCTCTTGGAAATACTTAAAGTCTTTGGTACCCTGTTTGCTGAATTTCAGCGAAACAGAGGTAATTCTGAAACCGATCGAACCACCTTATTACCGCGATTGAAGGGGGGCGCGCAATTCCGCCGTCGGGAAGGGACGCGTGCCTTGGGAGGGGGGTGCGATTTCCTCGCGACGGTGTGGGGCAAAAGGTGCCTGCCTACGCACGTGGCCATTCCTTCCTTCAGCCCTCTCTCCGGTCGGGGGAAGAGGCAAACGCACTAGAGTTGCGGGCTCCCTCCCCCTATCTTCCCGCTTGGGTGTCGCCGCAAGACGGGTGATTCGATCGGGAAGACATCTGTCCCGGTTAATTTTTCCATTCTGCAGTTTACTGTCGCGCTTCTTTCATTCCGTCCCTCCTCCTATATCCCCGAGTGTAAGGGTGGTAAAACTTCTACGCCTACCCCGCGTCGAGAAGTGTTGGGCCCTTGGGACCGTGCCGAAGGCCTGCGAGTATCCACCGAGTCGCCCATCCCACTTCCTTCCCTCCCTCACATCCCCGGGCGGAAATTCCGACGGGTTTTATACTTTTTTGGCGCAGCAGGCAGCGCAAAGGCGAAGGGCGGGGCTAAGTAATTGAATGAAGGAGGAGACTCTCCGAAAACTTCGAAAGAATGTGTCTCCCGTCTGGGTGTGCAAATAATAAAATTCATGGAAGGGAGATGTCCCAGAGGGCTATCAGGGAATATTCGCAAAACTCGAATAATAAACGTCGTCAATGTTACACCCTGCCATTTCCACTTGTGGGAGAACCCTTATTGCGGCCTCCCAGACTCCCCCCCTGCGGCTATAGAGAGGAAATATTTGAGGAAAATAAGGGATAAATGCCGGAGAATGAGGTCCCCTAAGTCGAAATATTAAGAAGATATATAATGAAGGAAATTGTTCCAAAATTTTTCTGTGATTCCTTCGATGATTCTCCGGAGGTTCTTCAGTGGATAGTTTTGAAAGGGTACAATCATGCCTTCCATTGATTATAGGAAAGGGCTCAGCAGCCGTGCCAATTGATCATCGAAGGAGCCTAGCCTAAACTGTTCCAGAATGAGCCACCGAATTCATTGAGTAGGGGATTTGGTAACTTCTCGGAAGGATGAGTTAAAAGATTCGAACCAAATGCTTATTAGAGCTCTTTTTTCGTGGACATGCGATTCCAAGCCTTAAAATTCCTAGTAGAATTGCTTGAAGAGTTTGGAGTATAAAGGTTAAGTTGAAACATTTTGACGTGAGTAAAATATCTTAGTATATGTAACTTTCAGTTAATTTATACAATTAAGGGAAAATTAATTTTTACTAAAACCTCTAAAGTCTCCATTGTATACATGTTAGCAAAGACTTATTAAAAATTTAATCAAGCCTTCCAGATTATACCAATCAGAAAATTTAGTTTGTACAGGTATTTAGGAAAAACATAAATAGGTACGTTAATACGAGGGTCATCCGGAAAGTAGTACCCGTTCGTGCCGCATGAAGTGCTGACGACGCGAGTAGCCGCTGGACGAGGTCAGATAGCTTCAGTGGCTTGTCTGCCTTCTCTGAGCCAAGTTGCGTGACGCTAGCATTGCCTGTGTTGTTTCTGTGATTGTTTACAATGTTTAAAAAAATTGAGAACGCCGCCAGTTGTGAAGTGAGGGCAGTGATTAAATTCCTCAATGCAAGAAACGTTCGCCCATGTGATATTCATCGCCAATTAAAGGAGGTGTATGGAGACAATGTAATGGACGAGTCGTCTGTTCGGCGGTGGTGTCGCAACTTCAACATGGGGAGGGGGAACACACACGACGATGAGCGTTCCGGGAGACCGTCTGTCATTACAGACCAACTGGTGAGCTCAGTTGACGAATTCGTGAGGAACGATCGGCGCGTCACAATTGATGACATCTGTGAGCATTTTCCCAATGTTTCTCGAACAATTGTTCATGAAATTGTTAAACACCATCTGCATTATGCAAAAATTTGTGCAAGATGGGTCCCTCGCGTATCTCAATGAGCTGGCGGCGAAGGACTATGCAGCAGGAATACAGAAACTTGTCACACGTTATGACAAATGCCTTAATTTGCTTGGAGATTATGTTGAGAAGTAGTTTAAAGTATCCTCTTTCAAATAAATTTTTTTATGTTTGTTAATATTTACTTTTGTGTCTTTATTTCACGAACGGGTACTACTTTCCGGATGTCCCTCGTATTACATGTTAACAAATTTTGACGGCTTTAAACTGTCTGGAAATTCTTTTAATGACTTTTTGGGAATCAGAAGGCACCGTAATTGTTATCCGAGAAGCCACCTCATTAATGTTCAAAAAATAAAAACCTTAACTATACAATATGTTCAATGTTATACGCACACATTTCATAGAAATTTATTTGAAATACTCCAGGCACTTATTAAGGCAGATTATTTACGTATGGAGTAAAAAGTAACTACAATTAGCATGTAAACGAAATAGGCAAATTATGTCAGTACGAAGAGAACTTCATTGTTAACGTATTATTTAAAACGAGGAGGGAGATAATAACAAGGAAAATAGGCCAAATTGTAAAGAATAGTTGAGTGAAATATTTGGTATGAACCGTAGTTTGGCATAGCTGGGAAACTTGGTCGTTTAGAGTAAGAAATAAATGTAGATTTGAAGCTTTTGCGATGTGAGTGTAATAAATGATGAACAAATAAGATTCTCGTAAAGGAAAAAACAACAAAACGGCATGGTAGGTAAATGGAGGAGGTTGTAGAGAGGAATTCGGAGGAAAAAATGAGTAAATTCAGGACACATTGAGAGGCAGCGGAATGTTGTGATAGGTGTAAGAGAAGAAGAGAGAGAAAAAGATGACGCATGTTACACGGAATAAAGGGATGACGGAAGAATGCAAAGCTGAAAAATATTACTTTGCAATATAGGGTGCTATGGCTATTTAGTGTTGTAATCAGTGGAGCATAATTTAGCAAAAAATTAACCCTAAACCAAAAACAACCAAGAGAAAGGTAAAAAAAATATTGAAGGGCAGCTTGATGCCAGCTTGGCTTCAAGATGTGAGGTCCTACAACAGTTTAAGGTAAAATATAAAAATGGTGATCGAGATAGAAAAAAAGGAAGATAAAACGCTAAGATATATCTATCTAATACATTTCTTTCATTTTTTTTCATTGAGTTTTTAAGGCTAAAGTGACTGAAAAAAATGTCACCGCCCGCCAACATTCCACCAAAAATGACATACTCTAATTCAAAAACGCAGAAGAAAAAGAACACAATTCTGGTTCTCAGGCATTTCCGCCATGTGAAACGAGAAAACGTTTCAATAAATGGGTATCTATAGCTAGGACTGACTATTTTTCTCGACTTGGGGCGGAAACCTAACGATTGCGCAAGTTTTTACCCCACCTTGAGAGTGAAAATGAGAGTATCGGTAGAAATAAAAATTCGAGGCATTAATTGTGTTCAGGAGAGAAAGTGCCGAAAACTCGAAGTCCCGAGAATCTTGTAGGGGCGCGCGGAAAGGTGGGGGCGCAAGGTGTGTGCTGCACTCGGCCGCCGCTGCCGGGAAGGAGTGACCGCGATACCGGGGAATGGGGTGACGGGGGATCCACGACTTCGGGGGACCGGCCCCCAGGGACCGGTGTGTACATTGGTGCGCAGGATAGAGAGGTGGTCCTCCGAGAAAGGACCGACGATTCGGCCGGCGCTGCTGCATGCGGGCAGGTGTCCCTCCCCCCTTCTCCAGAATCCTGCTGCCCCCGCTCTTGCGGGACCGGCAGAGTAAGGCGGGGCCCCCGCGACCGGCTCCCATAGTGCAACGGGGCGTCATCTCCCTGAATTAATAAGTCACACTCTTGCCGAATACGAGAGAGAGAACTGCTCGGCAAACATCTGCCCCTTCGACGAATTCGTCAACGCGTTCCGCTCGCTTTATTTCCGAACCGCCGGCGCAGCTGCCCAATGCAAAGTAAGGAGTTATAATCACTGACGTAAAATTATTCCCTTTGTTTCCTATAGTAATTTGGGTGTGGATGGTTGGTATCAGAGTGAATTTTAATGCTCTCGCTTTGGTGCAACGTTTTTCATTTTACCTGCAAAATTATTTTTTCAAAGTCACAAAATGGGTCACCATAGTCTTCATTTATAACTGACATAAATTGTGTCATGATAACCTTATATGCAAGATAGTTTTTACGGATAGATTCCTCTTTTAAAGAGATCCTCGTGCCCATTCTGAGGGAACTTCATTTTCATTTATTATCAAAGTAGCACGCAGAATAATGTTGCTATTTATAGTTTCAGGATTATATCTGTATTTTATTCTCAACATATAGTTTCTAGGAAAAAAATCAAACCCCAAATACGCGAAAAATTATCCAATAAGCACACCTAATCGAGAAGATCTCACCATTAGAGAAGATTTTGTCGCTTTCGAATAACTTGCTCGCAGGCGTTTTCCTCAAAAGCCCTTCAGCCTTGGAAAGAATTCGTGCGGCCTGGATATCCCAAGATTGGCGAATTCCAGTCACATACCCTCCCCCCCAACTTGCACCTGCTGGAAATGCCTCCACATTTCCGTGAAAAGGTGGTGCTAGCATTGCGTATAATTATTCGCCCCCCCTTCCTACCAACCCACCCGCTAGATGTCATACTTATCACGTGTTTCCGCGCACCGGTCATGTGGGCACGGGGACATTTCGTGTGCCGAGGGCACGTGCTCCGCGTAATCGGATTCCTATGGCCCGCGCGCTCCGTCGCTCGCTTGTCTGTGGAGGTGGCGCCACTTGAACGCCCTTCCCGAGAGCCGCATGCGAATTAAAAATAAAAGTGAGGCGGGAGAGAGCGCAAGTGGGAAGGGGATGGCGCGAATGTGGGACAGATGGCGGCGCTTGACTGGCCATAAGGGGATGGGGGTCGGGGGATGGGGGAACGGGGGGGGAGAAGTCCAAACAATGGCTGGGGGGTATGGGGAAGTAGTCTGCATATGTACATACTTGTTGATTCGGAGGGCCAACACGTTGTCCAGACCGGTGGTACTTAACTTCCTGTGGGCCCTTCAGGAGAGTTAGTTGATGCTGGTCTATCAACGGCCCATAAAATACCCAGTATCCGCAGCATAATGATAGTGGTTACCATCGAGATAAAATGAGACCGTTGTAACTACAGTCTTTCTTGAGCTTCATTGTCATTAATTCGATGGATAATTCAAAAGTCCTGTACCAGTCATTCAAATTTTGCGCAATATTTTTGACCCGCCTCCACTCGTTCCTACGAATCATTGGAGTTAATTCAGCAGAACTGCGATCCCAATCGGTGCTACAGGAGAAAATTTTGCAACGCACAGAATAATATTTGAAACAATCGCACCAGCCACACTGGTAAATAATTACGGAGCTAACTTTCTACATTTTAGAGTTAACGACTTATAGTGGGAGATTATACCATTTAAATAGAATAAAAATGAAATTGGTCACGCAATTAGTATTATTCTTTATTTTAGCAGAATCTCTAAGACAGCGTACTTAGAGTGGATTTACATTATTCAATTATCCGTCGAGATCTATCTTATCTTCTGAACGACCAAAACAATCAACAGATATCCTGTAAGTAAACAAAGCCAGTAGAATACACTATAGAGCCCGTAGTGCGTGTATTTCTTACTCTCAAATAAACAAAAATAATAATTGCCCTAGTTTAAACAACTTTCCGAAGGGTATTTTTAAGAAATGAATTCCCTAGAGCCTTGATGGATTATTAAGTAATGCCAAAGATTTCGGGGATGACAGAAGAGAAGGTTAATGCTTTCGAAAATTCAATGAATCATTATTTATCTTATGCTTTGCTTTAATCTCACGGAAACGCACCTGAGAGGTCATTATTTTTGAAGACATGGCAGAGGTTTTTTACGAGGCATATTCAAAAAGTAAAGGGCCGTTTTCCTATAATTAAATATTTGTGGGTCAGGAAAAAAGTCGCAGTCATGCAGCGAGCGCCCCCTCTATTGATTGTTTTTAAAGCTACTGAAGTCAATTTTTGTTTCAGTTTTCGTTTGTCTGTCGGTGAATGTAAATAACAATGTCTGCGAAAATCGTTGCTCCGACCAGTTACGATATGCGTGCTAAAGTTTTTAAATAGAAAAGGATTAATTGCCCAAATTCGACGGAAGTTGTGCCTATCTCATGACTTAAAGTAATGAGTGAAGGTAAGCCAATGGTGTCGAGACTCGAGTTAAATGGCTGCACAAATGCACATGGAGAACAGCGTAGTGGCATGCCCAGCATCCAGACCGATGAAATCGTCAACTGGTGTGCCAAGACTGCGATCTGATAGACGTCTAGTACTCTTGCTGGTGAACTTCCTTTTATTGGATGCAAAAACTCAAAGATTCAAATAAAGAAAAGCGTTACCATTGCAGCTAATTGAATTTTTAATGAAATAATTACATACAAAACAGCAAAAAATTTAAATGGGGTAATCAAGAAAACGATTGTAAAAGCGCCATTTCATGTTAAATGCACCTTACAAGTACAATTACGAAGCGAATTTGACGATTGAGAAGGCAAATTTATTTAGATCATTTTAAGGAAAGGTTTTTATTGGTTTATAAGTTAACATACATGAATTGCATATAGAATTAAATAAATAATCAAGTCTTTATTTTCCACTTGCTTGTGGAGCTGGGGAAAGATTGAAACTCTTCTGCTCAAACGGAGAGGAATGAACTGGACCTCAAATTTTCATTCACTCTTGGGAAATAGTTAAAAAGATACCGTTACAACTCCAACAAGATATACTAAAGGAAAGGACGGGCACAAAAGTGCAGCTCCCATGCCACATCGGTCAGCACATAGTTAACGACCTGAACGCGGATTCGTTTACTGGGCGTAAGGACGTTCATCTCAGCGTCGAGTGGCAATAATGTGCGCACGGGAAATCTAACCATACGAAGAAATCAAAATCCCATTTTCTTGAGAACTCGTTTTAGAAATTACTTCACAAACGGAATTGCCCACCGATTCGTTAATCATCCTCTCAGCACTCTCCAATTTTAAATAATCACTCCCGCTTTTTTATCCTTGGGGTATCCTTCTGCCGGTAAATTACCCCGGAGAGTCGTAACGCCCCGACGACTTCATAAAAAGCCCTCCTCACGTCCGGACTGCACATCGCCCGCCTTGAAGAGTTTGCTGCAGCGGGTGGGTCACAACCCAGCCCCCTGTGGAACCACCACCCTCCAAAATCAACACACAACAGCTCCGAAGCCTAGAGAGATTCCACTTACGGGAACAGGACAAAGGCGGGCCATTGCCTAAGCTTCTTAATTCTTCCTCCTCCCGTCTGACTGGACCCAATCGCTTGCGCCGAGAAATTTAAGAGGCAGGAATAGTGGACAGGCATATTGAAACGCGTCGTCACTAAAATTGAAATATGTACGTTGTACACCTCTGGTACTTTGAAAATATAAAACCTAATTTATGAATAACGCATCAATTTTATTTTTTCAATAGGGCTCTCTGAAACACATATTTTCAGTAGCTTCTGAACTTATTTCTATGAAATATTCAAAATACATACCCGCCAAGATATTTCAATATGATAAAAAATGTCCGCTTCTTAAAATAAAATACTTTCCGCAATGTGAATTATTTATTTTAGTGCATGCAGCTTCATCTATTTTCTCTCCTCTACAAGGGATTATTAAACTGTAATGCAGAAAAATGGCTGTAAATAAGGCCATACTCTTGAAGTATGAAAGAGTAGTGCTTTGGATGACTATGTTTTGACCCAGAATTCCAGGGTTAGTTGGCTGGTAGTAAAATCCATCCCAGATATCTCAATACTATTTGAAATTCTTGCTTCGCCGTGTCATCATTTCTCAGTTTACAGCAGCATCGCTCATATTTAAAAATTCAATACTAGATTCAAGGATGAAGATAAGAAGTATGGACTCTATGTGTCTTACTTGCAGGCATATTACAGAGAGAAACAATTAGGCTCCGTTAAACCTGAATGCGTCCAATTCCTCTTATACTAAATCAACAGCCTCTAATATCCTTCCCATTCTCCTTGACGGCCCCATTTCTCTCCTCTGTCCCGCCCCGCTGTCATCTCGGTAAAAACTCAATCCCAAAACACACCTCCCCTTTTCTCACGCTCAAACTAGCGTTGATAACTGCCATCCACAATCTTTTTTTTTATCGGTAAATCTGTTAAATGTCACAACTTTTTATCAGTACAGGGACGTCATTAAGTTACATCGTTTTCATCTATATCATGGATTTGAAAAAGAAAATATTAAAGGGATCATTTGAGAGGGATGCTAAAAGTTTTCTTCTATAGGTTGTAGAATAAAATACAAGTCAGTAATTTAATCATAGTAAAGCAAATTTTGTAGGTGAGTTTCTCAGGGAAAATTAGTTTTAATAGCAAGAATATTCAACCCTTACAGACTCTGTTACATAAGTGAAAATGAGTGCTATGTCAGCATTGTCTCGCACTCTTAAAAATACATTCTCAATGTTTATGCCCGTAAAAACTCGATAGCATTCAGAGAAAATTTAGATCAGAAAATCATTATTTGGTTTATTTGCACCATAAAACTTACTATGAAGTCTAAAATAATAATATAAAAACATAGGCTAAAGTGATGCATTACCAATGTTGGTGGAAATTTTCGATTTACCGATGACATCATTGGATATAATTTCACAGTAGGAAGGAAAATTTGAGTGATTTGAATTTAGAGTAATTAAGCACAAAAATATGAAGAATCTAATTACCATGAGTTACCTTTCCTCAGGTTGACAGTTTAGAGAGTTCATTTTTTATTTCGCGAGAGATTACATATTTACGCAGGGAACTAAGTCACTCCGGGATAATACTAATTAAAATTTGACCCCGTTAAACCCAAGTAGTCTACAAAAGCTTCTTATTTCTCACGAAACGAAATTTTTATCTTAGTTTTTTCATGTTTAATTAACTTCGTTTGGCACGCCTGGTGAAGAGGATAGCTCTATTTCAATCAAATTTCAGTAATAAAACCGTGTCAGTTTAAACCACATCTAGCATTCATTCAAAAACTTCATGAACCTGCGCATACGTCATTTTTCCGTTAATCAACTTCAATTTTTTCAAATCTAGAAATATAATCATCCGGTAATGAAAGAGATGAAAGTGGTGAGTAATACTATAATTGGAAATTCTGTTTTAGAATATGCATTAAGAGGACAAATATTGACTGCAAATAAGCACTAAAAATGAAATACACGAGGGCCGACCCGGAAAGTAGTACCCGTTTGTGCCGTACGGAGCGCTGGCGACGCAAGTAATCCGCGGCTCTACCTTAGTTTGCCTGTTCACTTAGTGTGAAGTTTCTTCACACAAAGTGAACAGGTTCTTTGCTTCTGTGGGCCTTTAACAATGTTTAAGAAAATCGAAATAGCCGTCACATGTTAAGTTAGGGTTGTCTAGATATTCCTCATCGCAAGAAATGTGCGACCATGTGATATTGACTGTCAATTGAAGGAATTTTATGGAGACCAGGCTATTGATGAGTCGTTTGTCCTGCGCTTGTGTCTGAAACTTCAACTTGGAGAGGATTAGCATCCATTGACGTTCATCGCTCTCCAAGTGATGACGAGCGCCCCTTCTCCTCCACGGCAATGATGTGCGTGATATGGCTTGGAAAACAATAAATTATCCAAAAATTCAAATGGAAGATTTCCAACCATCCACTCTATAGCCCGGACCTGGCTCCTTCAGAATTTCATCTCGTTCCAAAACTACGGGTTTTTTTCGCCGGAACGAAATTTGAAACTGATGAAGAACAGAAAAAAGGGGTTCTAACGTAGATCTGAAAGAAGGGAATACTTTTGCCAACGGACTGGCGACAGAGGATAATGAAGCTAGAATACAAAAACTCGTAAAACGTTAACACAAATGTATTAACTGGCATGGGGACTATATAGACGAATCACTTAAGATTTTTATAAAACAAAAAAAATATTTGTCCAAGAAAATGTGTATTAGTTATATTTGATTTCAAAACGGGCACTGCTTTTCGGACAACCCTCATTTTTTGAAAAGTTACACCATTGTCTATTTTTCATTCTATCAAGTGTCCACTTATAGTTCCTCAATTCACTATCGATACGATTCAATGGAATTTTGATGTGCTGTTCCTATTCCTTCAGCGCATTAGATTTTGAATTTCAAAATTTTAATGCGAATGCTTAAAATCGGAGTGATCAAAGACAAGAATTCTTTCCCGAGAGTGAGACCTATCGAAGTTGCATCCCCATCAATATCTGAAGAGTGTAAAAATCGATCATCCAAAAAGTCCAAACGAACGTTTGGAGCTAATATTTGATTATTTTTCACCACGTCTCTCCTGCTGCGCCCGATCGGGGATTATTGAAAGGTCTGCGGGGCTCTAGCAAAAAGATGCTAAAAAAAAGAGCATCCCAACTGCTTTCGTTTTTACTGCCGATAAATTTCAAGGAGGCGCATTACACACTTGGTAATAATAAAAGCATTATGAAAGAGCAGCGCTAGGAGGCGAAAAATGTTTCTCACAGCTCGCAACTGGATACCCTCCCACGTGCTTGAAAAAAATGCGCTTATGACATGGCGATTTTTTATCACGTGAAACGTTTTTCGTTATTTTGTTTTCACGAACGACGCCGTTCTCGGCGCGTCCCCCCCTTCCCATCTCCCATCGTCCCTTTTCCGTCCTCCACCCTGTAACGCCGTCTCCTCTCTGCGGCTCGCATTAAATGAGGCATCACCGCAGCATGAAATGGATCTCCGATAGTAATCGTCGGTCGGGGAAAGTGAATTCGTAGTTGGGGAGGATGACGCCGAACCCTGTCCCCTGCCACTAGCCTCATTGCGTCCACTAGTCTTGCGGAAAATCTTTAGATTGCATTTATATACCTACTGGAAGTCTCAACAAAAGGGGTAAGGGCATATACACAGATTCCTCAGTAATTTCATTTTTTAACGATGACTCAATATAAAGTGCTCGTACAAGGAGCACAAATACAGGAAAAAGGTGCAGTATTACAAAATGAGGGGGGGGGGGTTCAGCCAAATTTGTGTCGTCATCGTTAAATATTTTGGATAAAATCGAGCGAGTAAATCTAACATTTTTTTAAATGCTCATGCTTTAACCAATATTTCATCTTTCATCAGAGAATAATATTCTCACAAATCAGTAGGCTTCAAAACTGTATGGTAAGAGTATAAATCCTAATAATACTTATGAATGCACCGAGTTTTAATTTCCTCCAAGGGCCCAAAGAAGCTTCAATATTAATTTATTTAACCAAACTAAAACATTCAAATTCTTCTCGCAGCCGGTTCGCTAAAATTATTTTTCACTTTTATGAATTTATTCATAAAGGACTTTCCAGTACTTTTCTCATGAAGAACAAATTTTACGCATTTGCTAAATTACAGTTTCCTTACCTTACAGGTCAAATGCACCATATGCCGACCGATTTTTAATTAATCACACGTAACGGAATTAGCAGACCTCATCAACTTCATCGCGTGCTGGCGATAGTTATTGAATTGATTATAAACTTATCTTATGAAAATGTGTAGATAAATAATCAAGATAACCTCTTAATTTTTCGACAAATGGAAGAGCTGCAATGGCCATCAAATATCTCCTGTTGATCATTTCTAGTCAACTATTTCGATGATCGATCAATTTCCCGTTTACTTCTTCGACATTGAAAAAAATGGTTGAAAACATTCCAGAGTAACTTATTGACCATAGAAAATCTTTAAATACTCGTTATAGGCCAGTTCTGCGTTTATTCAGCCATCCTCTCTTTTTAGCTCTCCAAATTCTCTAGCGTGCGTTTCTAGGGTCATCACATTCTCCTTGGAGGCAATTAGAGGAGAAGAGAGAGCGAAAAATATCTTGCGGACGTGGGCCTGCACACCTTGCTTGCTCTTGTATCCTCTGCGTCTCAAACTCTCATCTTTAAAGGCCAACGCCGTGATATTTTTTTTAAAAGTAGTATTTTTTTGCAGTGCCTCGCGCGCGGCTCCGTTGAAATTAAGTGCTGACCCCTCCCACGGCCCCGCCGCCTTGCCTCTCCTCTCCTACCGAAATATCCGCTCCTCCTCCTCACCCCCTCCACCCACATCCCCATCCCCCCCTAAGTGCAGCCACGAGTAAGATGCATCCCCGCTTGTCAACTTCAAAACTTTTAAGGCATGCCTTTAACCATTAACCGCCTCAGGGGCGAAAATTATGTACGGGTAAGGCGTCGTAAACGGCCTTTTAAGTTCATGCCCCGGCTCGTTGTTCGGTGAGGATACAGTCCCCATTCCAACTGTCAGTCGGCTCGAAGCGCACCGTTCCTCCAATCACCATTCCCCCCCCCCCTCTGCACCATCTGGGGGAGTGAATGAAGAACTTTACGGACGACGATGAAACGGTGAAGAGGCCGTGGGCGAGAGAAATGGTCGAACTTAGGGGAGCTGAGTAATAAAAAAAATATTGCATTGCCCCGCCAGGATAAGTGCGAGAAAATCATCCCCCTGGGTGGCTACCCATTGTATCCCTAACCCAAAATAGTGGGAAACCTTATTGCGGATGCAACAGTATACATATCTCTTTTATGGAAAACTAAAAATCTTTTGTTCGTTCGAAGGTTTCCGCGGCGATGAGTAGGTGATTTCCACATTTTTCGGGCTGCGTCCGCGTATGTCGTTTAAATGTACAACAGTTTCGCCAGCTATCCTGCTGGCGTCCTCAGGTCAAGGATGAAAAGAAGCTTGTTGTCCCGTCTTATATAGGAAAAATCCGGCGCCAATACCGGGAAATTTCTTGGCCAATCAGGGAACGTCCTCATATTTGCGCGCATATTTAATTATAAAAATCTTTTGAACTGAAAATAAGAAACGCTCGTGCGCTCTATCACTCAAGATATAGTTTTGAATTTCGGAATCTAATTTAACTGCCAGATACATGAAAGTATCCTATTAAATTGAGGGAATTTTTCATCATAAAGTATACCATTCCATCCTTAGAAAGGAACGGTAACAAGAACTTTGAAAAATCAATTAAAAGCTAAACATTAGACGGATTTGCAATCGACTCCGTTTGACTTTGTTATTAATAAGCGAACTTATTAATTCAATTTCTCCATCTGCTCTATGATACGCAAATGACAACTTATTGCTCACTAATCAAAACAAGCCTCCGTTAAACCATAGAACATAGCATGCAACACTCAAGATCTAAATATTTGGAGTTTTATGAATAGCAAATATTGAAATGTAACTAGAAAGATTGTCGATTCAAACCAATCCCTCATAAAATGCCACATAATTGATAAATCATATACACACTGGGGCTAAAGATGCAAGTTCGTCGAAGAATGTATAAAAAAATACATATATATATATATATATATATATATATATATATATATATGTGTATATATATTTGTGTGTGTATGTATATATATATATACATATATATATATATATATATATATATATATATGTATACATTTACATGGAAATAGATATAAGGAAAATGGATAGGAGCATACATGAAAGCCCAACACAGGAAAGATGGGAAAAGCGGAATTGAGCAGTTCACAAGTGCAAAAATATTTCCTTGACGGGGGCATGAACCACGGATCTTTCCACTTGTCGGGTCAATTGCTCTAAAATATTTCGCCCTTATGATTTGCTTGATTCCATCTTCCCCCACCTCTCCTGTGTTCGTCTTTTATGTGTGTTCCTAACCCCTTTCCTTATATCTATCTTCATGTGAATAAATATCTGTTCGCCATGCAGCGGAATTTCGGTTTGAATTTCCTTGTTATTCTTTTCTTGAATTAGGTAGAATATATGTATATAATTATTATTTTATATTATTATTATTAGGTAATCTACCGGTTAAGGTAAGTTTTTGGATGTACATAGCTACTAATTAAATAATTTGTAACTCCTAGCAAAACACAACATCCTACTCTACATCAGGTCCCTCTTCATCTCTGAGTACTTTCTTCCTCCCTTCATACCGTCCAAAATCTCTATCCTGTTCCTTCCCTTTCCTTTCCTAACATTCTCCCCTCAATTAGTCTTCAACCTCTCACTGCCGGTCAATACCCCCTTCATCCACTTTTCCTGCCTCCAAACGATTTCTCCCAACAAACCCCTCTCTTCGCCCACCATACCAAGTACTTCCTCGTTTGTTTTCTTCTCTGTCCATTTCACCATCTCCATTCTTCTCCACACCCACATTTCAAAAACCTCCAGTCTACGTTTATCCTCCAGCTTCGATGACCACGTTTCCGCACCGTACAAAGCTACGCTTCATATCAAAGTTTTTACGAGTCTTTTCTTAACATCTTTACTCAACGCCCCTGTCATCAACGCTCCGTGAATAGTTCTAAGTCTTGCTGTATGTTCTGAGTTTAGACATCTCTATTCCTTCCAGCTTCAGTTTATTCAAATGTGGATGGGAAGAGGAAGGAGTGGATGGCAGGGGTTGAGTTGAGAACGGGAATGGCCGCCTTGTAGGATTTGCAGTCTCTTCGGTAATCCCTTCCTTCGCACGTCCTTTCTCTGCCCCTCCTCTTCCTTTTGCTACTCCTCCTACCCCTCCTTACACTCCCCCTCCTCCCTCCTCTGAAATGCAACAAGATGTTCTCTATTCATTTACACCTCATATAAAGAGACTGGCCGTCCTCGAGTGACGCTGATGCGAGGTGGTTGTCGTAAATTCACTCTCGACTCGTTTTGAAAACGATCCCGGCGGGATTTTTTCCCCGACATTATTTTCGCCGGGTTTTGACGCGGCCGGCAGGTTCTTCGGCCGTTTCGACGACGGTGCACCTCCAGGCCCGGCCCCGGGGTTTGCATGAGACGCCTCTTCCTCCTCCTCAGCCGGATGCAGTCGCCTCGGCATTCGCACATGATGGTTGACGCACGCTGTTTTTCAGAGAATTCATCTTTCATGAATGCTGCGGCGAGAATAACGACTTAAGGAATAATTAATTTCTGTTTCAACATAAGGAAATGATTAATTCATGTTCAGTCTAGCACATACAAACCGATCAACCCTAAGAACGCGTATAAAATACTACAAAGTTTATCAAAGAAAGAGGGTACGCGTATTTATTAAGACGAATCTCTTCTAAGGGCTCAAAATCTATTGACGGTAATAAATGATAGTGACGTCAATATACGTACTTCTATTCTTTAGCATCTCTTCAATGCGTTCATTATCACATTTCGATTATTCAATTTTCTTAAAGTAATACGGAAAATTTTAGACCAAATTGTAATTCTCACCTTGCGCCATGCAATGTGAATGATATAAACAGGAGAGTAAAATTTACCTCTTTATGACGGAGGGTCAAAATATTCTAAATGCACTTACTATATACGAGGGTGGTTTGAAAAGTTTCCAACCTCAGAAAAATTCAGAAAAAATGTCTTGTATCTATGTTAGTTCGGAAACCCTTCAGACCACCCTCGTCCAAAGCCCTAAGCTATTAAAAATTATAATTTTTTTATCAGAACTTTCAGTATTCCACAAAAAAAATAAAATGCGTAAAAAATGAAAAAAGTAAACACCATTACTTACAAATATTTACTCACCATTGAAAGCATTATATAAATACAATATTACTTTCATGAAAAAATAAAAGATGTTTTCATTCAGTTAGTTGAAATGCAAGGTAAATAGCGTGTGAGAAGAAAGGAAATAATTAGTTCAATGATTAATCAAAACTTCATCGCTTATAATATTGTGTAAACGGTTAGCATTGCCATGGGACAAGGAGTAAAAGGTTTCCTATGAATAAGCATTTCTGACGATGGTACAACTGTTGTATTTGTATTATGAGCTATGAGGTTATTCCTGCCACAACCGACTGGAATAAATCAAAACCTTTTAAGCGACAATAAATATTATTAGTGGCTCAAAATGTTTTCACTGAAGATATTACTATTACTTTTCACGACATCATACTCCATGCAATACTTATAAAAGAGAATTAAACTCCGGGAGCAAAATAAATTTAAAAATTTTATCTTTGAATTTTTCGGAGATATCTCACTCACCCCGTATAACAATTTGGAAGAGGTCTCTGGGCGATGCAGACGCACAGACAGGCGTTAAGACGCAACTCATGTGGGTGATAATTTCAGAGTGCAGAAAAAAATGAACCCCCATTTTTCGCCATTTGTCAACTGGCGTTCACGAGGAGATTGTAATCTGAGCACATGTCGGTGAAGGACTTAGCTCGACGCATTATCTACCTATGCCATCTTTGATGCAGATAAGAAGCAAAGCAAACGGCTGAAGAGATATCGGGTCCCTCTGCTCTAATAGGTGATCGTTTCAATTGTTTACAATTTGCTAGGGAAATTTTTTGGGTTGCTTCCACCTAATTAATCAAATTATATGAAAGAAAAATTTTAATATTCAAGAATAAGTATAATTGGATTACTTAAAGCGCTACCTAATATAAAATTCATTCAAAGCCTATCAATTAGGGAAATCAAAATTCACGTGAAATTTCCCCTTTCCTTCGTGGAACTGGAAATTCCGCGAAGTCACACCTGACTCTCTCAATTTTGCATACTTCTTGCATTCCTTTGAAGCAATCCCTACCCCAATAGTATTTTTCTTACTATCCCCTGTAAAATGTTTTGTAAATATCAGAATCAGATTCTGATGCTGACGAAAAAAATATATGTATGTGTTAATACACATACATATATATATATATATATATATATATATATATATATACATATATATTGCAGCTTAATTCACAGACGTATAGGCATAAGGTTTTTTTAATGAGACAAAAAGTATCAAAACAGCGTAAATGCGTGCCGGGCAGATTTTCTTCAAGATGTATGTTTATTAGCGTAGATATTTACAACGCGTGCGATGCACTAAACGGCCCATTTCCCACCAAGAGCGGTTACCGGAGACCAGGGCGTCCCATCATCAAAGCTCTGTTCATTTTATTCGCCGGGATTCAAATCATATCGCCGCTCTACGCTCGGATGTGAGCCATTTATTCCTTTATGAACAATCCGTGCCCGGCGAAAGATGATAATAAAAATAAAAGGCCCCCGTAACCCCCAACCGCGTGCGACCTCGCCGGCAGCGGCACAGGCGATCGTGTTTCGTGCGAGAGGACTCCGGCGCGGGGAGTCCAGTTACCGGGGGAGTGCACCACATAAAGGCGAGAGAGAAGTGCGGGGGAGAACTTGGGGTGGGCGGGGGTGAGTTTTATCTCCACCGCGATATCCATCTGTCCGTTCGCCATCTCCCTCCCCCCCTTTCCTTTAACCCTCCCCCCGCGCTCGGCGGGCGAGGGCCGTCTTCATCCGCGGGTGGCGGGTCACGCCCCTCCCGCCCCCGGCCCCGGGTCCCCCATCCCACTGGCCGGTGGCTTACCGAGGAGAGAGCGCATCCATCCCCCGAATCGCCGAGGCAGGACGCCGGCGACTGACTAAGTAATGAGGGGGGATGCCCTCGTGCAGCGGGGGCAAGGGATGGGAATGCGGGCCTGTCATTTATTTTTCAGGGAGTGAAGGGTTTTTTTGAATGCGGCCCTCCACGAACGCCGACTGGCCTCCGCGCAATTCTCTTTTAGAGGATGGAAGGGCCGTCCCGGGGGATGGCATGGAGACTCCCTAGTCCACGTAACAGCTTCGCTTCAGGAGGATCAATCGTCAGTGACGGCCGGTGTTTGATCAACGGTCAGTGCCGACATTCCTTCTCATGACCGCTCACCCAACCCTTTTCTATCCTTTCGTGAATTGATGAGAGAATTTCTTCGATAAACTTTTAAAAAAGCTAGTGAAGTGCAAAGCGCAGTATTTTGACTCTTTCTCATTATCTAAATCGCATATTAAGCTATGGATGTATTACTTACAAATTGATTCAAGGATTATTTCCTCATTAAAATCCTCCAAACTCAATCAATATCCTGAATGTTTGATCATCATCACTTCCTATGCAGCAGTGTGTAAACCGAATAATCTTATTAACTGAACCGTCGAGGATTGTGATGCATTAATTTTAATGCTTCGAACTCTTCTTTACTTGAGACGAAATATTGCGTGCGATAGTGACGATTAGCATACAATAATTCTACGCAGAAAGGGAGGTTGAGTTTTAAACACTAAGGAAATTTGAAGACGAGTAAATTCTTGTTGTAGTAAATCATTAGATGCCCATGAACTTAAAAATAATGTAGCAATGTGGAATTGTTTTAAGTAGTCATCATGATACATGCACTGTGAAAGGTATGTACGCTTTCATCGATCAAATGGAACCAACCGCGGGAAACCCTCTTCCTTTCCTACTTTTACGTAAATATGTAGCATTATTAGCACTGATGCATTGGAAGTGACCTCTAACCTTTATCATTGACTCATTTATGTCAGTGTGAATTTCATAAAATTTATATACATATATTGCTGTTTTAAATATGTATATAAATTCCATTTTTTTAGTGGTTCCCAATCCTGGCTTTCAAATAATGATGCGGTTTTTTCCGTTCTTTCATTTTTAACAGTTTTCCACGAAACAGACGATTTTCCTAGACTTTCATTTGATTCTGGAATAACAAAGGGTCCAAAATACCCGTAGTACGAGTGCTCGTGTATTCAACATTATGACTGATTAACACAAATAAACATTTTTCCTTAATTTTTACACGAGTTCACTGTTCGCTAGATGCAGTCGAGTTACCTTAATACTGCTTCGAAGCTGTTTCTAATGAACTTTCCTGAAGTTTACACGTGAACAGGAAGGCCATAATAGCCAAATCTCTGTGCACGATCGTATTGGTATGATGCGTCTCCTCGGAGACTTTCGTTTAGCTACAATTAGTTTCTTATATGAAGAGATGACAGCATAAGTTAAATTATTAGGTGAATCCTGTTTAAATGATTCTTGCATTCTATTCTTGTAACTTGAACGCTAAAAATCGGTCATTTAAATCGTTACTGACATTTCCTATCATAAAATTTAGTATGTTTAGAGACATGGAAATTTTTATTTTTCTTAAGAATTTTCATCTTACATGTAATTAATTAATCCCTGTTCATATAGGGATTAATAGAAACATATATCCATGAATGCCTATTAAGTGTCATACAGGTGTGTCCCTCCTTAAGTGTCCCTCCTGTAAATGGTAATAAATTAGCTATAGAAAAAATTAGTTTTGTCCCTGTGACTAAACTCAAAAATCTGGACCTTGAAGAAATTTCCTCCAAACCAGTCGATTTTTCCCACCATTCTCCACTAAATCCAGCTTCTCATATTTTCTGGTTCGATTTCCTTTCTGGCATCCAAAAATGGCTCTTCATCCCTCTCACTCTCCTATCCGACATCCTATCTTTTATAAACTCTTCAAATATTTCAAGACCATCCCTCCATCTAGTATTCCGCCTTCTTTGAATTTCCTCTACAGCCTCTCTTTCCCGACCCTTCTTTATTTGCCCTTAATGCGTATTATTTTATCCATTCTTCTCCACCACCGTAACTCAATCGCCTCCAACATGCGATTCCATAAAAACTACGTTCGGGAACCATGCATGCAAAGCTTCAATTTAATATACTTAATATTATTCCAAATTGTCCTTTGTCTTTATTAAGACTTAACATTATTTATTTTTTCTTCTTTGTAAAAGCTCCCTTCACTTAAATTGTATTTCTAATGTCCTCTCCACCTAGCATATTTTTGAATATTCACTGACATAAGAACTTTTGAAAATTTTGCCATTCTATATTACTGTTTAACATAAAATCTCTCTACTTGAACATCTTACCTCTTACATTTTATTTTAGTTTAACATCACTAAATATTTAAAATGTATTCACCAAATACATTAACTGACAGTATAACAAAGGTTATTTTACTTTCAAAGCTCTTCCCAACGTCATGTGGGGCCATTGGACGTGGTCAGCCTGCTTCAGTCTACCATTCTCCCAAAACAACTCTTTTCTTGTTAAGATCTTCCCTATTGCAGTCCTTCCATCTTTCCCTCAACCCCTATATGTTTGTCATAACCAAAATTCCATTATCCGTTGTTACAATTACTTATTTCTTTTTTTTATTTAGCCTTAGTCCGAAAACAGCACTTTTTGGCCTTAACATCGGACTATTAACAGTGAGACGAGAAAACAATTGAGACGATTACAAACACCCGACTTCATCTGCTCTAAATCCATCTACACCTCTATTTTCACTTTGCTCTTTCCATGTCTCAATTACTATTACCTCAGCGTGTTAGAAAAACAATACTGCAGATACGGTGACCAGTCATTTTTCCTCGGCCGCGCCATGACGATCATGGTCCATCAGGTTTCCCATCTGGTACCCAAACTTGTACTGACTGATTCATTAACCAAATATATTGTAATTTCTGAAATATGATTTAAGGCAAGAGGAGTGCTCTCTTCAATCAAGGGAGCTGATCTCTTCGCCTTCTTAACGGAGAGAGAAATGCTTAGCTTATTTTCTGTGGTTACAGCAGTTTCAGGAAGGTCTGGCACCTGAATAATATTCTTGGAGTTTAGCTAAGGACGTCCAGAGGCGTTACCTGTATTTTAATCCGGGTTCCTTTCTATACTCCAAACTAGCCCATCACGAGTGATTCATAAATATGTTTTGAGTAAGTCACCAAGATTGTATAATCCGCCGAGAGCAACCTATTTGAAAGTTCTGTTCTTCCCAATATCTTTCTATATCTCATAATGTTTCCATAAACTTTGTCCATTCTGATCTGTCAAATGATTCTGTTTAGCAAACTGAGATACTGAGATTGATTCTCTCTCGAAATTTTCACAGCAAATGAATTAATTGGTGGCATGATCTAGGCAAACAGAGGAAACATATTTACCATAATGTCACTCCTCGAATAATTTAGTCGCCGAACTTTCATGGCCATATATGTGATCAATTTCGTCCGTATTACTCATTTTTGACATGGTTCAACACTGAGAAGTGTACTTGATAAAACTTGAACATCCTGAAGTAACGTCATATTTAACTAAAAAGGGATAACAGTTAACGTAGCGCTTTGGCTTCATGAAGTCAGCAGTTGGCATTCAAGTTTCGTTTATTTTAGGCCTTCAGATTATATTTTTTGGAGTTCGACTGCATGTAAACGTCATATATCGTCTCTTAATGATTCCTCCTTTGTTTCATAGGATACGTTACTCACTTTTGAGGCTTTCAACATTTCGCCAGCATAAAAAAATATATGCGTTACAAAAAAGAATGGCAAATAGAGCATAAAATTAAAAGACTATTCGTGTTATCTTAGTAATTTCGGGTCAGGAGGGCAATTTTCTCCATTCTTCCGCAGCGGAAACTCTAAAGATCCTCTGGAGTGGCCAATCTGGCCGAAGGACGTCGTTTGTCAATTGTCTGTCCTCTGTGAGGGGAGAAGAGAGCGAGCCTAGAGTGCGGACGGAAGGAGAGGGGCAAGAGGTAACGAGCGCCGGGGGTGACGCACTGCGGGAAAACATGAAACACAGACGAGAAATGAAATACATTGCATAATGAAACCGCGACAGTTAACAAGCGACGGAGAAAGGACGGAATTGAAATGGAGTCTTTGGTTTGGTATTACGGCGAAAAAAAAAGAAGAGCGCTTATGTCGAGGATGTGAGCCCGTGTTTTGAATGGTTTTTCTTCCCCATTTAGCTTTCCTTACGCATCGCTGGGGTTAATTGTCTGCTGGACCCCTGACTAATTGGTGTATCTTTTCTAAATCATTTATCCTTGTTGCAAGTGGTTAATGTGATGCATTTCTGTTTTGAATTTAACTCTTGAAGGTCGCGGGGTTAATGCAAACGAAGCTTTTTAATGTATCCTGGGTATAAAATCTTTAAACTTAGCTGAAACAACTCGAATACAATAAAAATCCCCTTTGCTAAGCTTATCAAAATGTATGCATACCAAGTTAACATGTTTCTTAATGCAATGATGGAACTAGACACTTGTCGCTATTTGATTCCAGCCATCTAACTCATACTGAGTTAAACTAACTTGTAAGAAAAAAATGAATAGCATGGTAGTATTTGCTGTGTCATTAAATTAGGGTTGATTTTATTAATCCAAATTATTCAACTATTTTGGAAACTCAGTACGATATTTTATATATAACATAGAGTAAACTTTTTCGTATTCCAAATAAATTTAAAATTACAGAACTATTTGGGTTTTCATTTTAATTTCATATTTTTGAATCAAATTAGGAATAATTTTTAAATTATAATGTTAATAAAAAAAGAAATGAACTAGAATGAAATAAAGATCTGCAGTGCAAAATTCATAGCTTACAAAAATAGAGCTTGGTATCGATAAAAGAACTCAAAGGTTATTTTAGGCGTTTATTGAATATTCGTTATCCATTTTACTCGGATTTAAGAAATCCCGTTCACTAGTGAGAAATACTGATTACATTTTGGAACGCAGGACAAATGGTAACGCACACTCCAATATCCTCTTTATACTGTTTCAACGTTCTATCTGAACTTTTGTCCTCGAAAATTTGAACATTCTGAGTTTCAACACCAAGGTCAAATCTTCCTCACCTTTCTAGTTGGGATAGGTTTCCGAGGAAAAGCAAGATTTCATAGATTTCATGGAGCATGACACATCCCACGCAACATGCCGGCTTACCCTTGAACACAAACGAGATTATTTTTGACGCAAACATTTAGAATATTGGAAACAACAACGACTTCTCTCACCATAAAGGATGAAGCCCTCGGAATCCCCGCAGAGAAAGATTTTTCGGGGAAAACGTAACCTTGGCCAGAAAATGGGTGTCGGGGTGGGATGTTTCCGTTTTCCCAGAAAACGTCGGCCGTCAACGGCGACAGGAACTTGATGCTGAGGAATAAAGGTTTAAGGGGACGCTCTACCGTGTTACCCACCAATCACGGGGTGAGTGGCGGACGCCCTTCGAGCCCCTCCAGCGGCGTAGGCACGGAAGGAACCGTCCGTGGACGCGCCTCTCAGACCTGCATAACCACCGAGGAGGAAGACGTCCCTTTCGCTCGGCAGGCAGATATAATATAATAAAAAAAGGTCAGAGGGCAGGCATCCTCGCGCGGCGGGGGGCACCCGGGAGCATGGCCTTCCCCCTCCCCAAACACCCTCTCCATCCTATCTCTCTCTTTTTTATGAGCGTATTCAAAGCAGGAGGGAGGTTTTGAAGAGGAGACGGGGAGTAGGACGCTAATGATGAAAGCGGCGGGGGTGGCGGTTTCGTGCAACCCTTCCCCCGCCTGCGCTGCCAACGAGCGAGATCCGACTCGGCCCCCTTTTGTCCCCCCCCCGTACCCTCTTTGGAAGGACGACGAATTGACGGACAAGAGGAGCGTCGCCGGTCCAGTACGCGGGGCCCCTGACGAATCCTCCCCGTCCCGATTCGTCAAAACAAAACGCTTCTCCATCCCTTTCTCCTTCCTCCTTTCCACTATATTCCTCCCCGCCGTCCACCCGCCCTCCTCCTCTCCTCCAATGAGGACCTCACGGGCTCCTCGAGGCCGCGCATATCCTACATAGTACACCCGGGAGTACTTCCAGACGCGTCTACCCACAGCCTGGCCCTCCAGACCACTATATAACGTTTCGCCGCCCGTCCGTTCATCCATCTCTCGCCCACCCCCGCCTCATCTCACCGCTGGGGGCGCGGACGGGGATACGGGCGAGAGAGCTGGCGGCGGGGCGAGGGAGGAAGGTACCCACTTCGCTCCCTCGGGGAAGGTGGGGGGAGGGGGGCGGGGGGGGGGGGGGTCGCCGCCTGCGGACGTCGCGAGGATCCGTGTTTCCGCGCACGGTCCCATTGTTTTGGTGTGAAGGGGTTGAAGTGGGAGGGGGCAGCAGACAGATGGAGGAAATAAAACTTGAAAAATGGGAGCCGTTTTCCCCGCTGCCCACAGATATTTTGGCTCGTCGAGGCGTCCGTGGATGCGGGAAGCAGTCCGAGATGTGTGACATACTCATTTTTATTTTTTTTTAATATCCTTCGCCTCGAGTTTGAGGAAAAATAGTCACTTCGGTTAGGAACAACAGAGAAAACAGTGGTCGTTCTGGTCCCTGCCCGCTTGGCTGAAAAGTGTGTTAAAATGTATAGAAATATTATGAAACATTATAAATGCATTCCATTTCCATGAGAATTTAAAAAAAAAGTGGAAGAAATAAATCACAACTCAAGGGAATTTTTAGTTTGAACATTATTTCATTGACAATTGTTAACAATTCCGCTTTAAAATTCTCTCGTAATCATTTATAAAACGCGATCTTTCTAGCAATTTCTCTTGTTCAGATGGCATTACAACGATTTAAATAACAAGTTCAGCTCTTATTCACAAAGATAAATGTTCTGTGCTATCATAATCCATAAGTAACAACAGTAACTGCACTTAGTAACGTTTCGTGTTTTTCTTAGATTTTTGGATAGAATTTACCAGCAACTTAGCAGTTATATAAACAACTGAGCCTTTAAACCAATGCGCTGAAATTGATAAATAAAAAAACGGAGAAAGATGACAGGGGAACTAAAAATTAGGAAAAAATGAGAAAAAACATTTTTATAAATTACGTTGACTTCAAAGATTCATGAGGGCTTGACAAACCATTAGGAACGAAATTTTGAGCAGCAAAAGGATAGGAAAGCATAATAAAAGTAAGGCCAAGGGAACTTAGGAATGAAAATTGAGAAAGAGAGGGCACATAGAATGGAGCGCTCTCGTTACATTAAATGGCACTTTAAGGTACATTTACGCTAGGATGTGAACGCAGACACAATACTGTCATAAATAAGGAACGCAAAGTTATAAAAGAACACATAGCTGCTTTTTCCAGCACCGTGAAGAAATATGCAATAATTTATTTAATATTCAAGGATTGGGTAAGTTAGTGCATTTACTTAAAGCAGTTAACATAAAATTGCAGATGCTTGACAATCTAAATGTTAATGCTTTTCTGGCTCATAAGTTTCTCTTCATTGCCGCTGCATCGCAAATATTTCAAATTTTTCCATTCTTAAACTCGGTTTCTTCATCTCACTGCTTTCTGCCGTTCACCACCCCTAAAACTACTGTTCTTCTTAAAACCAGAAGATACAGCACTACGGTAAAATATTATCGATAAAATTGAGGGAATTTGTGATAGTTTAATATTTAGAGTTGTCATTGAGGATCTTTAATATGTATGTGTGTGTGTATATATATATATTATATATATATATATATATATATATATATATATAGTATCGATTTATATCTTTAATTTGAAATATATAAATATAACGATTGTACGGAAAAACTCACACGAGCAGCACAATAATGGGCTGACACAATAAAGCACAAATAGAATAGAATATCAACATTTAAAAGGACACTCACACGGTAAATTGTTCGACCTTTCGGCCCCCTCAGAGGCCTTCTTCAAGTGAGACACACTGAAGAAGGCCTCTGAGAGGGCCGAAAGCTTGAGCAATTCACCGTGTGTGTCCTTTTTCTTTTTTTTCACTATTCACAACCTGAGTTTTATTCAATCAGTCAAAATTTGCACAGTGCAAGATATACATTTATAAAAAATGGTGGGACTAAATGCTGCTATTCTATTCTATTTGTGTTATATTGTGTCAGGCCATTATATATATATATATATATATATATATATATAATATATATATATATATAATAAATATATATATGTATATATATATATTTATATATATATATATATATATATATATGTGCATACATATATATATATATATACATACATATATATATACATATATATATATATATATATACATACATATATATATAATGGGCTGACACAATATAACACAAATAGAAAAGAATAGACACATTTAAAACAACACTCACACGGTAAATTGTTCAAGCTTTCGGCCCTCTCAGAGGCCTTCTTCAAGAGAGACATATATATATATATATATATATATATATATATATATTTATATATATATATATATATATATATATATTTATATATATATATATATATATATATCTTCAAGAGAGACTCATATATATATATATATATATATATATATATATATATATATGAGTCTCTCTTGAAGAAGGCCTCTGAGAGGGCCGAAAGCTCGAACAATTTACCGTGTGAGTGTTCTTTTAAATGTGTCTATTCTTTTCTATTTGTGTTATATTGTGTCAGCCCATTATATATATATGTATGCACATATATATATATATATATATATATATATATATATATATATATATATATATACACACATATATATACACACATATATATACACACATATATATACACACATATATATACACACATATATATACATATATATACACTTATATATACATATATATAAACCATAAACACAGTAATCAAACCGAAGGTCGGTTTAGAAGATGATGGTTGAGTTCACCCAGTACTAAGTCCGACGGAGCATGCAATTCAGACGTCAGGGTAGGGGGGCCCGTTCCCTTCCCTGTGCCGGTTATGGTTTACCGGGAAGACCTGGTACCCGAAATATACCAGCAGCTGAGGCTACCCGAAGAGGCTGGTCCGGGGGTTGAACACGGCCCCTCCGGTCAGTATTGCAACGTCTGCCCCTGAACTACCGCTCCCCATGCATACATACATACATATATGTATATATATATATATAAATATGGGTAGGGGTTTGTGTATATATATATATATTATATATATATATATATATATATATATATATATATATATATACCCTCCCCGGACTACAACCTTGACGTGGTGGAAGGGCTTGTGCGTTCCGATGACCCCTAGAGCTGTACTGGCGGGAGTAATAATTATTGCTCCTGGTAGGGTCACCCATGCCAGATAGGTCGAAGGTTAGGAGCCAGACGAAAGGTAGTCCACGCAGCGTCTGTTCCTCAGTGAGGCGGCTGCAATGGCGTCTGACCCCAGTGGGGCGGCCAGTAAGTGATGGTGTCACGTTAAAAACACTATTGAGGAAGGCAACGGGAAACCACCTCAATTATCATTCCCTAGAAAAATATGATGGACAATAGAGATATTTTGAGTCCTGGCAACCACGGGGCTCGGCCCAATCGGCCGTGTGTCGTGCCCGGCAGCGGGGGAGGCAAGGCTTCCGCGGTCGTCATCCCACGAAACCCTTGCAAGGGAAAACCAGCAGCAGCAGGACAGAAGACGCAGGAGAAGAAGACAAAATTAGTTAGAATAGGAACGTGGAATGTTAGGACAATGATGAGGACAGGGAAATTGGAGAATGTTAAGCCAGAGATGGAAAGGGGAAATATAGATATTTTAGGTCTATGCGAGGTGAGATGGAAAGATAGCGGGGATTACTGGAGTGATAAGTATAGAATAATATACAGCGGTGGGGACGAGAGCCAACGAGGGGTTGCCATAGTATTAAATGAAGAGGTAGGAAGAAGCGTAGTCAACATAGAGCAGGTAACGGATAGAATACTACTAGTGGAGATAAAAGCAGAACCGACGAACTTAGTTATTATTCAGGTATACATGCCACCGAGCAACCATAAGGAAGAAGAGGTCGATAAGATATACGATCAGTTAGAGGACATGATCGCGTGTGTTCCAGCAGGGAAACATTTGATAGTGATGGGGGACATGAATGCGACGGTAGGCGAAGGAAGAGATGGTGATGAGGTGGGCGACTACGGTTTAGGCACGAGGAATGACCGCGGGGAGAAAGCAGTTGAGTTCTGCAGGAGACAGGGGTTAGTCATCACCAACACTTGGTTTAGACACCACAAAAGACGCAGGTATACATGGAAAATGCCAGGTGACACAGGAAGATATCAGCTAGATTATATCCTGGTTAGACACAGGTTTAGGAATAGTGTGATAAATTCCCACAGCTTTCCGGGAGCGGATGCGGACTCAGACCACAATTTAGTTGTTATGAAATGTAGCGTACGTTTCAAAAAGATAAGGCAGGGGCGGCGAGTTAGAAAATGGAATGTAGAAGCATTAAATGGGTTGAAAAGGAAGGAATACAAACATGCGGTAGAGAAAATAATGGAGGATGGTAAAGGGCTTATTACTATCGAAGAAAAATGGGAAATGATCAAAAAAGGGTTGTCTAAAGCCGCAAAAGACACTATTGGAACCGTTAACGCTAAAAGGACTAGGAAATCATGGATCACGGATGAGATGATTACAAAGATGGACGAGCGGCGAGAATGGAAGAATATAAATACAGAATTAGGCAAAATGAAGTACAAAGAATTGAACAATAAATTGAGGCGGGCAACAAATAAGGCAAAAGACGCATGGTGGAAGACGCAGTGCGAGGATATGGAAAGTCTCCAGAGGAAGGGCGAAATCGGTGCGCTGTACAGCAAAGTTAAATCGTTATCGGGAAGTAAGAAAGGAAGAGCTATGCTAATAGTTAGAGATAAAGCGGGTAAGGTAATAGTTGACGCAGGAAAGATCCAAGAGAGATGGAAGGAGTATATAGAAGAACTGTATAGTAAAGAACTCAGACCAACACAGTTAGACATTGAAAAAGAAAATGACGTAGAGGAAGACAGCTTAGGTCCAGGCATACTAGACAATGAGATAGAAAGGGCATTAAGGGAGATGAAACTAAATAGGGCCGTGGGGGTAGATAACATTCCCGTGGAACTTTTAAAATGCTTAGGAAAATGTGGGAGGAAGAGGCTATATGGGCTGATCCGTAGCATTTATGAGGAGGGAATCTGGCCGGAAGACTTTGTGAGAGCAGTTTTAGTTCCGATTCCGAAAAAGGTAAAGGCCACGTCATGTGAGGACTATAGGACAATT
The DNA here is from genome assembly GCF_022747635.1 of Hetaerina americana. Classification (NCBI taxonomy): domain Eukaryota; kingdom Metazoa; phylum Arthropoda; class Insecta; order Odonata; family Calopterygidae; genus Hetaerina; species Hetaerina americana. Next base: position 78,378,713 of record NW_027287427.1, read on the forward strand.
AGTTTGATATCCCACGCAGCTAAAGTTGTTCTCAGGATCATAAACAAACGGATAGAGAGTAGGGCAAATGATTACTTAGGGGATGATCAGTTTGGGTTTAGGAAGGGGAGAGGTACGCGTGATGCCATTGCAGTAATGAGATTATTAATCGAGAGGAATATAGAATACAACCAGGATGTATTTGCCTGCTTCGTAGATTTCGAAAAAGCGTTTGATAGAGTGAATTGGGAAAAACTAATGAGTATTCTGCAGAAAATAGGAATAGATTGGAGGGAAAGGAGGCTAATCCGCAACCTTTACATGTCTCAGACTGCTCAGGTGCGGGTGGGAAACGGGGAGTCAGGATGGGCAGTGTTAGGAAGGGGTGTAAGGCAGGGTTGCCCATTATCACCGTTGCTGTTCAACCTGTATGCAGAGGAAATGATCAAAGAGGCATGGGAAGAACTCGAGGTAGGAATGAAAGTGGGCGGGGGATTCGTAAAATCAGTTAGGTTTGCTGATGACCAAGCTTTAGTTTGTCAGTCAGCCAAGGGGCTGCAAGCATTGCTGAGTGAATTGGAAATTCAGTGCGACAGGTATGGGATGAGAATCAACATTAATAAAACAAAGGTTATGCGATTTTCTAGAAAGAAAAAGGCTAATCTTAACATTAAAGTAAGAGGGCAAAAACTAGAGCAGGTAGAACAGTTTACGTATCTCGGTAGTGTTTTGGACCAACACGGTCAAAGTAGTAGGGACGTAAGGAGAAGAATTGCGCTAGGCAAAGAGGCTTTCACGAGGAGGAGGGAGTTGATGACGGGGACTTTGAGTAAGGATGTTAAGAAAAGACTCGTAAAAACTTTGATATGGAGCGTAGCTATGTACGGCGCGGAAACGTGGTCATTGAAGCAGGAGGATAGACGTAGACTGGAGGCTTTTGAAATGTGGGTGTGGAGAAGAATGGAAAAGGTGAAATGGACAGAGAAGAAAACAAATGAGGAAGTACTTGGTATGGTGGGCGAAGAGAGGGGTTTGTTGGGAGCAATCCTATGGAGGCAGGAAAAGTGGATGAAGGGGGTGTTGACCGGCAGTGGGATGTTGAAGACTGTGATAGAGGGTAGAATGTTGGGCAAAAGAGGAAAGGGAAGGAACAGGATAGGGATGTTGGACGGGATGAAGGGAGGAAGAAAGTACTCAGAGATGAAGAGGGACCTGGTGTAGAGTAGAATTTAGGGTTGTGTTTTGTTAGTAGTCACAAAATATTTGTTTGGTAGTTGTGTCCATCAAAAAACCTACCTTAACCGGTAGATTACCTTAAAATATATATATATATATATATATATATATATATATATATATATATATATATATATATATGCTTTCGTAGACGTAACACGGAAGTGCCGAATAGTTCAATACACAATAACACACAATATAGAAACACAAAAAAAGAAGAACACTCACACGTTATTTCTTCAGTTAAGAAATAACGTGTGAGTGTTCTTCTTGTTTTGTGTTTCTATATTGTGTGTTACTATATATATATATATATATATATATATATATATATATATATATATATAGATATACACGTACCCATATATTTAAAACTATTTATCAATCACCCCATAAAGGTATCAAAGCTTTATCACTAAATTTAAAGATACGTCTCATTTTCTCATTTTTAACAACGCACCACTTTTGGGAAATGTTTTGGTAAGCTACTAGAACTTTTTATTCTGCTGATTATTCAATTTACCTCATTTTCAATGAGCGCATATCTGAATGGGGAAATCGCTATATGGTTATTTCCTCAATTAGCGCTTCACAAGTTTGCATTTATTCATAAGCATGTATATTTAGAAAAAAATCCATTATTTTTCGAAAATACACCATATCGTGTTGCAGTATCCTTATTTCAACTACGTCATTAGCAAAATTGTAAATCAACAACTTGGAAGACGATTAGTTTGAATGAGGTATTTGTCATTTCGCAGCCTTAAGTTTTTGATATTGCCCCCGATCTCTCTCTAGGAAAAATATTGCCCGACAGCTCATTTTCCTTGGTGTACCTACCCTGGTAGGAGAGAATACTACAGTAATCGTTTTCATCCAATGATAGAGCCTTGAAACTATTTTAATTAAATGCTTCAAATTATATTCGAAAATTTCGATCACACTTTTACAAACAGTGTAACACAGGGTCTACATATTACTGTCACTTTTATTTTTCCTGAGTTAATGCATTAAAAAGCTTATTACTTTCACTGAATATTAGTGATATCAAATAAAAGTGTGTTCAACACACAGTGTTAAATTTACGTACAATTAAATTTTACGCTATTTCATATCATGTCTCATACCAGAGAAAATATTCTTTACTAATTACACTATTACAAGTGCGGGTACAGTGATGATACAGGGATTTCTTTATTTTATTGGAAAAATCACATTTTATAGGATGTGGTAAAAGAAATCGTTGGCATAATTTAATGATACCCTTTCTGTAAGTAGAAGAAATCACCTGAATACTTGGAGACAGTGTTGAGATTTTCGAGCAATGAGACTTTTGTGGCTCAATGTTTTTCTTTTGGCTGAGCATTATTGTTTATGAGCCATCTTCACCTAAAGAAGCTCACTATGCGTGTCGTAACGCAAAAGTAAAAGTAAATTACGAAATACTTCATGTAGAACAAATCTCAACCTTAGCAGTAAGAGCACTCCTGGAAACCCTATCTTCAGCGACTGTATTAAAAAAATTGAATAAAATACTTGCAGGCTGGAACTACACGCGGCTTCATAATCCATTGCTATTTGTTTCACGATGGCAATTCAGTCACCTTTGAGCAAGGCTATTCGATGCTGAACCTGTTAATAGATGGACAAAAGTTTTTGTTCCCATGCGTCCTCCAACCCCTCCTCCCCTCACTCTCACATCCCCTTCCCCGGCCATGGTTTCGGAGCGAAATCAATCGAGCCGTGTAAATGCGGGTAGTTTATTCTAGATGAGCCCCCTGGAAGAGTAGAAAAAGTCATCCTCTTTCGCTATCTCCTCCGCTCTCTCCCTCTCGCTCTTACCGCGAGATCAGCCGGCACGATAAAAAGGCATAGCTGTTTCTATGGTAATGATCGCAAACAATGGAGAATTCCGGCGGCAGCGGCGTAGGGGAGGGACGAGCGGTGCGGTTTTTGTGATGGGGAGTGTGGGTGGGAAAATTTATGTAAGATCGGAGGAAGGCGATAAGAAAGGGGAGGAGGAAAAACTGGGGGTGCAGAATCACGATGAGAAACGAAGAGGGTGAGAGCAGAGAGAGCAGGAAGAGATTAGAGGAAGGGGTGAGGAGAGGTGGAGGAGGTTATTTTTCCGTGGAAAAAAATAGGTGCTTTTGCACTTTCTATAACCTCAAGGTCGAATTTAATTGGAGGAAGATTCCCATTAGAAGCGAAACTCAAATGAAGAATAGGTCCGCGGCTCCTTCCTCCCCTTCTTCCCTTAGTTTTTGACCTATAGAGGTCGACTCTTCTACCCGCGCTCTTTTTGGAGAAAAAGAAAAACAAAAAACGGCCGCGTCCCGTTCACCGGAAATGTGTCACGTGGCCGGTGCAGATCTACGATTCCGGTGGGCAGGTGGCGTCGGGGAAATGGCGCTACAAATGAAGCTCTGAGATCATCACTCCACCCGCGCCTCTTCGGATAGGATCTTAATACAGGAGGACAGAGGAGAACCTTCGAAGAGAAAGGGGGGGAGAGGGGGAGACAACGACCTACGAATATACCCAAGCGGATACGGAATAAGCGTGGGAAAATTTTTAGAACAAAGGACCTTCTTCATCCGTGGCCGTAATTACCTTTTTATTCGGGCAATTTCGCCGATGAGTCACTTTCCTCCACACCGAAATCGCGTCTTGTCCGCCATCCACGTGTCACTGATAAGGACCTCGACCGGAGTGCGTGATTCAATGCGGACGCCGAAGATGGTTCATCTTCTCCGGTCCCATTGTCCGTGGCATCCTTCCACAAGGATAACGCATTTCCCTTCATTAGGAACGCGCCGTCCATAAAGTTTTTTTGCTACTACATGATTGGTAACTTCTTTAACTACCAATTATCATTATCGGTTCATTAATCATTAAATCAATGCAGTAAGTAATATTGCTGCAAGAAAAAAAGTATTACGACTAATAAATTTCAATCAAACATGAACTACCCAATCTTACTTGAGTACGTGAAATTGAGAAACGTTTCATTAGATGTCCTAATTATGTAACTACCAAGAGCTTATCCGCAGTTCCAAAGACTAAATAAGAGTAGAAAATACTACTATTTTGTCTAACAAATTTTGGAAATTTGTCACTTTTTACTCTCAAAACTGCATACATCTGCTTCTTCAGATGCATATCTGTTCCAGGCGTTGGCGACCATACTGAGTAATTTAACTTTGTTTACAGCTGCAAGGAAAATTTTTGTAGTTTCATTGGAGTACCAGGTTCTTGAATTCTTCAGCCCTTGACAATCTTATACTTCCGACGTTTCTCTTCCCGCTAACCTTTCCTCGTGGCATACCACGCATAATACCTGTATTCATTCCTCATGAATGGCCCAGGCATTGAAGTTTCCTAATTTTCGTTATATTCTATACTTATTTTTTTGGACATTCTGTTATGGATTTCATTATTATTACTGGTCTTTTTGGGTTCCCCACTGCATTGGTTAAACTTCCATATTTCCACCGCTGGAGAACCCGAAGATAATAAAGTGATAGCCCTCGCCTAGGAACTATGGGATAACCCTGTGTATGTTCCATTCTCCTTTCTTTATATTCTTGGCATCCTTCAACAAATGATCCATACTTCTCCCACATCTGAAATGTTTCAATCATTGTAATTGTCGTTTGAGTCGATTCCTTTCTATATATCATTGCGGAAAAGATCATAACAGCGTAATATTCTGAGTTTTTTATACATGGTTAGCTTTCTACTTTTAATCACTGTTGCCATTTTTATGACAAAGTTACCATAGGCATTCAACGCCTTGCGAGTGTTCCCAAATGCCATTTCCCGAGGTACATACACCTATTCCTTCAATGTTTCTACACTATACACTCTGTTGCCGTGTGGGAAGACCTTCTATTCCTTCTAATCATCAACCCAGGATAGGGAGCGGTTCAAAAATGTATTCAGTCGACGAGGCTAATGTACTGGCTAGAAACTGTTTGTGGACTAGGAAGAGCTTTAATTACGCTCCCTATATAGCTTCTCGCATAACGAGCTCTGAGCAGTAATTGATCGCGGATACTCTGTATGGGTTTACATCGCCTTTCATACTACCCTCCGGTCGTACCGCAACGACAATTACACGCACGCGAATCATGCCGATGAGCCCAAAACCACTGCAAGGCAAACTGTTTCTGTTTTGAAAGGAGTCGTCGACGAAAGGGTAAGCGGTGCGCTCGGCGTTTCACTGCTTTTAACTATCCGATCTTCACGCTTAGCAGCGCGACCATCGGACGGTGGAGGTGCAAAAGCGTCCACCATCCATGTTCAACGGCCGCCGCGTCGTTAGTGGGAGAGAGGAGTGATTCTAACGCGACAGATCGTCGGTTCGACTACACCACGTCGCCGCGTCGGTTGAGCATTCTCCCCGTGATATCCCATTGTCCCTAGAAGCGCGTAACCATAATGACCATATGAGAGACGCCAGGTCATCATTCATCATGTTCTAAGAAAATTCTGTAATTATCTGAAGGGTCTTTTACATCGCCTAACCGGCCGTAATATTTTTGCCCATTTGTATTCCCAGAGTTTAATCATCGCATCGTTAATTTTCTTGGTGCTCCCAATTTTCCTTCATTCGTCATTCCGTATTGTATCCATCCTCGGGTTTGGAAAACAAAAACATTCGAGAATTTGCGATAACTTTTCAGTTTAAAGTTTGTCATCCGTATCTTACGACTCGGTAAAAACTGAAAAAATGTTCCCTCCCAACCATATTTTTTTAAATAATTTTTTTTTCCTTCAGTCATCATTTCTGAAGAGAATTATTGCGCCCAGAAAGCGGCAGTGACCTTTCAAGAAAAATCTCTCATTAATATAGTATACCGCTCACTACCTTAATGAACTGAAACTGCCTACTTCATCAAAAGGAACTGGGGATTCATTAACCAGAAAATTAGGCACGTTTATGCGCGCGCCGGAGCTTAAATATTGCCGAAAAATGCAAAGAGGGAGGGGATTTGAATTGGGGGCAGCATTCAGAGCCGCCAGGAGTCCGTCGGCGACAGCTTCTTCGTTGGTTAGCGCCGTCACTCGCGCCTGGGATTGGGATCGGCTCAGTGCACACGGGAGAATAATTGCAAAGGATTTTTAAGATAAGGAACCATTTCAAATTTACGCGAAATGCATAGAATATCAGGGAGATATTAAAATTTAAATTGTATACTTTATACAGGGATATACACAAATGTATATATTATAATTTATTTTCATACATCGGTGGTAATATTCAACGAAAAAATCTTATGAAGTCCCAGATTGCTAGACGTACCGGACTGAACCTTAATGCTGCTCATATCACAAAAAAATCGTCGACACAAAATTCATTGCGCCAAAAAAATATATCAAGGCTGAAAAAGGATCCGATTGCTCGGGTGCTAGGACAAGAGCGACCGGAGCACAACGCAAGGGTCAGTCGAAGGAGTCGTCTCTCTCTCTTTACCGTTTCGAAAATGTTTTCTTTGGATGCCTTCCATTAAGGACTAGTCACGTTAGTATGCTCTTAAGAAAAACTATTTGTTGGATAAAAATGCAATAAATATAAAAGAGTCTGGGATTCGAATATTTCGTGTCTTACGCCATTTTAGGACAACTCTTCTAAGGAAAGAAAACCCATAAGAATATTTACGATAGAAGGCCTTTTTATGTTAATATAAAAAGTTAAATAACTCTTTTCAACATAAATACAAACTTATGCACAACATTATGGCGGTTATAATCACCAGAGAAGAAACAAGAGGAAACATAAAGGCAGCTTTAATTGATGGCGAATAAGAGCTGGAAACTAAGCAAACGCAACGCAAAAAACATGTTTATGGCGGATATTCTTATTTTATTATCTCAACAATAAATGTAGGCACACTATAGAATGCTCAACGCACGACAAGATACAAGAATAATTAATGAATATTTTACGGCGACAGAAATAAAGGGATTAATAATATTCTTTCTTACAGGGCATTGGAGTCATGAAGTTCTGGGCATTGCAGCCATGTCTTTAAGCCCATTTCTTTCCGGGACATGTTTCACCACGCACACGCGTAGCGACTACTGCAAACGAGGGAGCGTTTGAAGACCGGGCTGGGACGTTCCACGGCAGCGCGTGCATATTTCACGCTCGGACCTTCGGGGAAACACTTCAAGACCTTCTCCCGAACAAGTAGTAAAAGTAGACTCGTGTAGCTTTTATCAAATCTTTTCGACCTATTTTTAGACACACGCACTTCACGATGGAAGACCAACAAAAGCCCCTTCAACCATACGACTCCTTATCGGCAAAGAGTCGCTTCCGATAATACGTAGCAAAAATTTTCCCACCACCACCCCCTGCCGGAGGGTCGGCCGTGGGATAGGAATGATCGGTCTCTCTCGCGTACAGGGAAGGCTAGAGGGTAGTGGTTGGGGGGGGGGGGAGAGGGAGTGTAAAGTGGAGTGCCTCTGCCTTCGACTTCCCATAAACTATCACCAACCCACCCCCCAGCCTACTCTCCCCTCGCCCACCCTCCCCCCCAACCACCACCAGAACCCTTCTACGAGACTGCGCACGTCTTTTTCGATCGTCATCTGTTTGTCGCATGTTATCAACGGATGCGAGGAAAAATAAAAGGGTGAAGTGAAGGGGGGAGGCTTTCGAGGGAGCCGCGGGTGGGGGAAGGAGAAGAAAAACAAAATACTAGCGGAAGGTAAACAAATGGGGGTGAAAGACGTCCCGGTAGGGGGTGGGAGAGGGGGTCGAGTGTGGCGAGCACCGGGAGAAGTCGTGATCCTTGCGCCACTTTGGCGGAACTGGGCTGTGAATTAAAGAGTGGTAAATGAAAGGGTCTCTCATCGATAATGGTCCGTGGCAGCCAATCGGGGATTGCGTTCTTAGCCTAGGGTGCGGGTTCGAATTCTGGTTACTTTGAAGGTCCCAACCTTTAGCCTATTTATTCGAATTTTAGGGTACCAAAAGCCAGTTTATCAAAGCTACTAGTCAGTTTTCAAGTCCATTTAATTATAAAATACGCAGCTTACTTGGAGTAAAAAATGTCGCAGCACTTATTACTTGCCTGGATTACACAAAGAGCAGATTTAAAAGTTTTATTACGCCTTTATGACTGTTTTCGGTGGGCTTGAAACTCGACATGAAGCTTTGAGTAACGGACACTAGACCATCATGGGAGAACTCAGACGGGCCAATTTAATTTGCTCTCCTCTTTCTAGCAACTTTTCATGAAACCGCTTCTCTCATATATGTTCTTCAGTAATTATTAACTTTGTACTTTAAAAATCCAAGTAACCTTTTAGATTTTTCACAATATGCGCCGTTAAAACTTTCTAACTCTCTTGGTGCTGCACCCCCTGCCACACACCTTTTTGGTGGCTTGCAGGGTATTGATGTAGATGTAAGTATTTATATTTAATTTTCAGGATACTTGCTGTTTCATTCCCATTTACCACAGTGCTCTGCTGTGATAGGAATTAGATACAGGGACAATTTATAAAAAAAACATAAAGAAGTATTTCCATCTAGCGTTTTCCTCTTGAATCATTTTTCAGACACTTTCTTTTCAAGGTCACTTAAGTTTTCCCTTCCTAAAAATCGCCAAACGGCTGAAGTGATGTCACAACTTTGAGACGGTTCTTCAAGGCATGGATTAATTTGCACTACACTAAAAAAATCATGAACGAAGATCATATACATGAATAACTTTTTTGCCAAATTTAAATTGCACTCCATATTCACCCTATTGAGCGCAATAAGTTCTGGTTGCTCTTTCCAAGTAAAAATGTCAAATTTGGCAATAAATTGCCTGGATTTTCCTTAACACAATTTCCATTTATATAGATGGTGCAATTGGTTCTCAGGATGGTTCAATGAGTGTTCAAATGATTCCATTTTGAGGTCTACTTTTTAACTAATTATTTTTACTTGTGATGGTTTCCATCCGAGTCTCTTAGTAAGCACGGATTTAAATTCCTCATTATATATTTCTGTGTGCTTCCCTTCAATTTCAATTTAGCCTTTTCGACCGCGTTCCTGGCGTATGGAGATTAAATTAATGGCCTCTCCTCTGTTTGTAAATTTATGCTTAAAAACATGTTTAATCTCGGCTTTTAATATTATCAGTATTTAATAAAAGTTAATATTTTTTTATTCGAAAGCAATTATTATTTATACATCCCACATTCATTAGTAATAGGATGTGTGGTAAATTAAAAATGTATCATTAACCGAGCTGGAGATTCCTTTTGATTGTAGTTATAATCATCAGTAAAAGGATTCTTCGTCCTCAGTTAGTGAATCGCAAGACAAAGCAAACCATGTCCATGATAATGAGCAAAAGGGGATTATGTTTAACATTACACAGGTACCTTGTCGAGAGGCGGAGCTAACTTTGGAATGCGTTTGATTGTTTCACGAATTTTCAGTAAAAAACTCTCACGAATCCATGGAGACTACTAGGCATATACATACAGCACAAGGCATCAACATTTGCAGTACTCGTGACAAGATCTCCATCGTTCCTCCGCCTCTTATCCGCCCTCCTCTTTTTCCTATGCTCTCCGAAGGCACGCCACTCCCATAGAGCGGAGCCAACTTGAGGAGTGAGAGAGAGTGGTCTGTTTAATCTTCCAGGGCAGCACTCGTCTGTGGTGACGGCGACGAGAGAGGCCTAGGGCCTCCAGGCGCGATCGTCATCGGCAGCGCCGCACATGACGGGAGATGACAGCAGTCGGTGCCACTCTGGAGTGTCCGTTGACACACGCGCAGGGCCCTGGGAAGGGGAAGGGAACGGCAAAGCGCCCCCGGGCTCCTCGGCGGAAATGGGCAAAAAAGAAAGATGAACGATCCTAAATAGTTATCGCTGGGGATTATTTTTTCGTCTGGTTGTTTCACTGTATTAACAATTAACCATTTTGACATTAAACTTGCCATAACTTGCGGAAATTGCAAAAATACTTCCTAGAAATGCCATTCTTCAATTTTTCCGGAACGAAGTGAAATTCGCATCAGATATTCATCACCTACTCACTCTATTTTTCTAAATACAATCACAGTAATCAACCCTAAGGTCGGTTTGGTAGGTGTTGGTAAAGTTCACCCAGTACTAAGCCCGACGGCGTGGGAAATTCACACATCAGGGTAGGGGGGCCAGTTCGATTCCCTGGGCCGAATTATGGTTTCCCAGGAAGACCCGGTACCCGAAAAATCACATAGCTTGGGTGGAGCTGTACGTGCCTTGAGTGCCTTGCCGGGAATCAAACCCGGGCCCTTCGGTGAGTAGTCCAACGCTCTATCCCTGGACTACCGCGACCCACTCTATTTTCCTCAGATATATACAAATTATTTGTAAATTAAGGTTTAAGTTTGAGCTTTGAAAGTATGGAGTTTTGTTTTTATTAACGGTCATACACCTTAACTATTTGCATATCCAAATCCGATAGAGATATGTCTCTGAAAATCTGTTTAATAATAAATATTTTTTTCTTAACTGAGGTATATTATTTAAACATTATACAAATGAAGTATGCACAAAGAATATGAGTAGCATTGCTCCAGTTAATAATCGACTTCTAAATGCCATTACACAAAACAGGCTCTTCTTTTCATAAATCTCCGAAGAATTTCCAATAAAAATTAGGATTCCAAAGAAAAAATTCATGAACTGTAATGATTGTAATGATGAACAATTTTCATATAATTTACACTTGGAGGGAGTACTGACACAGATTTACCGGTATACCTACCCAAAAAATAATTCAATACATATTCAAGTATAACAGTGCTACGAGTATTGAAGTGTCGCTAGACACAAAAATAGATTACATCAATTCTAGAAAGGTAAAACTCTATGCATAAACTCAATTGCAATAAGAAAAGATACATGCTAACAAACATATTTTAGTGGTGAACATTTTTGTAATAATCAACTGGTATGTTAGTGTCAAGCATTAACAAACATAACGAGAATATGTTATTTAAAAACAATGTATTACGGGATTCCAAAGCATGACCTTCGAAATCGCCGCTAAGTCCACTGATCAATCTGAAGACAGATCAAGGTGATTATTTATATCATTATTTAGGAAGTTTTGGTCTACAAAATAGGTATAAATTCTTTGAGATAATCCGATTAGGTACAGATTTCCGACAGAAAAATTTACCCCTCACTCGCTCCAAGCCAAATGCATCTACTAACTGCCGGATGCTATCTAAACATATACACCCATATTCTACGATGGCGCTGAAATCTGAAAAAAAGATACGAGAATTGAAGGAAGATTCTTCAGGAAAAGAATGCAGGGAAAAATATTGGACTTCCTCGGACGAAACGATGCGGCTGCGACTTGGTGGCGTACACATTTTCTTCGCTTTTTATGAAAGATTTAAGTTCGAAAAAACTCGAAACCGCATTATACTCGTACTGTGATTGACGTGCGTGTTCTTAAATTAATTCAAAATGTATCTATTTATTGAAAATAATATGTAGGTTCATTGAATTTGCTTATACTATTTATAACTTGTTATAACATGACGTAAATATCCAGTCACCATGTAATAATATGTAAAGACCGTGGGACATTCATTGCTCGGCTTTTGAGCAGGCAAGTGGGCGCTTGGACCCATGTCGAATCGTGTTGACCATGGGCGGATGCGTTTCCAGTTCCCGATGGGTGAAATTACCTTCGGTGAAACTCGCAGCGGCGGGTACTTCTCGAAATAATAGCCCATGCGTGCAATTTGATGTGTTTTTCTGGAAATTCCACCTTAGTTCCATTTCGTTGGGAGACTCATCACATCTCTGGAGCAGTATTAAAGTCTCATAAGGGGTTATCGTAAACTTTTAATTATTACTAAAACAATTGAAAAAGAAACTTAATTTTAATTTGTTATCCTTAAGACTACATATTCGCCATCCAAAGTTATATTTTTCTCACAGCATTACTTGAACTTTTTGAAGATTGTCATTGTAGAAGTCAGCAGACTGCGTCGATAACCATTCTCCTGCCTCTTGAATGTTAAATCTCCGACCCCGAAAGGTGCTTGTGTTCTGGGAATAAAAAAAAAGCTGATTGGGGCGAGAGTAGGGCGAATGGGGCAAAATTTCAAAGTCACGCACATTTTGATTGCCGGTCGCGCCGTGTTTGCTTCTGAAAAGGAGTCAGAAGATTTGGTACACACCGAGCTGACAACTTTAACATATGCAATTTTTCGTGAATAATTTACCACGCACTGCCGCAGCTTAGATCAGACTCATTCATTATCATTTGGATGGGTGCTCTTCGGTCAATTAGGATTAACTCCTCCACTTCCTTCAATATGGCAGCATCGTGCGTCATTGATGTTCTCCCACATCTTGGATCGTCTGTGAGGGACATGTGGTCAGTTTGAAAATTCCTTTTCCAAACCAAAAATGGGTCTTATGACGGGCTATCCGGATATGTAGACGAAAAAAATCGTCACTGAATGGATGAATACCCTTATAGACGGTAACAGTCAGAAGGCAAAAATAGGATTTAGAAACAAAAAGCATGAACAGCGGAGAAGGCTTTCGCCAAAGATAAATACTTTTCACTCAATTCCGTACTCGGTGAGCACTCATTGCCCCTTGTGGCTAATCGGCACTGAATGGAATTTTACGAGTACCGTTCTAATTAAAAACCAATATATCTTTCTAAGATAATATTTGTTGTCATGGTGAAATGATTTTCCATGACTTAATTTATTTTAGGAAGGTGATTACTTTCACATAACATGCTACATTCTTAGTGAAAGAATTAAATACATATCTAGTTTATCAATCTGTGGCAAACAACCATATATTGCACACAATTTCTAAGGTTAAAAGAACTTTACGATAAAAGACATTTTTCTTCTTTGCATGCGGTGGAGTTAAATTAGTATTTATCATTATATCGCATTCATAATAAAAACTTCATTGCAATTTTCCACAGTTAAAACACAGGTTCCACAGTTTTTAACTGTGGAAAATTGCAGCGAAGTTTTTATCATGTCTCGATTCCACAACATCACGCCTGACTCTTCACTTTTCGTATATCGCATTCATTTTCACCTAAAGTTTGTCATGAATATTTTGAATATAAAACTGGAATGATTTTTATCGATCAATAAGGACCTGAAATTCCAGCTCTTGGTTCATTTATTCCCAGTTTGTATATAATGAAGTGATAACATCAGTAATTCTTAGCTGATATATTGGGACCATGGATTTATCTGTATTTTTTACAAACTACGTCCACGTCTTTATGAATTCTGTTTCTATCGTACTTTCCCATGGAAAAATTTAATAAATACTTTTCATAAAATCGTGGCTTTTCAAGTAAAGAATAAGTAGCTATGTTTCAGGGTGAGGTTACGAAACGCGATCTATGACGAGGATTAGCGTAAATGGTAGGCTTTGGAATAAAGAATAATGGATAAAAAAATTAGAGAGAGAGAAAGACCAACAGCGAAACTTTAAATTTGGCTGGAGAAATAGGAATTTTCTCGGTGAAATTAGAAAGCAGAAAAAATTATGTTGGGGATATGTGTTGAGGTTGCGGGATGTTAGAAGGGAGAACACTAAGGAAGCGGAGGAGTTCTCTCTTCGGAGAGAATAGAATTCCGAGTAGCATTAAGTCAGGTAAAATATAGGAACAATTAAAGATTTAAATAATGCACGAAAAACAGGGATTTAGGCTGGACGAAATCCGCGACGAAACTTACGTAGCATTTGTCCAGGGCTCGTTTAAATCAACAAAATTCTTATCCCCAACCTATTAAGTTGCCTGACACAATTTATTCCTAGCAGGTCTACCTGACAGCTATAGTTCGGTAATAAGTTAGTATATTTATTCATAAACTATTGTGAATTGTTAATTATAGTTCTGGAAGTACAAACCCAGGGACCAGAGCACGACAGGAATGGAAGTATTTTGGATGTCTGACTAGCCTGCCATTCACGTCTCACCACTTGAAATGGAAAAAAGGGGTTAGGGAGTGGTGAGAGGGTAAGAGTAGTGTGTAGATAAGGAAAAGGGAGCGGCCGCGGCGGGAGAAGGGGGTAATGGCGACCAGTTATAGCCAAAAGTGTGCGAAGAGAAGGGAGGGGCAGGCAGTCAAGTGGATGAGTGGGACGAGGGTTTTTGGAGAAGTGTTTCTGACTGCTGTCGAGATGTGGATGGGAGCACTTCAATGTAGCAGGGGATTGCCGAAAGGCTTAAGCTACATAGTGTGTTCGGGATGCGGTAAAATGTCGCTACCATGCTAGCTGCGAAGGCCTTCAATGAATTTAAGCAGGTTTATTTCCAAGTTTATCCGTTTACGAAAAAGTATTTAGCGGTAATTCAGCAAGAATATACGAATCTTATTTTCCATCTGTAGTACGGCGCAAGTTAAAATACCATGCAATATTGGGAAAAATTGGAAATATAGTATGGTGATGATAATGAATTATGGAGCTGGAATGGACGATCAATAGGACCAAAAGATCTGACAAGAACGATTGAGGAAGTTAATCCATTTATAACTAACTGGAAACAATAGAAATACATAATGGTCACATTTCGTAAAGCGAGCTAATACCATTAATAATATTTAAGAAAACAACATTTCTGTATATTTGTTTAAAGAAACGATTATACACGTATAATGAGCGGACATGAGTGACTGGCCCGGCCTACCCCAGTTGGTCGAGACCAAAACAAATCTAAGTCTAGATCCGACCAAGCCAGCATAAAATTGAAACCAGATAACATAAATGCAACAATTTTTAAGTATAAAAACCATTCGTCGTGACCGCGATTCAAACACGGGTCCCTCGATGACCGGCCTACTGCTCCATCCAATTAAGCTACCTCTCTTACTCTTCGACACTCCTCTTCGATACTCCTCGGTGGCTCATTGGCTGAAGCAGTGGGCCGGAATTCAAGGGGTCCGGGTTCTAAACCCAGTCAGGGTGAACGACTTTAGACTTTATAATAATTGAATTGTAATGCGCATTACGGGACGATTCCGTTAAAAGTTGCTGTTACGGGATCTCTCACAGTTTCTTTGAATTTTTCAGATAGTATAAGTTTCGGATTTCCTCTTTAAGGGAACAAATTTTGTGTAACGTACTTCGCCAATATTAAAGAATATTATCTTCCATGGTAGCCAACCTGAAGATGTTGCTCGTCTGAAACTGACCAATGAGCGGTCGAGAATCCAGAATTATGATCAACGAAATAAAGTTCAAGCAATTGTCTTTTTAGCCGATCAACCAACATATTTTTCTTCGTCCCAATCTGATCCATATTATCAATTCATTTATTTAATATCAAATTAAATGATTTTCATTGGTTGAAAATATGCTTGAAAATAAACAATTGTTTCAAAATTTTCTGGATATCACAAAAACTTCTCAGTTCCATTGCCTCCATGCTTATGTTAGAGACAGTTTAAGTCTCAATTTCCGAACTCTGGCCTGAAGATGAGATCAATGTCTTTTGGGCGGGAAATAATGAAGACATAAAACCTAGAATCGGAATTAAAACATAAATTAAATCAGCGGTGAAAGACACTAAGCAACATGCGTGACCTCGACATCTGATGCTGGCTTTTTAAAATGAAATGATATTTTAAATTACGCGAGATAGCTTTTTGCTATTGAACAAATCAGGAAACTTGAATTTTTGTTGAATTTTACTAAAATATCATTTTTTAGGAACTTGTGATGCACCTATATAATAAAGAAATTCAAATACACAAATAAGTTGATTCATAAATTTACCACTTATCCTAATACGACCCACCACCTCGGAAAACATCTATTTAGCTCCAGACTCCACGAAACGTGTTGATAGGCAAATAAATGTATCACAAAATCAAGCTCCGGGGAAAATCAATTTTGCAGGGAATGAGCGTTTGCATTATCATTAACCATCGCCCATAATACTTTCTAGAAGGAGGCTGTAAAGATCTCAAAGTTTTGGCTCATAATGATTTGGAAGGGCGTGGTGACCGAGGGGGTCGAGCGAAGGGCTACAGACCCCAGGGTCCAGAGCACAAATGACAACCCATTCCCAAATCCATTAGGTGCGATTTCCTATTCACTATAGCTTCGTTAGGAGGTGAATGAACGCACAAGTAAGGTGAATTCTCACATACACCGAATATAAATTTGGTAAGTTAAGCCTCATAATCCTCAAATCTAATGCTCCCATGTTCTTGAAGAGAGCAGTTGTGGGACGTCCTGTTCGTGTCTTCCCTACAACTATTCCTTCAAATATGAATGTTCCTAAGGCATTGCTTATGCCTT
This sequence comes from Hetaerina americana, assembly GCF_022747635.1. Classification (NCBI taxonomy): domain Eukaryota; kingdom Metazoa; phylum Arthropoda; class Insecta; order Odonata; family Calopterygidae; genus Hetaerina; species Hetaerina americana. Next base: position 78,395,248 of record NW_027287427.1, read on the forward strand.
AGTCATTTTACGATTAATATTTCTCTTTTTTGTCCTATTGTCCTCAAGAGCGATCGCTTTTCTTTCACTTCTGCTAACACTTTCAACACTTTTTCTTTCTACTCAGCTTGTTTCTGTCAGTTTCACGTAGTCCACATTTCTACTGCCTCAAGATTTTTTCTTATAGAGAGTATGCTATCAAATTAAAAAGTACGTAGTGTACCCAAATGAGAATATAATTAATATGAAAAAGTGAACGAGAAGTTGAAAAAGCTAAGGGTAAATCTGTCCTCGAGAAGTAGATGAATAGCTTGGGCTATTTTTTCAAACCTACTATCCAAACATATAGGTTTTGCATATGCAAGGTTATGCAATAGGCAAATTGCTGTCGGTTCCAAAACCTATCTTTTCCACTTTTCAGGTAATTTAAATTCTACTTTTTGAGTACCCAATTAGTTTCATGCAGACACACAATTATTGAGGGAATTACTAAATTTTTACCATCTCCAAACACAACACTGCGCTCAGAAATTAATTTGTGTAATGTTCATATACCAAAATAAGAATTAACAAGCACACAAACGAGGCATGGATAGAAACACAATGACAAAGATGATGTTCTAAATCACGAAATGAAGTACCAAACAAAGAATTATGTTCTTACCTCTACATTTCCAATATCTTTATCCAATAACTTCATTTAATAAATTTAGTACAAGAATTAAACTACAAGATGCGGAATACGTCAAATTTCTCTTTCCTAAGGAAAGCTCCGCCTTACCCACTTCGTGCTAATAAAACCTTCGTTTTTCTCAACGAGTAAAAGTGTACTCTCTCAAAGAAATAACCAAATTCATTGTGACCAACATACAGGTATATAATACACTCCCGCCATGGTGATTACTCTTCTGCTAATTGTTTCTCTTCTGACACTTGAAATTATGTGGTAGCAATATGGCGTACATTGGGATGCACTTATTTTGTCCTGAATCCGGGGACCAAATAAGGTGCCTAAATTTGCACCCTCTCGCTACCTAACGAGTTTGGGCACCCTTCAAGATGGCGTTCACCATAAATCGAATGATTTAGGCGCCTCTGATGACGAGTCTGGACGCAGCTCTAACCGGTTTCCTGTGCCGTACGAATCGGCATTTAGTTTTTGTGACAAAATTAGTGTAAATTCTTGCCGGAAAACTCAATTATTCATAACCTTAGTACACAGAATGGATAGATAGAGGTCTTTATTTGGGCAAAGTTGAGATCTAATGGTCCCTTCTTCTATTTAAATCAGGAGAGTTGGGGGAAAAGAAAATGTAGCACGCCAAGAGGTAAAGAAAACCAGATGTCCTGGACATATTGTTGAGATACAATGGATTGGTTAGCACCATTAGAGAAGGGCAATAAATGAGAAGGCGCAGCGAGAAAAGCCAGGGGCTAAAATACGTAGGGAAAGTGAAAGGGGGATGCTGGATTTCAAGAGCTATCAGAGTACAATGGAGTTGGCATTCATGAGGAAGGAATGGAGAACTAGAGTCAATCTTATCAGGATTGAAATATTGATAATGATTATCACATGATAAAATTAAATTAAAATTTTTCTCCTAGATTTTGCTCTCAAAAAATCTTCAGCCCAAGATATCCAATCCTGGAATTTAGATTCCTATTCTGCTATTTTACTGATTCATGGCCTGTGCACAACTACCTTCCACGGGAAACTATAATAACTTTCCTAACTTCTGACACCAATACCTAGTTTTCTAGCTATAAGTACCACTACTCCTGGTGCTATAAACATTTCAAAATTATTTTGGTTGATAAATCATCATTATCGCGGAGAGTCAACAGATCATAGGTTTTCGATGGTTCCCAATCATTGTGGTCTATGTTGTTGAGGATGGTTAATTGAAACAGTCAATTAAGATTTAATGATATTTATTTCAAAATGGATTTTCCCCCATTGTGAGAGGTAGAGCATTAAAGCTCCCCTCCCCTCTGCCCCTCCCCCTCAGATCAAAATTTGGACATGATGGTGGCTCAAGTGGGAAACCCTGATGCACGCCTTTCATATTTCTCCCCCCTTCACCACTATCCTCCCTCATCCTTGCGCTTTTAGCGTGTCTCCCTTGGGAACGGCCAAAACTCCCCTCTTAGAATACCACGGGGGGTGTCGCCCTTCCCCTCTCAACCCCCGTCATAACACGTATGCGGGCGGGCGGACATAATCGTTTGGCGTCATCGTTAAGTCCACCCCGCAACCCCCTTGCGCGAGCCACGGGTGTGGGGGTCCATCCGGGGGACCATTCGTCGAGAAGTATCCCACGAGGAAGAACCGCGTTTGGGGAACAACCAACTCCCCCGGGCGGGGGAGCGGGCGAAGGGGATCGGGAGGGAGGGAGGAAGACTGCGGTAGTGGAACTTTTTTCGGGGCTGCCGGAGATCATGCTGATTTTCAAAGTCTGGAATGAACCCCTTTTTAAAACCCCGAATTTGTTTGGGGGTATCGAGTTACCAGCGTAATCCTTCCTTCCGACGCTTCGCGTGGAGTGAGTGCTTCGTGGTCCGCCCGTTCGCTTCCCTGCTTTTTGATGTTACGGCGCTTTGTCGAAACGCATCACGGATAATAGCGATCGGGGGGATTACGGTGCCGTCCGTCGCTGGTTCCCGATGCAAATTACCGCCGCCTCGCGTCATGAGCGCATCCCCATAACTCATTCAAATCCGTCAGGGCTCGATAAATCATTCATGCTCTAATGGTACGCCGAGCATACTCGCAGGATTCTCCTTTGATTTGAGGAAACTTTCGAAGCGTTTCGAAATAAGAATTACGGCTGCTTTTGATACTAAGACCTGAAAGGCTGCCCGGAAATTCGTTAATCTCGTTATAAAAACATTTTCCTGAAGTCAGGGGATTCTTATCTATCAAAAGCCCAGTGCTTTGTCTGTCGTTTTAACGTGAAAAGGAGCATCATCTAACCTCTTCCCCTATCGTTAAAATATTCAAGGGCATCTTCTTATTAATTTTTGTAAACTATAGGGAATACGTTGCTCGTGGCTTAATAATTCAATTCATGTGTGGTTTTTTTGCCAACTTTACAGAAAAAAGTAATCATTAATCTTCTTATTTTAAATCTGGAATTTAAATGTCCTACTTAGTGAGAAAACAATTATATTTATTCGATTTTAAATATGAGTGACTTAGGAATAAATATGGATAGCAAAAGATTAGGGCTTAGATAAAACAATTCGAAAAAGTCAAACTCACAACATGTGTTCAGTAACATCACATCGGTAGTCTAGTATCAAGTTCAAGAAATTAAAAAAGAGTAAGATTACATATATATATAAACATATATATATATATATATATATATATATATGTATATATATATAATGGGCTGACACAATGTAACACAAATAGAATAGAATAGCAACATTTAAAAGGACACTCACACGGTAAATTGTTCGAGCTTTCGGCCCTCTCAGAGGCCTTCTTCATGAGAGAAGGTCTCTCTTGAAGAAGGCCCCTAAGAGGGCCGAAAGCTCGAACAATTTACCCTGTAAGTGTCCATTTAAATGTTGCTATTCTATTCTATTTGTGTTACATTGTGTTAGCCATTATTGTGCCGCTCGTGTGAGTTTTTCCGTACAATCGTTATATTTATATTATATATATATATATATATATATATATATATATATATATATATATATATATATATATATATATATATATATATATATATATATGTGTGTGTTTGTGTGTGTGGTATGCATGAATGTTTATATACATACATAAATATATTGAATAGATAGTACTTTCATAGCGTTCACTTATTCTTTATGCATACTTGCACTCAATTATAGTAAAGAATTAAAAAAAATACAACTCATCAATATTTCGATGGTTCCAGCCACCTTTATTAGGGTACATAGAGTTACTTCATATAAAAATACGTGTGTGTTTGTTCAATATATATAACCTTTGAAAGTATCAGTTTATCAAATCTTGTTTTAGGAATCCAAACTTTTTTTAGTGATGCTGGGGGTCATGACTCGGAAGTTAAGAATCATGAGTAAATTTTTCAGGAAAAGACATGAATCTGAGCGTCCAAATTTAATAAGAGTTTGCTCGAGTAATGCAACCCATTTTGGCGTCATTCCATCCATTCACAAATTAACCACACACTTACTCTCATTAACTTATAATTCATTATTAAGCACTGTAGCGTAGGCATCGTCATAAACTAAGAGCCTTCTTCCTTCCCTATCAAATTATCAAACCATTTTAACTGGAAATAAATTGATTGGCGATGCATAACGCCTATACCAAATCTTAATAAAGGAAATGTTTTAAAAATTATCAAAAGGAGTTAATTAATATATGAAAATTTGTATATTTATCCGTCACACACATTCATTTCTTCTTTAACTGATTGGCTTTTTTAATGTTTTAATCATTTTTCTTTTACTTTTTAACACGTTCCGCTATTCTATTTTTGGATATGCCTACCTTCTTTTGAAATAATCTTCCGTTCACGAAGAACTGATTTATTATTTAGGAGGGGTCTTTCAGGACCACTTGGTGTTGTGAAATAAGAAGAAGATTGAGTTTAATCTTAATGAGAAACATTTCTTCACATTTCAGGCCACAAATCAACTAAATGCTCTCATTGATGTGAATTTGTTCCTAGGTAATTAAATAAGTTTTTTCCACCCTGAAATCTACATTTATCTGTTTACATTTTGCACTCCGACCAGAACTTTTGCAAGGGTGTCTAAATTTGAATCAGAGCATTTTTATTGTCATCATACTACAGATTAGCCGCAAAATATACTATATATAAGATATTCCCGCAGATATTGTTTCGGCCGAACCTATGGGTACTAATCTTTTTGCATAATCATTAACTCATTTACCCTTTAACGTTGGAATTTTTACATTAGTTCCACTTTAATTTGTGATAGAAGACTCCAACTGATAATAACATAGTCTGAGATCTAGGTTCAAAATAACAATGCATCTAATTGGTGGATTTTCTTGCGATTCCAAATGAACCTTGTTTTTCCCCCAAATATTTATTTCTATTTTATTTCCAACTTACTTCAGCAGCAAAGATAATGTTCTAATGAAAAGTTAATACAATGAAAAAAGAGTTTTCCTATTTAACCGCTACATGGAGTATCTAAACTAAGGATTGAAAATTAAGCGACATTTAATAGGCTTGCCGTGAGAGCTCAATCGTTCGACCGCTCGCCTCCCCTACAGGTGCGTTCCCCGATAGGTAATGCTCCCGCGTGTGTTATCCAAGAGCACTTTAAAAGAGTTTTCTCGACCGTCAAAGGCAAAGATCGCGCATAATATTGTTACAAATTTTACGTCCCTTTTATTACCAGGGCAGAGGAGGCTTTATCAATGTAACTTTTTAAGTGAAAACGAGCGGGAAACGGTTTTAGCATAAACCTCTGACCAGTGTCTCCCTCGAAAAAGTTTTTGGCTTAAAATGTGGAGGGGTGCTATCAGAGACTAAAGAAACGCATGAGGTGAATAAAAAGGTCTCTCCAAATCATGCCTCACGGTCAAAACATGTTCTCGGATCGCTGGGAATATTTGTCGCGCGCGTATCAATCATGATGCTCCCTATCTTAGAGCGACGGAGAGAGAGGGAGTGGAGACAGGCTCGGCTCCGGCAGTATGGCGATCGTGTCAGACACGGGAATAAAAATCATGGTCCTACGTCAGGAATGCGTGTCGGGAGGGAGTATACCCCGAGGCACGCGTTTCGCCTCCGCGGCTACTTGGCCCGCGCCCATCGCCTTTCGCTTTTTTTACAACTCCTTCAGGTATCCCGTGCAACCACACCCCAGACATTAAAGACTCATTCGTTTCTTCCACGTACGGAATAGCCCGAACTTTTAGCCACCGAGGAGATAACACGGTTGAGCATCCGGCCCTCTGGTTTCGACCAATCGACCAGCCCTAAAGTTTCGGCGTCAAATTCCCCCCCCCCCCCGGGGACCGACCACTCCCAGGGTGTCCGTCGTGTCTGCAGCACGGAGAGCCACTCAATAATGGGGCATCACAAATTTGAACATGCCTAGGGTAGCCCCAAAATTACTGCACCTTGCGATGGGAAAATAATCAAAATTCATCGTTTCGCCTTGCCCCTCATTCCACTTAAGTAACCGAGGGGTCATTTAATCCTCGGCGAATAAAGGATCATCAAACCACATTTTGGCTGTATTAAGCAAAAAGTGCATGGTTCTTTGCTTAAGATTGGAGCCCAAAAATAAGTTTACCAGCAACTCCAGTCGATGAAAACCTTTCTGAAAGCAAGATTTATTTTCAATTCGGCCCAACTTCAGTGGTTAATATTAAAGTAAGGTAAATTAGATATTAATTGAATCTAGTACACGCTAGCTTATTTGCATTTATTTCTGTATTTTCTTATATATTTCTTATTTATTCTATTTTATTTTCTCATTTATTTCTTATTTATTCTATTTTATTTTCTCATTTATTTCTGTGTTCTCATTTACCTCAAGTCCTGTAATGAGAGAAAGCTACAACAGTCTGCTCATCACCTAATGAGACTTAGAAATTGTATGAACTGCCGAAAAGTTAGTTAAAAATTGCTGTATACCATAAGCACTAAATTAATATGGTCCAAAATGGTAAAATTATTGCTCATCTCGAAAGAGTTCATTTAGTAAGAATATTCGCTGGAAAAACCACAGAAATAGTAAAATTATTTATTAATGAAAGCTGTTAGCATCTGCAAAGCACAATAGAGGCATCTTGACAGTGTTGATATAGATGCCACGCCAGTCATTCATAGGAAACTTTAATTTTCGTAATTTTTATTTATCTTCCTTCAGTTTTTATCTTTTCTCAGGATAATTATTTATACTGTACTTATATGTCTAGTTTATGTTAAACAATACTTTTGCAATTATAGTAGAAATTAAATGAAAGTCATCTTAAGCCAATTCAGTCAACAATATATTAATTTCAAATTATGTGGGAAATATTTCCACCATGAAAAATGTTCTATCGAAATTAATAGTTTATGTCCATTATATATGTATTTGGTATTTCAGGTCTACATTGTGAAACCTTCCGCTAATTTCAAGTATCTGCTTGAAAAACCATGTGAATCGATTTCATGAGTGGAGTGGTAGCGGACAATTTTTCTCAAATATTGAATTACGTCCCTCGAGTAAAATTAGCCAATGAATTTTTTATTCCCTGGAACTGACTGTAGCTGTGAGTTTCAATAAAAAATGTCCTTCATTCCATTGCCAAAGGTAACAATTAGTACAGGAATAGAGTTAAAACGGCGGTGAAATGGAGTGAAAAAACATTTTACCCTCAAATGGATAATACTTTGGACTAGGGTCACTCCAATGATACCATTAATATGTTTGCCTGGCCCAAATTGTTTTGCCGAAATAAATGGAAAAAATCGGATTTTTTTATAGTTCCGGAATAAAAATTTCGGAATATTTTCAGTCAAGCTATCTCATGATGCAGCTGCGTATCAACGCATTATCTCCAACTAATTGGCTTTAAAACGTGGAGGGCGGACGGGCAGAGATACCTTCGATTATTCATGCCACCAAGATGAACGTCTCAACGAAATGTATCAATTTTTCGGCGAAGGCTGAAAGAGGGTCAACGCAGTTTTACTGTGCACTTAATGACCCAAATTTCACCCTGCCCATTTGGGCGTAATTTTTCCCTGGAAGGAATTTTAAGATTCTCCAAGAAGGGCACGTGGTTGCGATCAATTATTATGTATTCCGAGGTGTCGGTCCTTCCATTTTAATATTCCTCTCGACAAGGTTGGACTCTTCGTCGACCGAGTTAGACTCTCTTTTTTTTGGCCCGTTATGCGAAAACTCTTTGTTTTTCTTGCGCGTCAAGGTTGCATCGTCCGTTTTTCAGCTGCCCCAGAGAAGGCGATGGCATTTCCGCTACTAGTTCCGCAGCAAAGCGACGCTATCACCAGGCGCAATTATACCGTCCGCCGCTGCCTCATGCCAGCGGCCAATGCCTCTCTTCCCTACGCCGCACCTTGGCATCCACCCTCCCCCCCTTTTCACCGAAGCCTCCCCGATCATTGCACGCCCAACACGCCACGCCCCTCCACTTCACCCCACGCTGCTCCTCCGGACGAATTGCTAATCTTATTGTCCCGCCCCGCGCACACTTCCCTCTCTTCGTTAAAAGAAAGTCTGGCTGCTTAATGCAGGGGCTCCTCCTGATCCACTCCCTCCCCACAGCCGTCACGGTGGAACACGTGGCATGCATCGAACAAATGCAGATTACAAAGCACGTCACCGACGAACGATTTCTGGAGCCTCGACTAAAAACATCTTGCTCATGGGCAACGGGCGAGCGCTCATATTGGCGGTCCCCACCCCTTCTGGAATATCGGAATGCTGTCTTCCTCGAGGGATTCTCTTCCCTAAAAGTTCTAGTGACCCAATTCAAAGCATATGAGACTAGGTACATCTCATTACGGTATTAGGTGATCTCATTACGATATGAATCATTTTTAAATCAGAGTATCGCATTATTTTGTGGTAAGTAATAGATCGTACACAGAAATTATTGACAGTAGTGAACCGGTCAAAGTAGCTTTTTAAATATCACACAAGACCCACTTAACGTGATAACAGATGACATAGCAACCCACATTACCATTGACCATTATTTTAACTCCAGATGCTTTCTTACTCCCTTCATTCGTTCCAAAATGCCTATTCCTTTCCTCCTCGTACCTCGTATAACCAATATTCTCTCAGTAACAGTCTTCAACATACCGTTACCGCTCCGTATGCCCTGCATCCACTTTTCAGCTTTATCTGAATGCCTACCGATAAACTTCTGTTACTCTTATTTAGTATGCCTGAGCAATTCTTCGTTTGTTTTTCTCTCAGCTCAATTCATTTTATCAAATTTTTTCGCACCATCTCACAAGCCTCCAGAAATTATGCTCATCCTTTTTTTCTCAACGACTACGTTTCTGAACTCTCAAGGAAAATCTAGGTTTTACCTAGTGCTATTCACTCATATCATGCTAACATAATCATTTAACGTCTCTTCCATCAAACTCCTTTCTCTTTGCAAAAGTTTCTTTACCCAACAAAATTCTTCTTTTAAGGTCCGTTTCCCTTTTCCGTCTTCGTCTATAACAGTTATTAGAAAGGTGAAATGAACTCCCCGCTTTACTTTCTGCTGATAGGTTTACCGTTAAACTTACTCCTTGTAAAAACTATTAGCGATAAATTTGATTAGAAGAATATACGTTAATATACAATTAAACAGGTGTAACAAATTCGGTAATTATTTGGATTTTAACCTTAGTCTTATAGTTGATATTCGATAATCATTCAATGATTGAACATCATTTTACAGAAGCAAATACTTTACAGGGCGTGAGCCAATATATGGAACTCTCATTCTCTTCACACTAATGTTACTACTATTAAAAAGGAAGCGACACTCGAAAGGGCGAAAATAATTACTGTGAAACCTGCAATCAATATTAGTTGTTTTAAGTCTAAATTGTCTTACAAGGAATATTAGTATACTTTGTACAGAACGTCAGTTATTTCTGTCAATTAAATCTTCGTTTTTGACTTGGAAGATGACACATAGAGAATAGATCCGGATTTTAAATAAAAATTAGAGAAAATTAGCAATAAATGTTAGTATTTTACATTTTCCATTGCAGGAGAAAAATAAAATCGCCTAATTTCAAATTCTCTCTATAAAGTAGCCTAGTTCCCTCCATGATCTACAGATATTTATTTGAATTTCATTGAAAAGACAGTATCAAAACTGCCAAATTCACCTGAGTAAATCACTTTATGAAATAAGTTACTCATTAATAACCAATCTAATGACAAATACCGGCAAACACACCAGTGACAGTACCTCGTTAGCTGAGTTGTTTGATGTGTCATCCGTGTGATGAGCATGAAATGGCATCGCCATCACGCGACCATTTGCATGTCGTACAATGACCTTCGACTTATATGCCCCAATTTAATATAAACTTGTTATTGAGAAGGTCCTGCGAAACAACCCAGGCGTCTGTCATAAAACAAGTAAGCAAAGCCAGAGATGGACTATGAAATTAATGTTTTTGAAAGTATTTTATGCATATTCAGTTTACAATTCTAATCATAGAAAAATATTCCGATAAAGATTCAACATTTCATCTCATGCAACTAAATGGAGGTTATCGCTGAAGTTTCTTCTGGCTTAGCCATTTGGATATTCGTTTTTTCTTAGTTTTATGTCTCTTTGTTTCACGTTTTGCTGTTACTTGCAATAAAATACGGGTAGTACTTAAAAAGAAAAACCTGCTAGGACAGATAAGGTGCAGGTGTATTTTTTAAAAAAATAAATGCTTGAATAAAACATAAATGAAGCCATAAACAAAATAGCCAGTCCAAAAGTTGGCTTGTCCGGTGATGGTAGAGTTCATCCAATACTAAGCCCAACGGCATGTGAATTAAAAAAGGTTCAATTTACCAAATATATGAAACTTTCCTAGTGCGAACCATTTAATTCATAATATTGAAAACTCCTTTTCTAGCAATAAAGTTTTATTATAAAGGGCATATTTCCGTATTCTTTTCCCAAACCCTAATGTTTTCATTCTATTTAATTTGAGGAGAAGTTTAAAAAAAAATACGACGCGAGTGAAAAGCATCCTTTCAAACATGAGAACAAATTCAACAAATAAAAACGCAATATTTTAAATTTTAACATATGAGAATAATTAGGTCATAATCCACACTCATATTAATATTTTATCGATTATTCTTTATCAGTGTCCACTTTATATTGACTTCCTAATATAAACCTTGAATTATCTGAAGATAAGTACCTGGGATTTATTTTTTTTAAACACCCTTAATGAGAGCAGCAGGAAATATATTTTCCGCAGAAGATATCAAACATAATTAAATGAATATCGGGAAACTACGTAAAATTCTCCTTCTGGTAGCGTTAATTAAGTGATTTGCAGTTGACATTCAATAATGTAGATAACGTGGTTCCCGTTACACCAACACAACATTTGGTCTGACGAGAGTTACGACTAATTATTACGGCCATTGGAGTTTCTTCCCCCCTCTTATTTTAACTGAGAGGCCGTAGAGCTCATTATTTCTTGCAAAGCCTTTCTCTTTATAAAAAATCCCATTAGCTTTGTTTTATTTAAATTTTTTTTATTCCATACCTATCAAACTGAATTTTCAATGCACTCAACAGTTTGCTACCCCTTGGCTGACTGAAAAACTATTGCTTGATCATTTGCTACCGACTTTAACCCCTATCTCCAGTAGTTCCAACGTCTCTTTAACCTTATATCCTCCACACTTAGGTCGAACTTCAACCTGTGCCTTGGATCTCCTCTTTACAATGGGCATTCCTAACCTTTTCCATTGCTGTCCATCCCGACTCTAGATCCACCAGGTGCACCTGAGCAGTCTGTGGCATGTACAGGTTGCAGATAAGTCTCCTATCTCGCCAATCTACACCTATGTTCTACAACACATTCGCTTGTTCAACCCACTTCACTCAATCAAACTCCTCTTCGAAATATAAAACAGAAAATACATCCTGATTGTATTCTCTCTTAGTGACCTCATTACTGTTATGTCTTATCGTGTGCCTTTACCCTTCCTGAGCCAAAGCTGATCATCCTCTAAGTAATCATTTTCCCTTCTCTCCATTCTCATATTAGGGTTCTTATGTACCCCTTATGCTACGCACGAAATCAAATTCATGTCCATGGGATGCTGTTTATGGGAATGAAACTGACACTGAAATGACGAAATTTTCCGGCGAAATTAGTTCCTCATCTACGCTACGAATCATTCAATTAAAAACTCTTCCTCCCACGATCTCCTAAAAACTGAAATAGATCTGCGGGGGTTTTGTCTACCCACCTAGCCATTGAGTGAGCCTGAGACTAACCTTCTGATTTATGTCATATTATCTTTCCATTTCAATGCTTGCTTGTCTAATATCTGTACCATATAACTCTTCTTTATACCATATTTTTTTAAATTTTATCTTAAATCTTCATTGGTTCAATTAATAATTTTCTTGACTAATTTTTTTACTTGGATCTTCCCTTACTTCCTGACAGTGCTTCCACCTTTCTGTATAGCACACGAATTTAACCCTTCCTTTTTGTATTTTCCATATCATATCCCTGCGTCTTACACTACGCTGATAATTTTACATGCAAAGCCCCAATAGCTTATGGCATTAGTTTATTATTAAACATATAAAGTTCCTTCAACATGACTCGGTTTTAATAGTCTTTCATTTCAATTTCTCTTCTGTATAATCATACAATCCGTAATAGTTTTCTTGTCCTTTTCCTATTTACTGTAGTTTCGTTTACGGTTCCGATAGCCCTTTTTGATCTGTGAAGTTAGGTGAATTCCTATGGCCAATAATACTGTAAGAAACCTTGTAAGCTCCAATAACGCCATTTGAGCCTTGTAAGTTTCTTATTATTGGCTTTAGGAATTAACTCAAATGCATACAGCCATTATCTCACACGTCTTCTTTTTTTATATGATCAAGTTTTTCTCCTATTCTTTCTTATCCCCATGAGAACGGAAAATATTGGCATTCCACTTTATTTATCAGTGAAGATTAAGGAGGATAAAAAAACAAACTCCTTCCTGTGAAGCACGAAGGCAAACTACTCGAGTGAAATAGAAGGGTGAAAATAAACTAACAATATAAAGTAAAATATCAAAAAATAGATATCAAGTCTACTGGCAAGTCTGCCGATAGCTGCCGTGAGAAAATCACATAAAAGTTTTCTACGGCGCAGATCTCTCAGAAAAGCACTACCACGTTCGTTCATCGTAGCCGTGTATCAATGTTTATCGATAAGGGATTTATCATTATCAACTTCCCTTTAATGCAGTATTTTCAGACTTCTTGTGCATTTATTGAAACTCTCTGACTAACCGCTAAGCTATTATTTCTTTCCACAAAGCACATCCGTAATCTCTGAGGACCCTTAATACTGTACAGATCAAAAGTTACGAAATGCCCCATTTTCTTGACTTTAGAGGCAATTCAGGTGTATTTAGTATATTTTCTCCTGGATTGCATCTCTAGATTGTAAATTTGTGACGGCAAGTGCTCGAGAAAGTATACGGAGAGACCAGGTGAAATAATTTTAAGAGAATAAGATAAGACGGAGGATATAGGTTTGAATTACATACATTATAGATTTAGAAGAACTTTAAAGGTTCAATTATTTCTGTTTGAAATTTAATGTGAAAAATGTTCCTTATAATAAAATGCTAGACGATTAAGTTTCATAAAAAGCAATTAGTATCGGTTTTTCGATAAATTATGTAGTGTAGAGGAAACACCCACCATTGAAAGCAAGTAATCCCATATTTCATGGCACTGCAAATTAAATAACATATTCCATAAATATACCAAGAAATTTTGTCGCTAGAAAACCGGAATGTCAAAAAAAAACAAGACCAATACAAGGTAGAACATTTCCTTTCTCCTTACTACTCTATTCTGTCATTATTTTTTACACTTTCAAAAGACTGGCGAATGTTAGCAGCGGTTGTTACCACGTCTGCCATGACCAATCACCACGTTAGACGCGGTAAACTTAAAGGTGACCTAAGTTGCATAAGCCTATTTTTATTTCTATTAAAATGAAATTATAAAGAAAATTAAATATATACATTTGGTAGCAATGGCCAGAAATTGACCGAAAAAATGTACTTCAATTCCGCAACAAAAGAAGCTTTAGGGTATTTTAATGTTTATATGAACATATCTAACCGTAAAAATGTTGGAATATTTGTTTACCACTTACCTGCAAAAAAATACGACAGTGAAAAGTTGCCTTGCACTGCTATCATATCATCATTGTACTTGGATAAAGAAATAATTGAGTCAACCTGAAAATAGCCCAATCAAAGCATTTTTTTTTCTAGTGAAATTAAAATCGATCAAATAGTAGTTTCTTCGATAGATAACAGTGAAAATGTTTTCTATTCTACCATCCATGTAATTTCCTCTTGGTAAGGTAAAATTAACTCCGTGAAATTGTATTTTTATCTACAATATCAAAAACGAATAAAATAGATCACTCTATTCAACAAAAACAGAGAATGAAAGAGTCAAGTAATTGAGGACTAGATTTCTTAGTATATTTTCAACCTATGCCCAAACGGAAACGGATAGAAAGGCATTTAAGAATAGCAAGCTAAGAATAATTTTACGAAAGTTTAAAAAAAAAACATATTTTGCGAAACTACTGATAATTTCGATTCATTTTCTAACATTAATACATGTTTTTACAGAAGATAAAGCATACTTACGGAGAAGTAAAAATTTTTAAAATGCACATTTCCGCAAATAGTTTCGAGTGTAAGATAACTTAATGGCATAACGATATAATGTGAAGATTATTCCCAATACTAAGGGATTCCTCGTGCTCCTTGAAATGAGAACGATCATTTAAACAATCCTTCAAAGTCTCTCATTCGCAAACTTATTTGAATTAGCGTCTGCACGGGTCATTTTTCAAGATACATTTCATTTCAAGAAAAAAGTGTAAAACTGAGTGTTTATCCTGATTAAAATTTTGAATTCTTCCAGCCTCCTGGGGTTTTAGCCCCCGAATCTCGCCCAATGTCAGCCACTGTTTCCAACGAACGCCACCCGTCAGCTCGGCCCCAAAGCTTTACTTTGCAGTGTTTCGACCGGACATTTTGAATTAGAGCATCCCGCAGGATGACCACACCCATCGGTTTAGGTCGGACGTATATATGCCCCGTGGAGAGACGTCTGGAATACAAACAAGACCCTTTTTATTTATACCTCAATTACCGCAACCTCAAATATATTCTCCAAATCACTTAATTTGGGATTAAATTAGCACGGTATCTGCGCGTCAAGGTACCAGTGAGGTCCCGAGGATGTGGGACGGCGGGTGGAGGGGGACTCAGAGGCGGCGCTCGGAGAAGAGACCGTCACCTTATCGAACTCCCCAAATCGTCCGGCTGATCTATCCAGGAGCCGTTAAACGAAATACAGACGACACATGGATCAGATATGCGGGAGAGAGGCAAATTGGGATGACGAGACAAGGAGGAGCGTCTGGGGGGCGTGCCCCCGCCTTCGCGTTCCTTTCCACCCTCTCGCTTCGCTTCGCTGGGCGTCCACCCTGTGGGGCAGCGTCCTCCGCCGCGCCGCGGGGGGAGGGAGTGGCCCGGTGCCGCGCCCACACCCTCCGTGATGACACTTCCGCCCCAAAAGGCGGCGGTCCTTCCCTCCTTCTTCCCATACCGCTCCCCAGTCTATCCTCTCGACTCCTCTTCCATTAAGGGTTCAAGCGGGCCAGAAGTTGGAAAGAAGTACCTACTTTGTCCATTGTCTGAGGAGACTCGACACTGGGTCTCTATCTCCTCCCAACCATAAATTAAAGAACTTCACGACACGGGTGAATAATCTTAATCAATTTTTGCCGTTGAAATTTGTAAATAACCAAATTTTTTTGCCCTGATTTGCTATGCTCGCAATATTAACCTCCTAGTTACATGGCATGAAACGTGATCTGCAGAAATATTTTTCGCGAAGAAATACTACTGCTAGCAAAATTATGATCGATGATCACATTATTAGAGGCCAGTGCTATATTCAATGAACACATTAGACGGAGTGACACTGGTAGAAATAAGGTACGGTCTATAGAATAATGACCCATTTAAGCTTGTTTACCTTACTTCAAAGCTCTGAAAATAACTTTCATTATTCTCCAAATTAGTTCAAGTTTCTTTCTCGTAAAGAGCCACGCTGCAAACAAAATCCTTTGACGCATCTTTTGGAGTGCGTCTGGGATCACACTGGCTGTGATCAGACCCTTAATTGAAGGCTCTCTTACCGAGGCGTTCGCTATAGGCGCCTTAGTGGAAAACAATTTCGAAAGGTGCCCTTGAACATGCCATGAAGGGAGTGGGGATGAAGGAAAATCATTCTTTAGTTTACCCATTCTCCCAAGCACCCATTTTTTCTTTGCAAATATCAATGCCTAACTCGAATTAATTCTGTTGCCTATACGCCATACGTCATAACCACGCATTGAAATCACTGTTGTAGTAAAACAAACTCGGTTAAAGTGGAATGTTCTCAATCTGATCCAAAAGATTTGATACGAATTCTGATTCTTAAATTTTACGGCTACGTTGTCAGACTATATATGTTCAAGTGGAAGAGTTTATGAGAAGTTCGGTACGTAGTGAAATCAATTTTAGCACGTGATGTAAAATACCTAGCATGACTTCAGCCAATCCAAAGATACTTATTTTGTACTATCCAGGCATCTGTGACACTAGGTGATTTTTTTTCGCACGCATCGGCGACTTCTCCGCCGGTCAGTGGGTGTAATTTTTATAGTGAAACAGGCAAATGTCAAGTGCTCGTGGAATGCCGCGATGCCCAGGCTGGCGCGTGCTATGTTTAGCACTTGGGGTGTTAACAAGAGGACCAGGAGACGATGTTTTTTTGTGGGGCCCATGGTAAATGAGGGAGACGGGCATGGACTTAGGGGTTTTGGCGGGGCCTCTGCCGGACATGGGGCGTGTCCAACAACGTCACTCAAAAACACCACGATGCGATAGACGCCCTTGGCAGAGCTGTTAAAAATATAATTCACGCGACTGAAAAGAGTTACATTCTTTCAAATATAAACCTATAATACGTAAACACATATTATAGCAAGCCTTTCATTATTACGGTGGCCGGACGCTCTTGATAAGATGTGTTTTACTTCCTCCGTGATAAAGCTTTATTGGCAAAAATTTGAAGTAAAAAAACGACTGCTTTGAAGTTTTTATGGCCTAGGCAGGCTAACTATATGTGGCATGAAGAAGACGATTTGACTCTTCCAAGGAATTTAATCCTGCCAAATCGTAAATTATAGTATCCCTGTGTTTTGGCACCTCAAGAAAAAGAAATGTGATTCATCTAAAAATATCTCAACTTCGTATATTATAATTTTTCAATTCCTTGTTTTTCGACCATCTTATTTTTATCAAGTTAAACATGATTTAAGCATTAAAAATTTCACCTTTTATCATCCAATAATTTAAAATACAAATATTTATAAAATATGAATGCCTTGCCACGATTGATGCGCTAACTAAGAAATATTTCAACACTAAATTTGTAAATAATACCTCATTTGGCATCGTAAGCTATTCTCTTATTGAAACCCTAATCAATATTGAATGGGCTGCATGAAAATGAAAAATAAAAATTACTTTTTTGGCTGAGATAATTCGCTGAATTAAACTTTTATTGGGTATTTATATTTCTAAGGAGGGGAAATCTTTTAACCCCCATGATAATCTTGCAGTCCTAGCTGGGTGTTCAAAATATCGGACATCTGAACACATATTTTTACTTAAATGCATCCTGGAAAATCAATTTCGTTAAAATACATAGATTTCCAAAGATAGGATTCCAATCAATAAATTTTGCGTTACGGACTTGATCATTTGGATCATTTTGTAGCTTACAGCACATCTTTGAATTAAGGTTCTTATAGGTTTCCGTCCATCAATGTTATAAAACGCACGCGCCTTTACACATTCTTATTTTGCAAGTTCTTCTTGGTCTTTTTAGCCAAATCTTATTATTATGCGAGTCCATTCTATGCAGCCCATACTAATAAGGTTGTCATTTTACAAATCAGGGTATGTTTCAAGATGATAATTATATCATTATTTATCATCATGATAGATATTTTAAAAGGATTTCGTATTTGTTGAAGAATGTTGAAAAAAACTGCCTAAAATCCTTTTTCGAAATACTGCTGGACTTACCTTAAGAGAACATTAATACCGCAAGTGATGAGTACTTTAAATTAAATTGCCCCATTTTTGCTATATTTACACGTGTTCACCAAAATATCTCATGGCTCCATGAAGACTTTACAAAGATGATTTACAATGAATTAGAGAAGTCATTATTTTATAAATATTACACAATAACGAGAAGCTTCCTATAAAAATACTTCGTATTTTCAATCTCCAAACCCAAACTGAAAGTGTTTTAAGACCGATGTGATTCTGCACTTAATAATGGTACTAAGGAAGTGTGTCATCTAAAAAGGATTTTATTACTTTTAATTAGATCTGTCAGCACAATTTTTTCTGACCCTTTACAGCACACACTTGATAGATGGGGGTAATTTTCCTCTTGGATTATCTCTGCCGTGTCTAATCACGAGACCTCACATTACACCAGTCGCAAGTGTCGCCAGAGCCTCGGCCACACGCGACCAAGCCTCGGTAGGCACGCGACAGTTGCTAGGAGCAAGAATGCGCGGGAAACATGAAATCGGCGGGAAAGTTATTTACGTGCCGAAGCTAGCCGTCGGTACAAAGATAAAATTGAATGAACTCCATTCAGTTTTTCCATGAATGGGTCCCCTTGTGATGCGGGTTTGCTGCATACCCTCCCCTGCCTAGTAAATTCGTTACGTAAAGATTGAACGTCATAAAAAATAAATAGCTATCAGATAAATGACTACTATAGCGGAAGTGGACTGAGGGAAGAGAAGAGTTTTGATACGGTCTTGGGTATGAGTTTACATAAAATTTCCAGCTCAAGAAGACGAGGAGACATTCTGATATATGTACTTTAAAGTGTAGCTTTAAATCTTCCAATTTTACTTCGGAGCACAACAATAGAAATTGATACAAGGTTATTTAATTTTTAAGTGTTCCCTCTTAAGACAGAGGGAAAATTTAAATGTCCCGGCAGACTTTGTACTCAAACCAACACATAGGTTCAGAGTGAATAGTTAAATAATTTTAGGTACTTTGAAAACTGTGAGTGTTGTAAACAAAAATGTGGATATACAGGTATTATTATAAGGTAATCCCACCGATTAAGGTATGTTTTGGATTGACACAACTATCCAATAAATTTATTGGTTCTCCTAGCATAACACAACCGAAAATTCTATTCTACAACAAGCCCATTTTCATCTCCGTATACTTCCTACCTTCCTTCGGAGCGTTTAATGACCCTATCCTAGACCTGTTCCATTCTCGTTTGCCTAACATTCTCCCCTCTATTACAGTCTTTAATATATTACTTCCGATCAATATTGCCTTCATACTTCTTCACACATTTGAAACGCCTCTAATGTACTCGTACATATATCCTCCTACTTAAAACACAGTAATCAACCCGAAGGTCGGTTTAGTAGGTGCTGGTAGAGATCACCCAGTACTAAGCCCTATGCGGCGTGTGAAAATTCACACATCAGGGTAGGGCGGCCAGTTCCTTTCCCTTTGCCGGTTATGGTTCCCCAGGAAGACCTGGTACCCGAAAAATCACTTTAGCTTGGGCGGAGCTGCAGGTGCCCAGAGAGCCTTGCCCGGGAATCGAACCCGGGACCCTCCGGTCAGCAGTCCAACGCTCTACCCACTGGATTACCGCGACCCACATCCTCCTACATAAGTAACAATATTTTCGCGCAGTACATAACTACTCTGTATACCAACGTTTTGAAGAGATTTTTATAGTATCCTTAACGCCTCGATCAGCAATACCCTCCTCCTTGTGAAAAACTCTTTGCCTGGTGCAATTCATCTCTTTAGTCCCTACTAATTTGACCATGTTAGTCCAAAACACTACCGAGATACGTAAACTGTTTTACCTGCCCTAGTTTTTACCCTCCCATTTTGATACTAACTTAGCCTTTCTCTTTCTAAAAAATTGTATCACCTTTATTTTATTTATATTGATTTTCATCCCATACAAGGATATATTTATACAATTTTTATACCGTATCTATCGCACTGGATTTCCGATTCACTTAGCAACGCTTGCAACCCCTTGACTGAGTGACAAACTTAATCTTGGTCATCAGCAAACCTAACTGATTTTCAGTGTTTCCCATCGAATTTCATTCCTAGCTCCAGTACTTCTCATGCCTCTTTAATCCTTTCCTCCACGTATACATTGTACAACACCGGTGATAATGGAACAGACTCTCCGTCCCCCATTCGCCAGCAGTCTGAGACATGTACAAGTGGCGGATTAGACTCCTCTCCCTCCATATACAAATGGGTCTTGGTAGTCCAGGGGTAGGGCGTTGGACTACTGACTGGAGGACCTGGGCACATCTCTTCTGGCAACGGAAGCCCCACACTGTGTAATTTTCGGGTATAAGAATTTCCTGGGATTCCATAGACGGCACAGGATAAGGATACAGTCATCCTAACATGATGGGTGAATATCGTAGGCCGTCGGTCTGAGTCTTGACTGAACTCTACCATCATTTAGCGAACCCACCTTCGGGTTGATAACTATGTTTATTGTTATATATAAATATATATAAAGATAAATATATGCCCTCCCCAAGGACTATAACCCTTGGTTGGTTATATACATAGTTTTAGTCGTGAGGGCATCAGAAGAAGGGAAAAAACGATTTTACCAAGTTGGGGGGAATCAATGGCAAAACCACGAAGTTGTTTCAAGAGAAAACTTGTTAAAACTTTCATATGAATTGTGATGTTTTTACAACATGTAACTTGGCTTCTGATGAACACTGCAAGATGATATATGTAGATTGGAACATTTTGAGAAATGGGTGTGGAGGAGGATGCATAAGGTAAAATGGTCATCGAGGAAAACAAAACAGCAAGTGCAAATTCAAAGGATGCCGAAAAGGTTAATTCAGAGCTTTGAATTGAAGCTGGAGGATTTAAGACTGTGATAGAAGGGTGGACGTTAGTCATGTGAGGGAGGCGAAGGAAAGTTTTGTTGCCTTATGAAAGCATGTTGGATGGACCGAAGGGGGGCAAAAAGTGTGCGGAATTGAAGAAAGGTTTATTCTACTGCAGTACTTATATCAGGCTGCGCCTTGTTAGGTGAGATTAAGAATTGTTGCGATTCCCAATTTTTGTCCACACGAAACCGACCTTGACGGCTATACTACTAACTGATGATAAAGTTACAACTAATGAGGAGAATTCAGAGCATATATGTGGAGCCACATGTAAAACAATTTAAACCTTAATATGATCAAGGAATCTTGGCAAACCCATTAAAAATATATTTTGAGAAGCTTTGGTAGAAAACTTCGTGCTTGAAGCCAAATCTCATAGATTATAGTATCCGTTTCATATCAACGCATTTTGGCCGAAATAGAAAAGACATTCATTATAATTTACGTGCATGATGACTTAAAGTCTTTAAAATCCATTAAGAAAAAAATTTATTTATTTATTTATTGAATTAATTGGGCGAGGTTGAGACTAATAATCCCTTCTTCCCCCTAACCCTACATTACAGACATTATATTTAAGTCAATCACATACAACCAAGCCCTAGATAGAGGGAAATCCACCTAGGCGCGAATCGAACCGGTAGGCGAGGACTCGCCGCCACCGAGGTCGGCGATTTACATTAATCACAAACATACTTCATGAAGTCTTTACATCACGTGATAATGGAAATCTGGCCGTGATAGATGACTGCGGCACTTCTTAATCTCAAAAAAGTCTTCTCTGTGCTACAAATCCAGGAAATTTATCGTCATTGTTCAATAAATTTTTCTTAAATTTTACTTTCAAAAGTCGCTATAGCAGAATAACTCTAAAGCTTTTTTGCGAGACAAATACCTTCGGGTGAATTTCGGGTGATTGAAAAGCATTCCCAAGCACTTTATTCCGCCCTCATCGTGCGTCAACCATCGCTTGCAAAATTCTTGCTGCCGAGTGAATAAATTATCGAACAATGCCTCGCAGCAACCGGTTTATTTCTTCTGAAATCCCAACTGATTGAAACGACTACTGGAATACTTAGAGATAACATTTGCTTTATTAATTTGATTGAAGCAAACGCCTATCACAATGATGTCCAATAAAAACTCGATCCAGAAAAGGAATTGACGTGCTTCCTCATGCCTTTTTTTCAAGGGGTTCCGCCGATTTCCATCTATTCACCTGTTTTCGCAGGAAACGAAAAAATAAAAAAAATTATTCCTACAGATGGGAGAACGGAAAGTTCCGACCAAAAAAGTTTTAGTAATCCCTGTCGGCACTTGCCCCTAGAATGCCCTTAGAGTTCCCTTCTTTCAAAGGTCACCCTTCGGAAAGAAACTACTGCGGCCAGCAAGTAGTTAAGGGTTTTCCTCAAACGCGCGTTCGTCCTCGCTTTAGTCGTCGGAAAGAACCGACATCCGAAGTTCCCCGTCGTCCTTCGTCGAAATTCGACTTTTTTTTCGTATTGCGTGTGCCCTTCCCTCGCTGGAACCCTCCTCCCAATTAACAGCACGAGACCAAAAAATCCCGGTTCCACCTATTCTGAATCGTCTCTACTCTTACCATCCGTCTTTGCGGCGGAGAACTGGAGTAGGCTGAACAGTGAGGAAAGATGTGTTAGAATACAGGATGAAAGACACAAATCAAAGCTAAGTTTGCTTGAAAAACGGAATGTTTGGGGTTATTCCAGCATGTACCTTTACGGTGTGCAGTTGAAGACAGCTAACCATTGATCATTCAAAAGGGTGCCACAATTACATCGTTTGCAATATTTACCTTCAGAGCACATAGGCCGAACACAAATATCGCAATCATCTTTAAGACATATTTTTATCATGTTTCACAAATATTTTTTGAGCAAATAGAAAATAAATGTAACAAATAGATATCCAAATGAGCACCCAATTTCTCTTCATTTAGATCTTAAATTGATGAACCGTATGAATTTTGAGTAAATACGTTTGAACTTGGAAAAATCAAACTCAGTTATCAAGCATTCATAGAGAAAGATTAACAAGTAAGAAAAAGAAATATTAAAAATGCTTCATACATTTCAATAACATGCATTGGCCAATTAAAGATTAATAAAAAGTTCCAATCTTTAGGAGAAATAATAAAGGAAATGGGTTATAGGAAATCGACTACAGAGGAAATGTTTTTCAAAACCCACAGGATAAATGGTGTAACTGAAGATATACACGACAAAACACACACATTCAAGATTGGGGACATAAGACAGTATAATACAGTAGTAAAGCCAGAATCCCTTTCTGTACCTAGCAAGGAACTATAACTTAGATACATTAGAAAATCTAGAAAGACGGATCACGGGAGAAATTCCAATAATAACTACAAAAACATGAACATTTAGAAGAAATGAGGAACCATTATAACCGCTCTAAAAAATAGAAATGATATCATGCTAATCGATTGGATCAAGGATTATCTTTACCCTCTTCAAAAGCTCAAGGTGAATACAGGAAAGGGAGATGCTATCGTTGCGCGAATATTTTTTTCTCCCCTTACAGAATTACTGTACTAGTTGAAAGGCCAAAAAACGTTGAAAAAGAAATATTTTAAAATTCTGAACTTTTTGCAAAAATAAATATTTTATTATAATATCTAATTAACACTTATCTTATATGAGAATATTATTATTAAACTTGAAGTGCTAGGACAACATTCTGTAGGCAAAGTTAATTCCAATGCTCGAAATATATATCTTCTCAATAAGTTCCTAATTTCTTGACAATATGTCAAATTATAATGCATGTTTTGCATAACATCTCCAGGAGATGTTGCAGGGTACATTTGACCCTGCAACTGGATCTTATATTAAATAACTCCAATAATTCGTCATTATTTCCATTTCACAAAATATTAGAGTCGTGATCGAGTTTTTCTTCTTCTGTATTACCCAACACTACTTAATTTTAGATAGAATATCTCGCATTGAGTAATCCCATCGTATATTAGCCATATGCGATGGGATTACTCAATAATTTCGTGATTATGATTCAAGCAGGGAAATTATTGGAGACAGAAGATTTCGTTCTCCGAGTTCGCCGCCGTGAATGCGCTTCCCGCGGGGAGCGCGTTTTCATTCGCTGCCGGTAGACGACGCTTCCACGGCGGAGGGAAAGGCGAGAGAAACAACGATAATCATTGCGGCGAGGATGAGTCCTACGCCGACCGTCGAATCTCCCACCACCCCGCCCTCCCCCGCCTCCCCCCTCGTGTTACTCACTCTCGCGAGCACCACCAACTTCCCCAAGCGCCACATCAAAACCAGCACCCCTCCCCCCTGCGCCCTAGACTCCTTTCCCCCCTCCATCCTCCCACCCACGACTCCCTTCGCCCCCGCCCACTTCCCAGCCCCGCGGCACTCTCCTGCGTTGTTTTCGGCAGCCTCGGGAGGTTGGCTCCGAGGCATTTCCGGCGATCACGGAACCCCCGCGGGGGGACGAGGGGGAGTGGTGAGTTAAAGGGGTTGGGCGGGAGGGGAGCTCACGGTTGCGCGCGGCTAACAATAAGAGGCGCTTAACCTTGGTCGCCTACAGCGAGAGAGGCGTGAAGGAAGAGTTGATGAGGCCGCCGGACGGTGGCAGTGAAATCGGGCACCCCGGAAGAGTTCTAAGCTAAAAAAAGGAGGCCTTGCCCAAGGTAATCCTTCCATACCAACAATATTTTTGGATCAATACAGAGTAATGACCTTTTTCTACCTGTAGATGAGAGTTTAAGCAAAGGAAATTTCTGTTCTAATTCCTTCCTCAAGGCGTCTCATACAAGTACAAATCTTCCATTGAAAGAGTATTATATTAGACCAGAGAATTTCGGTGAATTCAATTTCCTTTCCTTGATTCACCCGGGTGAGACAACTCATTGTGTGTTCCAATTTATCATTTTCGATGGGGACCGCAAATATTTTACTCGTCTTCATGTTTTTCATTTTCTCTATGATTTGTTTAAATTCGTGATAGTAGTCTTTCATTTGAAATTACTCCTCTACTTAATTTATTTTGGAATAGGAATCAATTAAAATCTATATAATTGGTTAAATATACACCTCGTCATTTATTTAAATTTTTATTCGTTTTAATCACAGGTTCCCGATATTATGAAAAGAAAAGAAATATAGTGCATCTCCAAGATCATCTAATACACGCATCAAGGGCCTTAAATAATTTTAAAACATTCAATAAATTTTAAGCAATTTCAGCTCTGATAATGGCATGCAGTATTATTTCAGGTTGATATTCATATAAATACTATGCAACATTTCTAAATTCAGTTACACAACTATAGAGGTTACTTCATAGAACTTATAACCCGTAGCAAGATATTCAAATTGTCATGGAGTTATTCGATACTTGCTCATAGTCACACTTTGATAAACCCTCGCTTAGGGAAATTAGCAGTAAAATACAATTTTTGCCTTTGAAACATTTCGGAATTCCTCCCAATAGCCACAGGTTTAGGCACTGATCACTCATTATGGTTTTCCTTTACCTGCTATGGTCAGCAAGAAATATTTTTCAAAGTCGTGGTGATACTTACGTTGAGTAAAATTTTTATAGGCTTTTAATTATATTTGGAATGAGTATGAAAACTATATCTGCAACTGTTTAAAATTGTATGTAGATCCAATGCAGATCTAGTATAACGATAAGTCATTATCGGTCATAAAAAGCTAACAATCAACATTTCGCAAAAAAGATTGACTTTTCATCCATTCTTTAAGTATGACGTGAAATTTCCGAGGAATCATTATATCCAGAAAGTGCGCATTGGCTAAGTGAAAAGAGGTCTTCAGTACTTTCCTTATGCGGTATTCAAGAAACAGCCTACTCTAATATACGCTAACCACATTTTAATCACATGAAATAGCATGAAAAATAAGCCAGTGTTTCTAGAAAAAAAGGGATAAGCAGAAATTAAAGTAGAGCACTAAACAATGATAGTCAGGCAAAAAAATATTCTTTAACAATAAGAAAGCAGGGACAGTACGAAAGACTACATAAAGCTAATTTTTAGGCGTTTAAACGAAAAAAATGGGAGGTGTAAAGGCAGCATTTATAAGATTATTGCATATGCATACGTGTAACATAACTTAAAATATGAATTCTTAAAATATTTAAGACTAAATCTCTATCATTATGAGTTCATTATCATTGGAAAATATTTGTTACAAATTATGCAGGATTATCTGTGAGTGAAGTTACAGAAATTTGGAAACCATGCAGTATATCTAACACGATAGCAAGGTTTCCTAGAGTTTAAGTCGCAAAAGCTTAATTTCAAGCGTCTAAAAATGTTTCAACCATTTACTAGTTATGATTAAGCTTGTTTTTATTTTTATTTCTTAATCGTACGATTCCAAAGAAGTACTAGTTTCTAAAAATGATAACATCTTAGAAGCACATTCAAGTTCAAGTTCATTATTTCGAAGTGGGAATGACTACCTATATACATGTTAAATTACAGAAGACATCACAATTGAAATTAATTACACAGAATTGGAAAGTCACTCAAGATTTGGGATATGCCAAGAAAATGTTTTTATCCCTGCAAATTCATAAAATGAATATTGAAATTATTAGAAAGACCAAAGGAAACTCTTTGGCTATGGCGGGTTGTTACATTCCAATATGAGATATTTTTTAAAACTGATCTAATAAATACGTATGAGCACACATTTCTTTCTCGCCGACACGAGCACACTGCCGTCATCTGGTACGCACTCGCAAGATGTGATGCGTGGGTACACGAGATCGTGGACGTCCGCCGTCATGGAAGTTCTCGACTGTGCAATTGCACTCCAGTGCGTGCGAGCTCACGCAGAATAATGATAAACCGTGCGGAATGGG
This sequence comes from Hetaerina americana, assembly GCF_022747635.1. NCBI lineage: Eukaryota > Metazoa > Arthropoda > Insecta > Odonata > Calopterygidae > Hetaerina > Hetaerina americana. Next base: position 78,421,965 of record NW_027287427.1, read on the forward strand.
TCGATTCCCCATGGAAAGAAGTCGAATTGATAGTGGGGGGAAGGGAGCGTGATGCGTACGGAGATGGGTGAGGAGTTTCCGTTGAGATTGGGTTGTGATTGGCCTCGGCACGCCAGACGTCGTGGACGAATTCCTGGCGGGCCACCCCGGAGAAGAAATGCGTACAGGCACGCTCTGTGAACCCACCGATCATGTCGCTTAGAAATTTCTATTCCTCGTTCTGGCATAATAATGGACTTCAATCATTTCGTTAGCATATTAATTGGCTGGGAGGCTTTCAGGTACGTAATTCACTTCCCTCTCCCCGAAAAAAAAGCAGGAAAGAATGCTGGAGAATGTTAATTCGAATCTTTAATGGATATTTTCCAAAATAATGTAGGCAATTTCAGTGTTTAGTGCCAGTAAAGAAGACTACTAATGGCATTTATGTGCCGGCCAGGAGATCACGTGCACAGTGTTCGCATCGAATTTTAGCTACGATCCAGAGGAAACGTGAGAATGGAGGCGTCACGAATTTTTTTAATAGATGCAGTGCATATACGTGTAATTTATTCTGAAGAACACTACTTCATCCACCTTCCTGTGGGAGCACAGCATCGTGAGAGAAGTTAATTTTTACTCATGATTTTTAAAGGAGTGCTGTTATTTCTTTCAACTGAAATAATATTATTGAATTGGTATTTTCCTGTACAAAATAATTTTTCCGCATCTCTATAAGCAACAGATTCATTGATTAAACTTATAAATCATTGAATAAAATTTTACGAGCTACGTACATTACAGTCATTCATTATATTACTGAAATTGAGAGTAAAATTGCGTGGGTCTTTTTAACTTAAATGGGAAATATAAAAAATGAGATAAGCATTAATGTCAAGTGATTTTAATCACCGTCATTATAAGTGCATTATATTTAGGCATTATGCGAAGGTATCATTCTGAAAATTTTATTAGAAATGTTTACTTCAAACTTCCAGAAAAATGGGATAGATCAATAAGTAGGGATTTAAGCATACCATTACTATATAAGTGTGATACGCGATCCACAAGGCGTCTCCCTTGTGCGCTTCTGTTAAAAATGTAGCATTACAAATAACTAATGCATGATTTATGTAAAATATTTAATATGACTCTTTAAATACAAATTCAGTTTTTTCCTATTGACCAGGAGGTGTCAGAAACAGTCCTCGTTAACCTTTGAGGAAACTGGGAGTGTTGGTGCTGGTCTGGTTAGTAGGGCCAAGGGGTTTGATTTTCCCGTATAACTCTGTATAAGCATATAATTGACTGTCTCCTCTTAGAGAGGGGCCCCTCCCATGAAAATAAATACTAAAAGGTATTGTCTCTGAAGGCTTTCCCTGTTGATTTTTCCCCAGAAAAGAATTAACTCTCCTCTAAAAGAAGCCATATGACGCATGCTACGAGGTATGCACGTAGTTTGATATGAGTCAGTCACGGCTATGAAATTTTCTACAGTTATTGCCACTCTACGTAGTTAATAATTATCAAGAGTATAGTGAAGTGAATGCATTTAGTCAATGTCTACCCAATTGGTGGATTAATTATTAAGAGAGAACTTTAACTAATTTATTTCACTGATCAAATTGTTATCAAACCAAAAAAATCATTTATGCATTTTTTAGCTGCAGACATACATTTTTTTAAGTTTGATTTGCGAGAAGAATTTAAAATATATTCAGCATATCAGTTGACATAAAATAACTGAATATTTTTTTTCGTTGCCATTACTAATATCAATATGAACATATTTAAAAGTATTGGATACCAATGGCTTTACACATATTCTAATAATTAAAAATGCTAATTTCTGAACTTATGATAATAATTGAATAGTTAGGCATAATATTTACATTTACTTCAGTGACTATAGAAATCTATTTCATATGTTTATTTTACGAGGGCTCTTCTAAGTTACTATTTATTTATAATGAAGAGGCGCTCCTATCTATGAAACAGATAGAACACACAACGCGTCACAAGTTTCGTAAAACTGATGACAGGCTTCCCGAGAAGCTTTTCTATCTTCACTATCATTAGTTTTCTTGATTTCTTCCATCCAGTCCATCATTGGCAATTACTTTAATAACCTTATCTAAGCTACACAATACCAATTGTTATTTACAGAACTATCGTTCCCCAGGGAGGGCGTAGAACACTCCGGGCAATAATTTCCCGCCATGAGAATAATGACTAAAACCTGAAGGCTGAGAAGTCCCACCAATTACACTGACATTTTCTGGATGAGATACAAAAAGATGGATAATGTTGCTCGTCTACCCGCTCTGCTTTGAAAGCACCGTTCAAATTAGCGAATGATATTCATTTTACATTCCTCGGCGTATTTATCTGTCAGGGGTTTTGATTTATGGTTTGGGTAAGGGGCAAAAAGAAAGCAACTTGAAATCTTTCAAGGCCAGCGTTCACGCGCATTCGCATCCTTTGGACGCGAATGCGTGGCGTGCATTGCAATTAAAACAAGTAAGCCGTCGTCGCTTCCTTAGAGAACTATTCCCGGATTAATGATTTCGTTATGGCAGGGTTTAATTAATATTACGGACTTGTAACTTCATTACACATTTCCATTCTAATTGTGGTGCTCACATCGTCACACGCGCAGCAAGAGATTTGCACCAAGAAGAAAGCCCACGCCCGTGATCAAAATTCGTGCCTCTTAGCGGACAACACTTGAATCTGTTAACACTTAAAAATTGATGCTCAAAATGAGAACCTCAATATTCCATGGATTTTGGGGCGAGGTTAAGGAAAAGGTGTCACAATCGTAGATGCGTACTGCACAGATTACACTAACGTCAACATTGCTAAACAAACTCATCTATAATTCATAGGCTAGAGAAATGTTAACGGGTTTATATTTAATGCTTTGATAGCCTTGTCTTGTGCAAAACAATTTCGGCTAGAATATCAATGCTCTTAATATGTCAAACACGCTTTACATTCATTGGCATAAAATTGCTTCGACATTTGTACAAACACTCGCGTTTTGGAGAAAGGTATTCTAAATTTCCCGTTTCCAATGGTAAAAGTTTATCATGATTATAAGAAAAAACTCCTTCTTGCATTTCGTACACAAGATCAATTGGAAATCTTAGCCCCAGGTGTAAAAATCTGGAAAATAAAAATGCGGAATTTGTGTTTGTTCAAAAGAACTGGTTGCATTTTAAATTACATACGAGAGCGGCTTGAAAGAAATGCGTAAGAACGCACCATAATTGAACAAATTCTAATAGAAGGGATTAGAAGCAATATGGAAAACACGGACATTGGTACCATGGTGGAGAAAATTGAAAGAGAAGAAGGCAGTGTCATTTTACCGAATATTGGCAAATATTATGAGTGCCTCCTGGTAAGGTCTAGAGAAGGAACTATATGATTTGGTATGTGCAAGATACGAGAGGAGTATGTTAACATCCAACTTCCAGAGATGGGAGCTAAAGCCCAAGAAGATTTCAGCAGATAAACTTGAACAATACCGAATCATTAGTATACTGATACTTATCGTATACTTCACGCTTCAAAAATTCTGGATAGTATCATTACCCATTTATAGGAAATCAGATAGAGGAGAAACTGGCAGATGGCGAATATGGTACCATAACCGTCCGAGGCATAAGATATGAGATATTTGGGATGATACCTTAGAAAATAATACATATTTAATGGAGAATAAACACTTATAACTTACGTTAATAATGAAAAATCATTTGAGAACGTGCGATGGAAACAGCTATTTAGATTATTGGATGAGATGAGCATAGACCAAAATGAAAGGTGAATAATCAAGAGTATTTGCAAAGAAAGGAAAACTGAGATAGGATGCGCAGCCTGCATAGCAGAAGCTTCAGTTGGAAAAGGGGTGCTACAAGGTTGCTATCCGTAGCCTCTAAAAAAGTCTAGATAAAAATATCTTGGGAGCACCAAGAGGAAATATTTGTAATTAATATTAGCCCCTTAATTTTTAAAGTTTATATAATACATAAATCAATCAACGCCAGTAAATGGGCTACTATTATTCGTCCACCCCATCCTTGGTCCTGCATCTGTGCCGTTCGTATACCGAGTTCTTCAAGTCGTTTACTACTAGACCATTTTCTTTTCGATTGCTTCGCTTGTTTGGTCTTGAACTAATTCAGCTTGCCTAAGCTGCTAATAGTAAAATTTCAAATGAATATAATATACTTCATTAGAAAAGGATTTGAAATCCAAATTTGCATTAATTTGGCACGCTTTTGCAGTATTACTGATATTGAGTTGCTGAGACGTTTTAAATACCCTATTAGCTTCACCATAAGTTAAACAACAAAAAAGATGGCTTCGATATGTTATTCACGAAATCAAAGGGATCTCTAAAGCATAGAAATCTCAGCTTGAATTTGCCACTCTTAACGAGGGAGCTCAAAAACATAATTTAACACTGATATGATTAAAAATTCATATATGCGTATCCTGGGGGTTATATTGCCCGTTGAACGAAAGCTTTGGTCCATTTGAATTTCCCAGATAAAACCGTTGACATTCATGTGAAGCAAATTATAACATTCTTAAGCTACTTGACTTCCGCCTTCGTCATTTCTCTAATTACATTAGCTAAAGGTATCCCTTCTCCTTTTCAGTATTTCCAATCCCCCCAGTCCAGTCTCCTTTCTTGTCATATCTTCGTTAAACTTCATCACAATTAAAGTAGCCTTCTGTTTTAGCTTCGTTATTCTCTTATACTACCACATTCCCAAAGTTTCCATTCATATATCTGCCCTCATAGAGGTTTTGTCGATGACTATCCACCAAAATGAAGCACATTTTAAATAAATCGTATTTGAAAAACTGTGAACACAGCATTACTTGATTTGGCAATTATCAAAACGGAAACAATCTAAAACCTTATTTTAAAAACACAATAGGTAGATACTACCATCAATGTAGTTACGCTTATCTTGTTCTTAAAATGGCACAGCAGCGATGGCCACGCTGTTGGATTTGCGGCTCATTCAGGATATTTCGACTCTTTTTCGACTTAATTATTTCTCGAGGTCGTATGCCTATTTTCTATTTCACCGATTAAAGGTTTTAAGATTTGTAAAATGAAAGGGAAATTCATTTCACGGCAGTCTATTTATAAAAACGAATTAACAGATTTTGTTCAGTCGAGTGGATGCAATTCGAAAATTTCGATTCCCAGTCCTTAACTGAAACTCCATATCAAAATCTACATTTGCATACTACCCATCGAGTCACTAAGATATGTTTGTCGATTAGTGGTTTTCATTATTAAATTGTAGACTTGCACATATTACTTGCTAACGAATGATATGTATTTGAAAATAAGATATTTCTCAATATTCAAAGAGTTAAGTATATTTTATTTCATCCTCCGAAGCACCATATTTCCAACGCTTGCAGTGTTTGTTTTTAATGGTACAGATACTGGCAGTCTTCATTATCTAGTATATTCTCCTAATTATTTTCTTCTTACTTTTCCACTATCGTTGGCTTTTTCGCTTTTTATCTAAACAACTCTTCCAATCCTAGCTATGATCACACCAATTTTATTTCCTTATGTCCTTTTCCAAACTTGCTTTTGTTTTCTCATTACTCACCTTCAGTAGGTACCTAATAACGCCCTAAATATTTCCATTTCTCTCCATTACGGCATAAAAATCGTCGAAAAGACGTCACATCGTGGATACTAATTTCATTTAATTTCAATTATCCCTTTATCGATTTAGATAGGGAGAGTATGTGCAGCAATGCACACATTTGCTTTACCCCCTAAACTCAACATTGCTTCTTCAAGACAGATCCCAGATTTAATTACAGCCACCAGTTCTGAGTACAGGTTTTGAATCATTATTTTATTCTAACCTCCTCCCAAGATTCTCCTTCAAAATAAAAAATATTGTATTCAATCCAACATTATCAAATGTATTCTCCAGATCTACAAATTTGATTAGTTCGTGTTAAGTCCTAAATAACTTTTCATCGAAAAGGAAAAATAAAAAATATTTTCTACGATAATAGCAGGTGGAAAGCCAATATTTTAACGCTGCTTAGCATTTATAAAGCGTGATAAAACTTGTTTATTTAGTATCTGTGCAGCCGTAACCCTATTATAAAGAAATATGGCCTTTCATTCGAGGGTAGAGAACCAGTTAGCTGCTTATCGGTTCGCTGTTACTCTCTTATACTTTATTCCTCGGTGGAGTTGCTTCAAGAAATTGCAGTAAAAATATTTTTCCAATCATCTACTATAGGCAAGAAATTTACGGTCCGAATTTATCTGTCATCAACTCCCTTAAAAATGTTTAAATTCGATTTAGGATTTGCAGGAAATGAATTAGGTATGTTAAAAGTGACTAATTAAAAAGGGTAATAAATGGGCTGACCCAGTAAAAAATGCTGAGGAGCAAAGCAGCGAGAATGTGAAATGTGAAGTGAATACAAAATATTGATAGGGCGGCCATAATAAAGGGATGAAGAGCTACAAACTCGCGACCAATGTTTCAAAACAGAAAACCACTGAAATGCAATGCCTAACGATTGTTGAAAAGGCTATAAATAGATCAATTTTCCTATAAGGCTAGTATTAAAATTGAAAATGAAATATTCACTCCGAAAGTTTGCTTCTAATTAGCTATTGGTGCTGTCACTGGAATGAAAAATTAAAATTTGATAACATATAAAGTCTCTTCCGGATGTGCTTCAGTTTTCTTGAGATATTGAAAATAAATTTTCGTCTAATGTTGCGGACATTTTATCGATCGAAACAGAAAAGGAAATAGAAATTTTTAAAAATTTTTCTGCAATGTTAGCTTACTTTGATTTTTAATTTTACCGGATATCGCAGGTCACTTGTGATGTTTACCGAAGAAATTCCATTGTGTGAAAATATTATTTGCAAATAAAATTTTGAACTAGCGACCTTCAAATGTATAGAATAGACGTTTTCCATCACATTAAGTCATAATAGCTATTTTTTTGCTGTCACTTTTAGAAACATATGGGTACAGGTTAAAGTCAATATTAATATTGTCAACTGAATCAATGGAGAGGGTTACTGTCAGCATAACAATAAAAAGAGTTACAATTTTCAGCTTCATGATTTTCACCTTTAAAATTTGCTGTGTATTTATATATAAATTACTTGAAGAGAGAATAGGGAAAAGTCTCATTGAGGAGAAATTTAGGCATACAGGTTTTATTCATTTAAAAATTAACTCTAATCAAAATTTTTAATAATTTCCGTAATTAAGAGGATGTAGGCTCATCTATATGACGGAGTTCCCAGAATCATGAGCCATGATGGGCCTCTCCTGAGAGCTCCTGCAGCTTAAGGTATCCCTTGTATGCCCATCATCCATTTTATTTCTTTAAACTATTGTAGGACTACATGGAAGTCACACAGGTGAAGAGTAAATTCCCTTTTTGAACATGCACAAAATTTCTTTAATTATAAATTTACATTAAAATTTAACTTGCTCCTATCTAGAGGACGTAAATTTCTCTACTCATGAAAGCTAAACCTCCACCCTTTGGTTAAGGTGAACAGATGATAAACTAGAAAAAGGGTGAGAAAACCACAAATGGCAATTCTTAAATTGCGGTTTCATCCTTCAATGGCTAAATGAGGCTGGAGAGAATAAAGCTTAGTCCCGGCATGAACCCAAAGAAGTAGTCTTCTTAATTCCTCACTGGCATTCCTTATTACGACTGCCAATACATTGCAGATTATCAGAAGACCGCGATTACTCGTCTTAACATGAGTAGGGACTGTAGAGACTCGTTTATCGTCGGAAATGTGGTCGTAAAAAAATCCCTTTAATAGCGAACTTCGAGAGGTGAGAGGGCAAACCTCTGCGGTTACAATTGGTAGTGCGCACATGGAGGAAGCGATAAAGCAATTTGTAAAGAGGACCGAGATCCATCACCCAACGAGTGCAGTAAATTTCGTTACTACTGCCTCTATTATACGCCCATCAGTTGCCGCGTGGTGTAATAACACGTTATGGATCCGTTAAATGATATTGCGGAGCGAAAGGCAGACTCGAGAATGCCGTCACTCTTCCGTCAGCACGCTCACCTGATGACATTGAATCGGCGAAGAAGGTTGAAGGAGCAAGGTCTACAGTCAATGCACTTGCCACTCATAAAGTACAGAATCGCTCCGGGCCCGAACGCCCGTGGCCATGGATTAAGGAAAGGAATATTGATGGATTGCGAACGCTTCAAGTTGTTGCCGATCTTGTCTGGAATGCCACGCCCGCGACCTGATTCCATTGCTGGAAGTCGGTTGATAAGATTAGACATTAATGCATGTTGAATCCATGTCATACGAATACTCATATATCCTATGAAGATACGAGGGTCATCCGGAAAGTAGTACCCGTTCGTGCCGCATGAAGTGCTGACGACGCGAGTAGCCGCTGGACGAGGTCAGATAGCTTCAGTGGCTTGTCTGCCTTCTCTGAGCCAAGTTGCGTGACGCTAGCATTGCCTGTGTTGTTTCTGTGATTGTTTACAATGTTTAAAAAAATTGAGAACGCCGCCAGTTGTGAAGTGAGGGCAGTGATTAAATTCCTCAATGCAAGAAACGTTCGCCCATGTGATATTCATCGCCAATTAAAGGAGGTGTATGGAGACAATGTAATGGACGAGTCGTCTGTTCGGCGGTGGTGTCGCAACTTCAACATGGGGAGGGGGAACACACACGACGATGAGCGTTCGGGGAGACCGTCTGTCATTACAGACCAACTGGTGAGCTCAGTTGACGAATTCGTGAGGAACGATCGGCGCGTCACAATTGATGACATCTGTGAGCATTTTCCCAATGTTTCTCGAACAATTGTTCATGAAATTGTTAAACACCATCTGCATTATGCAAAAATTTGTGCAAGATGGGTCCCTCGCGTATCTCAATGAGCTGGCGGCGAAGGACTATGCAGCAGGAATACAGAAACTTGTCACACGTTATGACAAATGCCTTAATTTGCTTGGAGATTATGTTGAGAAGTAGTTTAAAGTATCCTCTTTCAAATAAAATTTTTTATGTTTGTTAATATTTACTTTTGTGTCTTTATTTCACGAACGGGTACTACTTTCCGGATGACCCTCGTATATACACTCTACTGTCCCCCACACATTCATTCTCTATCACCGTCATTCTTAGGGAAGTCATTCAAGTTCCTCGGCTGCTATCTTCAGGAATGAAATAAAAAAATGTGGCTCTCCGCTTTATTCAATGCTGGAAAGAGACAAAAGGGCATTTGTAATCTTTAAAGTAGACCTCTCCACATTCCCCATGAAGTACTCGACACATCGGTGCGTGCCTCTATCTTGGGCGCGCCTGGGACGGATCGCACGGCACGTGACCTGCGGGGCTAAATGCTTTCCTGGCCCCACAGTCAGGCCCGCCAACGGCTGGGCATTTGAGTGAGAATAGATATCACAAACTAAGCCCCCTTACAGAAATATTCGTGTTTCCTGGGAAATATCGTCCTATGTTAAGACGAACTTTCCATGCTAACCAAATATTTAGTATGGTAAAATAAATTGCAAATCATTAGAATTCAACGAATCCCAAATTAAATAGCTTACAATATGAGCGGATGGCTTGAGCCTCCATAACTTTTGTCGTCACGTCAAGCAGATCCTCCGGGTAAGCGCTTGTCAACCTGTTAGAGATAACATATCGTGCTTTTAAACAATCCCAAGCAACAAAATAATGCCGCAATGAATCAGGTGGGGATAAAAGAAGAGATAGTCTTTCCCCTTTTAAAATTGGCACAAAACCTTTTGCACGTCACTCAAAGCAGCGTTCTCATGTACCACAGATAGGTGGACATCTTAAAATGCCTGGTACTTCATTGGATCACCCAAAAACTATCGAATCTGGCCAAGGAGGAGTGATCGCAAGGGCTCTGTGGCAGTACGATGGGCCGATGACCTTGAGGGGAGCAACAACTCGGGAAAGCGCATGAGGATAATCGCTTTTGTGTTACAGATAATCGTCTCAAACTCTTAAGACGAATGACCGAGTCCTTATCCTTTTCAACTGGAGACGATTGCTTGGCATTTAATGCAGCTAACTTTGTGGCTCACGCAATCAAATCCTCAAAAATGTTATATAAATTGTTATTAAATGAACAAATTCTTTGTTTTTCGCACCACTTTTCTTCTTCTCAAGATTTTTTTGCGGCGTCATCAATTCGTTGTGTTTTTGCTCAAAGGAATGTGATATAGAATTCTAAGGCACCTATCATCGACATTTTCGACATTCTTCTCATACACAGACAGCAAAGATCAAACAACCAAGCAACCATAAAACAAACTGATGCGCTCCAATGCAATCCGGCATAAGGAGCCATATGGTCACATCTAACCGCGACCCATTTACGATTTTAGACAACCATAATTTTTTAAAGTAGTTTCGATTGTTGATCCACAACTGGACATACTCGTAAATGAAAAGGTGTATGCCACTCACCACATGTGGTCTTCACAGCCGCTAGGAGACGTGCGATGTGAGTTCAGCTCTCCCAGAAAGGCCTTGACGCGCGCGGACGCTGCTGGTCTGCTGCGATGGTCAGTACACGTCCAAACTACACAACTATCTAAAGTACACCTTCCGAAACATTTCTACAGCCAATGCAAGCAATCGACTTTTCCACCCGCGGAATAGAGTTGCTCCTTAAAAACATCGACCTCAACAAATCTCCGAGACCTGATGAGATACCGGCTCGCGTGTATAAAGAACTGTCGCCTGAAATTGCCCCTTATCTTAATATAATATTTAAGAAATCATTAGCAGAAGAAAGCGTGCCAAGCGGCTGGAAGATAGCTTCTGTAACACCCATATTTAAAAATGGAAACCGGGAGGACCCCAATAATTATAGTCCAATATCGCTCACCTCCATATCCCGCAAAATTCTTGAGCACATCATTGTTAGTTCCATAATGAGATACTTCGATAGCCAAGATTTATTGATTAATACCCAACACGGCTTCCGTAAAGGTAGATCCTGCAAAACTCAACTCGCACTCCCTCACCCTTTCCTCCTGGTGCTGCACCCCCTGCCACACACCTTTTTGGTGGCTCGCAGGGTATTGATGTAGATGTAGATGTAAATGAAGGAGAAAATGGTGCTGGGAGAACCATCCGAGGCTCCCGTGGTACGTAGAGGGTAATAGTTGTGAGAGATCGTCCAAAACCAATTGGTACCAAAACGTTTTGGTAATTCAATGCAACAATTTCAGAGTGTAAAAACCATTTGCCTTAACTGGGATCCCAGTCAAGGCGAATGATTTTTACACTCTGAAATTGTTGCTTTGAAATGCACATTAGCGGATGACTCCGTTAAAAGTTACTGTTGCGGCAACTCCCGCAGTTTCTTTGGAATTTATGTGGTAATTGGTACATTACCTTTGAATAAACGAATTCTCCCTTCTTAGATCATAAGAGTTCGGAGGTTTACCATAAAACGATGCTTCTTGTGGCTCGGGAATTCTACCCCGCCGCACGGGTCTTCGTCACGTCCGCTCTTTGTCTCGCGATGAGAATTTCGCGGCGACCGTTCCGTTAACGAATGCCTTGTTGGGAGTGAGAGTGGACCGACCGTCAACAGGGCGCGGATGCGCGGAGAGGGGTGTGGGGGACAAGGAGGAGGCAGGGCGGGGAGGGAGACAGCATCTTAGGATGCGTCCCGCCATGCGAGAGAGCACGGGCCCCACGGCGCGTCCTCCTCCCCTGCCGCGGCCATTCGGGGGGGGAGGATGGATGCAAGGAGGAGGAGGAGGTCCAGCCCACGGAGACGGGAGGAGAAGACGCTAAAACGGTCCCTCACACGTCGCCCTGGGGAACAAATGAGCGCGTGGGCTCTGGAGAGTGGACGGCATGAATGATTCAGGGCACGCGGGTCCGCTCCGAGATCTTTCCCCTTCTTTTAAAAGCCTTCGGCTTATTTGGACAAAAGATGACACACGAACGCGCGCACGCACACATGCACCAGTTGAATGTAGAAATGGTCGCATCCCCCCCACCCCCACCGTTTCCCTTTGGGGGAAGGGAAACAGTTTCGCTGCTGCCGCGAGAGACGGGCTAACGAGACCGGAGGGATGAAAGGACGCAATGATTGGAAAACAAAAGGACAGAATATGAACGTATCGGAGGAGGGGATGTGTGGTGGAGAACGGATTCGTTTCGAGACGTGGTCGTCTTCTGTCATCCCCCCTGGTCCACCTCCCACTCCTCCTCCCCCGCATCCCCCGGATGCTACGGGAAGAGCTGCTTCGAATGAAATAACGGGTACGCCGCCGCGGGAGGAGGGTGGAGGGACGGGGAGAGAGGGCTGATGGAGCAAGGGCCCGGGTTGATCGTCGCGTGCTGTCACGTGACCGAGACGGAATCGGTGTGGGTACGCGTCTGCGCACTTCTTTTGTCAGCCCGAGTCGTCGCCGCGGACGTGCGTGCCCTCTCCGGGCAGTGAAGTGAGGTAGGGCGGGGACGGTGTCGCCCCACCCCCTCCTCCCACACGTCCGCCTTCCCCGGTTCAACTGGTCCCAGACCACCGCCACCCACCCTCACAAATGCCCAAACGGGGGTTTCCACCTCTCAACCACCTCCCCCCCGTTACGTCCTTACCCTGTCCCGCCCTTTGTGATGAAGGGAAGACGTGAGGTGGTGGAGTCAATTTCTTCGATCCTCTCCCTTGAATGGATTATGTGTTGATACCAGAGATTGATACCTAGGACAAGAAAACATAACACGGGTTTTTCGGTATCCACACCTTAAAGCCTTGGTAACGGTACCGAGCGAAAGAATCTTAATGTTAATCGGCATTTTTCCACCGTTACCACAAATATTTGCAATATCTGTTATTTTTCACGTGTTGATAATAATTTGTAATGGGTTGGTTTGAAAAATGTTCTTGAGTGTGGAGGATGGACATAGCCTGGAACCGAAGGTCATTTAATTCGTTATTTATGGGCGAAATATTACTTGACGATAAGTTTGCGCCAACTGCTAAGTGCTCCATTAGCGCAAACTATTTGAAGCATAAGATCGGAACTGTTACTTAGGACAGGAAAACTATGAGTACCATTGCCTCAGAAATAGTAGACATGTAAGGATTCTATATGCCTGTGCCTAAATACCATTTCCATGGTATACAATCTTTTTTTACCTAACACAAGAAACGTTCACAAACATCGATTTCAAGGCTCCAGTAATTTTTTCGGTACCCACCCCTGTTGTAAATTCTCGCCCTCTCTTGTCATAAATATGGTAGGTACGAGGTACTTAGAAAATGTCGATGGGAGAGATTAGATAAGAAATTCTGGGAGCATTTGTTGACAACACCGTTGAAGAATGAGTTTAACATGTTGGCTTTATCTTAACTACTCGTTACTTTATCCCCCTTTTCGTTGTTCAATGAGTTTGCGGTGGACTTTTTTCCCTGCACTTCCCTGACATAGGACCAAAACATCTTTGGGTTATCGTTTAAATGTTCACCTAATTTTTTCCTCTTGAATTCCGCTACCACCTTCCGGAAGGTCTTCTTGGCAGTGGACCTAGATGCTTTGTAATTCTGTATGGTTTCGTTGATTTTATCAGGGGAGGAATCTTTAACCGCGTTTTTCATTCTGGCATGGCACGCTCTTTGCTGTCTTAGTGATTTCTGTACTTCAGAGTTGTACCAACGGGATTCCTTATTCTCTCTTATATATTTACTCTGTATTGCTGAACGTGTTATCGCAAGAAAATTATTCCAGGTATCCTCAACACTCCTGGTTTTGCTTAATTCGTCAAATCTAAGAAAGGAACAGTTTAACTCACATTTTAAGCCATCAGAGTCAACTTTATTGAATAAATAAATTTTTTTCTTAGGTCTGTTAACTTTTTCTACGCTTAGGGAAAATTTAGCGTTTACAGCCCTGTGATCACTGATTCCATCAATAACTCATACATTTAAGACCTTTTCGGGTATATTAGTAGCCAATAGATCATGAATGTTCTTTCCTCTTGTTGGAGAAGTTCTTCAATTCATCGAATCTTCCAGACTGCGTAATTACCATTCTCCCTTCTGCCTTTAACATGTCCACTTCTTAATTATATCTCCCTTCTACTGTCTTTGGATTCCTTGAATTTTGCACCGGACCTCATTCCTTCCCTCACTATACTTGAAATTTCGCCCTTAGTCCTACGCATCTTCTTTCTTATTTTGTTTTATCCTTCTCCATTCTCCTATGTCAAAAGGCTTAAATCTACGCCGATCCTCTTTCACCAAAGACCTTCTGAAGATGTACTTCTCCTAATATCTTGCAAAGTCATTCTCAAAAAAAGTGTGCACGTCGCTTCATAATGTCTCGCAATACAGTTGAACTTAGTTCAGATAAAAATATAGTACTCCGAATAAATATGGTAGGTGCGAGGTACTTAGAAAATGTCGATGGGAGAGATTAGATAAGAAAAACCGTGGGCAAATTAATAATGTGGATTTGACGCTCCTGTATTAGTGGAATGCGAAGAACTTTCCTAGTAGTAGTAGTTTTTAGGGGAGGCGACCGACAACTGAGGTCATTTGCGCCATAGGGGATGGACAGGAAAGTATGAAGGGTGGAGAGAAACCCGGCGTCGGCATTAACCTACTCTTTACGAAAGGCGCTAAGGGGTCCGCAGCTTAACGTCCCATCCGACGGACGGCGCACTCACTCAAAGTGCTCTGCACAAAGCACCTCAAGTAGGGATCGAGATACCTCTGAAAAATATTCAACACCGCCGGGATTTTAACCCGGGCCCTCTGGGTAGGAAGCTAGTACGTTAGCCCCCGCACCATCTCGATCCCCTGAAGAACTTTCCTTCGCTGATGAATGGATGAGCGTACAAGTATTAGATGGATTAAAGAACGTTCGTCGTCTGAAAGAGGCAAGAGACCGAGAAAGCAATGTGCAATTGCAGTCGATAATTAGCAACGATTGTTGGCAGGAGAAAAAGAGTATTGTGTATCAATAAGACGAAGAAAAGAGTGGCATGCACGTTGAAGCCAATATACGAGAGATTAATGAAAGAGTGTTAGTTCCAAACCATCTTTTATAATTCAAATATCCTTCAGCCCTTTCTGTTTACACCCTGGAACCGAGGGAGACATTTCATCACTAGAACAGGGGAATTTCTTCCGTAGCAGATAAAGAGCACGCCAATTTGTCAATAAAACTATTTTTTTCCTCGCCATACCGTGCGGATAGTTGCGGTGATGACGACCATTTTTCGCAGCGGGAGGTTGACTCAAGCTTTCGCGGTTGGGCCCTCTTGGAGGATCCCTCTTCACCCACTCCAGTCCCCAGCGAATCGCGAAATGTTTACCATTCCTTCGCGATTCCTGCCTCTCCTCTCCTCTTGCAACACCAAAGCCTGCGTTGAGCTCCTTCCTTCACTTCCTGCGCCCCGTTTAGCCAGTCCCTCTCCCCTCCCCCGTCGCACGCCCCACCTTCTCGCCCTACCATCCCACTCGGCAGCCCTCCCCCTCGAAGACACCCCAAACCGCCCCATCCCTCCTCCTCGCCCTCCCCCTTCCCCGCACCCCCGCCAACCGGGGCCTCCGCTGCACGGCCCACCGCGGAAGCCCACCCCCCTCCGCCACCGGACCGTCATCGACACGCACGGCGGAACACGGCGCGGGGGACAGCGCTGCCGCGGCGTAGTTTCTTATAACAACGCAGAGATCTTACTAATTAAGGGTGAGCTGTTGGGTGGAAATACGTTGATTATCGGGACCAAATGTTGCCGAGGACGCCGCATTAACTGAAACAAATACCCATCCTTTGGTTGGATTGATGGAATCATCACGTCTAATCTCCAATCTGCTGACTACTTTCTGGCATATATTACCTCGCTTCTAAGATCGAAAACCGTTTCAATTATCCCATTCATCGCCCT
This sequence comes from Hetaerina americana, assembly GCF_022747635.1. Classification (NCBI taxonomy): domain Eukaryota; kingdom Metazoa; phylum Arthropoda; class Insecta; order Odonata; family Calopterygidae; genus Hetaerina; species Hetaerina americana. The sequence goes on from NW_027287427.1 coordinate 78,437,929, forward strand.
ATATTCATATTACTATAAATACAAAACGACCCGCCTAATTATTTACCGTTATAGCTCAGGTTTAAACTCAGTCAACGGTAGAATTTTCCTTGGGAAGGACTCGATAAAATTTAGAAGTATAATTATCAAACAACTACTATTACTTGAAAGTATATTTATTACTCTTCAGTACTATGCAGAAATGGTAGTATACTTCGAATGAATTTAATTAATCATATTTTTAGTTTTTATTAGAAGCTCTGGTGGTCCCTGCAAACCTTAGGATAAGCTTTTGACTTGTCGTAATTTGAATTTCAGGGCCAAAAACGCCAGAGTTTAAGAAGAAATACTAATACTCGAGGCGGGACACGAACCCAAGACCCATGGGTTAGCAGGAGAGGATGTTACCCACCTGATCAACTCGACTGGGACTCAAAGTGTTTTTGCGCAACTTTGTTCAGCTTATATTCCAATCCCATTAATGTTCAAGTTCTTAAATATAATGAAATCTAATCTTTCTTCAAAATGTGCTCCAGGGAGACATAATATTTTCATATTTTTTTCGACCGAGGAATATCAAAAGTGAGTGGGTACGCATTGAGCTGTAGCACATCATCTCCTAAGGTTTTCGTTTATTACTGCTCCTGTATATTGGAACCATTCGAATGAAAGTAATGAAGATTGCTGCTCCTGTATATTGGAACCATTGGGTATTATTACTGCCCCTGTATATTGGAACAATTCGGATGAAAGTAATGAAGATCTATCGGGCAACAACGAATTTTTTTCCCGTATAGCAGCCGGCCGAGTAAAATTGAAACCAAAACCGTTTACAAAATCTATTCAACCTAGGTAATTAGGTATTGCATCTGATTGTAACACATTGGGCACAGGAGTGATCCTGGGTGGGAGCGGTGAGTGAGGAATAGACTTGAGGAGGAGAAGAAAGGCAGATGAGTGTGGAGTCAGGATTATGAAGGAACTTGAAGCTATCAAAAGGCTTCCTGGCGTACATTTTACAGCTAAAAATAAACGAATTAACTCGAGGCACAATAAGGAAAAAACCCAAAATCAAGTACATTTCATTAAATCGTTAAATTTTAAATCGAGAGAAGTTAATGAGCAAATTTCGTTCATTTCAAATATCTTTACTTACCGAGATCTTATATCAAGTCAAAGTAAACATAATTTCAAATAAAAGTGAACTTGTATATAGATACTTGTAAATATCCTTTTAGTTATGCACATTTATGGACTTTTTAATCTCCCTTTCCTGCTAAAAACGATAGCAGATAAGCTCTATTTCATTCTAGATACTATCGATTTCACTGTATTTGCTGTGATAAACATCATTCATTTCAGTAAGTACGAAGTACATTTATTTTTTATCGTAAATTGGGTAGTTTTTAAAACTATTTTGATTTACTTTCATCATATTTATTTGATTTTATTTGATCAGATTACGGTTTTATTGCTCCCGTCGGCGTCCCGAAAAATTATTCGTAGACATTCTAATTCTCTTACTGTGGACACGTTAGGGTTGAAACTGTCCGCCAATTATGCTGAACATGCATTTTATATACTTATCATCTCAGAGTATCCATCTAGATGCGATGAGAAGGCCAACGTAAGTTATTACCGTGGTAATAATTAGTTGTTACGAGAGGCAGGCATCTTCCTGAGCTCGTTCGCTCACCAGGGGTTGGCGGTCACTTGGGTGTGGGAATGATTCCATTCGGGGAATGAAAGAAGTAAATACGGAACGGCATATTTTATAGCAAGGAACGCCAAAGGGTCAACAGGTTTACGTCCAATCCAGCGGACGGCGCGTCCCACTTGGAGAACTCCGCACTCACCTCTCAAGGTATACAGGTATACTGTAAAACCTAAGAAAACACCAAAAACCACGCTACCTCCAACAGTACGAAAATCGTGTTCCACATCCAATTGGGTTGCCAAGGTACAAGTTACCGAATCAATTCGATCCTTTGCTCACTGCCTGAATGTTTAGGATAAATATAGAGGATCGAGATGGGCTGTTGGCCGCGGTTTCGTACGGTATAACAGGTAGCTGCTTCATGGGTATTCATTCATCACGTTCATTATATCGACTTTGCCATCTAGTGTCTAGTCTGTAAAGGATCAGTGACTTTCTCGTTCACGTATCGATATAATTTCGATTGGAAATCCAGCCCTGGTTCGAGTCGGGGCCACAAGGTCGCGCGGAATGGGGTGCGGTTAATTTATTTTCCCGCCTTCCCACTCCTATCATCGCCCACCTCTCCTTTGCACGCCAACTACTCCCCATCCATCAAGCACCTTTATCTCCTTCTCCCCTGCCTCCTCACTCCAGTCCGCATAGTTTCCGTCTTGTTCCCTCAACCGAGGAAAAATGTGGGCTTGGATCCTCGCCGGGCTGTTATAGTCCCGCTGCTGGTGCGTGGAGTTTTAGCGGGCGCTAAAGAGAGATAATGCCCGCTCGGCGGAACACGTGCAACGTAACTAATTCGCGGGAAAGTGAATGTTCTCTTAATTCCGGTTGGGGCCGGAATTGAATAAGGGAACGCACCCTGTTATTTCCTCGACTTGGGTCATTCCGCGTCCATCTCTCTCTCTAGCGCGGAATTAGATTACCACTCTCGCAATGAATCACGATTCACAGTTAATTGAAAATATAACGTTTATCCTCATCTGTTATCATCCAAAAAGTTCTCTTCCCGTCATGCTCTGATATTATTAGACTTCCAAGTGCTGAGTCACGGCCAAAGGCCGGCCTTTGCAGTGTCACCGTATGATGACTCAAGTTTATTATTATTGGCATCTTGTTTCAGTGGAAAGTAAAGGAAAACAAGTTTAAATTTTAGCTCTTCCTGAAGATATCTGTTCTGAATTAATTAAGTTATGAGAGGTTTTGATGAAAATATGCTACAATTATCAACTAACAATAAACTATATGTAAATATTAAGATTATTGATTTACGTTAGTATCTCCGCTTGGTCTTCAAACACAATACAAATGTCATTAACAATTGTAAGCAACCCTATCACTCCAATATGCATTTAGCTTAAAGCTGTGTGAATAAAATTACATATATTTATTATAATACACGTAAAATTGGGTTACCATCGGGTGGTAGTTCGTACTGCTCTTTTATCCTATTGTCATAATCATCTAAACGACTTCAGGTAATGCAATTTTTACATGATGTTATGTAATCATTTAAAGAGTATACGGACGTAATTTGAATAAACTGAGCTTTACGAAAAGAGTAAAAGGACAATGATAAAAAACATAACCATTTTGTATTGGTGCGGCTAATTAATAAATATTCATCCAGTAACTGGAGCCCGTCAAATAAAACTCAGAGCAAGCAAGGTCAAGTAAGATTGAATTCCGGTTCCACATTTATTCAGACCCATTCTCAGTCTCGTGAAAAAATATTGAAAGCCAAAGTCATTGAACTATGATAATCGATGACTTTGGCATTACCAGCAGATATCAAGGAAAAGACTTTTGCAAATTAGTTGTGAAGCAAATAATTGTAACCTCACGTTACCTGGGCTTGGCAATAAAACGGGAAAAGTACGGTATCCAGCCAGCGGGCGCATAAAATCTATTATGAGACGTGTAAATAGCGATTACATCGGGATGAAAATGTAAATAGCACACCACCATTTTTGTCTCAATATGTGACTAGTGAGCATAACCATAGTAGGCATTTTAGCCTAATGGGAAGTTAGGTAGCCTCATATGTTTTACGTTGCCTTTTATGCCATAACAGTTTGTACACATTTAACCAAGTGATTGCCCCTTTCTCATATTCTCCTAAGAGCTATCTGCATTAAGATTCCAAAAATCATTTCATAATTGCATTATATATATATATATATATATATATATATATATATATATATATATATATATATATATATATATATATAATGCAATTATGAAATGTTTTTTGGAATAAATGGAAATATATATACACACAAACACACATAAACAGCAAACGCATTCTTTCAGGAGAAAATGCAGCATTAATTATAGAATTATAGGTCATAATGAATTATTTGCATCGATCCATGTACACCAGGCAAACAATTCTAAAACCTAGCATATATATATATATATATATATATATATATATATATATATATATATATATATATATATATATATATATATATATATATATATATTTATATTTATATTTATATATATATCCGCAATTCTAGTTGAAATCTCATGAGAATTGTACTAAATTAATTGTAATACATAATATAACACAACATGCCTAGTAAGCCGCTGGTAGGTAATCTGAGATGGAAGTCAATGGCTTTTCATCGCGAAGCTTATGTGCATTATCCCGTATCTCAATTCATCAGGAAGACGTTTAATTATTAGTGTCTACGAAGATCCTGCAAAAATAGCATTGTTTTTATGAATCCTATGAATAAACCAATCATAAAGAGAATCCATCATTCGATGCTGGCACATTTTTCTTTTATATACCAACGAATTATTTTATTAGTCGAATCATTTTGATTCCATGCAAGATAATTATTTTGAATGGAGTAGTTGCTGAAAAAATAGATATGACGATAAAAAATTATAATTGACAAACTAATTAAAACCAGTTTTCATTAGAGCTGACCAAATTTTGAAGTGCTAAAAGTTAGCATGCATAGGTAAACTTAAAAAAAGTAGACATCCTTCTTAAAAAAATAATTCTGAAGGCACTGCAAAATCGGTATTATTAGTAAAGGCCGATTTTTTGTACCGTGTATGCACCGTGGCCTAATTGTTAATGACAAGCACTGAAACTCACTTTAATCTACTGCTGTGATCTTAATCACCGAAGTGTGAGGCTTCGTTAAAAGAAATACTATGTGTTCTAACAGAAGAAGAAAGAAAAGTCAAAAGAACATTTTTTTAATAGCATTGGCTCATTTTTTCCCACAAAATCTTGCGTGATTATTGGAATGAAATTGAAAATTTAATAACATAATATCGTTGATTCAAACTAGACATGTTTTCAGTTAAAATCAAATTTATATGCTACTAGGTTCTTATAAATTAACAATGAAAGCATTGTCGAAAACGATTTGTTTGCTTTTGTAAATCAAATAAATATATGGATACTACCAATTAAAAGTTTTCAATGAAGCTCGAAATATTTCAATTTCATAAAATCAGAAACCTTAATATTTTTATTTCATTAATATCAGAATCCACTTTTTCGAACTAATAATTTCTCAAGGTAAGCATTGTGGGAGAAGGAGGGGGGGGGGGAGGTCGGAGAAATTCAAACTGTAAGACAAACTTGGCTTTGGATAAGACAAGTGAAATTTCTGCGAGCCGCTGCGCCTCAACTAATTACTATTATCTGCAGAAATCCAAATTCATGAGCAAAAGCACGTCAAATAGGCCTCATTCAGTTGCGCATTACATTCATTAATCTTTTTTTAGAGACATTTACCTCATTTTTTTGCACAAAACACAGAGTAGAGCACACGAGAGTCATTGCGTAGGGAAACCACTGCTTTTCCGCCCTTCAACCCACTTAAGACACGGTGGGGACATCCGATTCACATTGGGGAAGCAAACACGAGACACCAAATGACCCAAGACGGCGCATTTGAAAAACTTCCCGCTTCAGATGAATTACCCAAGGAACATTTCTCCACCAGGTTTTTGTTAGAGTTTCAGCAAAAAGTAACGGCCGAGTACGAAACATTATCGTTGGCAGAGTTGGCAGAGGCAAATTGCTCAAGGAAGTGGTGTTCGCCAGGGAATGAAGTCCTCGCTGTATCCAATGCTCCATGACTAGTTTACTACGGTTTAGGAGCAATCACTGCTCAACTGCTTTTAGGTTTGTTCTAGTGTTTCTGAGATAGTGCGTCTTGATTTCCAGAATTATTTCTAGTTTATCTCCTGATTTTATTCAAAAATATATGGAAGTAACTTCTCTGCCTTGAAAAAAGGCTGATTATTAAACAGCGATGGAAGTTTTTTTCACTGAATTTATACATACGATTCTGATCCACATTAGGTTTCATAGCATTTTATTAAAATGGTGACAACAGGTTCTTCAAACAACTCTAGAATAATACTCTCTCCACTTATACATGATATGGCAAACTACCACAAGTGCCTGTAGCAAAATCAAATTTTATCTCAGTTACGACTTATATAAACTAATTCCATTTCAATTGTTGTGATGAATAAAACTAAATAATTATCTAGTGGACTGGAAGAAAGCTCGCTTCAGAAATCCCAGTTTTTGGACCAGAGGAATTTACAAGTACTTTCTTATGAAATGTAATCTTGGCAGTGTAATATACCAAGATGGTCAAAGCAGTAGGGACATAAGAAGAAGAATAGTCTTAGGCAAAGAAGGAAGGGTAAGGAGGAGGCAATTGATGACAGTGATGTTGAATAAGGATGCTAAGAAGAGGCTCGCCAAAACTTTGATATGGAGGGTAGTTCTGTATGAAATAGAAACATGGTTGTAGAAGTAAGAACATAGGTCTATATTGTTGGTATTTGAAATGTTTATGTACAGAAGGACGGAAAAGATGAAGTGGACAGAAAGGAAAACAAATAAGGAAGTGATATGAATGGCGGGGGAGGAAAGACGATTATTGGGAGAAATTTAAAGGCATCAAGAAATTCGGATACGGAGCGTTTTGATTGGTTTTGAGATATTGAAAACGTTGATAGATTGGCGAATGTTAGGCAAGCGACGAAGGGATAGAAATAGGAAAGGTATGCTCGATGGAATGAAAGGTGGAAGGAAGTATCCAGAACTGAAAAATGGTTTATTGTAGTGTCGGATTTCAGGTTGTGTTTTGTTAGGAGAGGCAAACAATTGTATCGTTGCTCATTATTCATCCATTCAAATATACCTTAAACCGTAAAATGCCAATCATAATAATGTTTAGTAAGACGTCGGAGGTGAACAACCAGAGCCGGTACTATTTCCTCAAAATCTGTCAATAGCTCACAAAACTAAATTTAAATTATTTGTTTTCAACTAATTTGGACTAAATAAAAAATTGCGAGATCTTTATAATTAGGTGCCATATCCATGAAAACTATGTTTTCTAATACATAATGGCTCTTAGGAACAATTTTGAATTCTGTACAATTGCGTGGTAGGCGAGAATTGAATTAAAATGGGCAGATAAAATTGACTGTCGGAATTCCCCCTAACATTTTCAACAATTATTTTAATTTTAAAAGGACTCTGTTACGATAGAAGACATTGGCAATTCGTCCACTCTTGCACACGTAAGCAAAACTTTCAATTTGTTCTCAAAAGTCACCAGAAGAGATTGCACCTGAAATGATGGGCATTAGAAAATGTAGAGCCATAAACATTGGAAAAAATTATATATTTATTTATTGATACATGTTGGATTAATTTGAATTCATTTATTGAATCACTTTCATTTCCATTGTTACTCTAACAATTGTGGGGATCGAGGTGGTGCGATGGCTATCGTACTGGCTTCCCACCCAAGTCCGGGTATGAATCCCGGGCCAGGGTGGGAAGGAAATTTTTCAGAGGTATCTCGATCCCTACTTGAGGTGCTTTGTGGAGGGCAATTTGAGCGTGTACGCCGTCCGTCGAATGGGACGTTAAGTTGCAGACCCCTTGGAGCCTTTTGTAAAGAGTAGACTAATGCGGACGCCGGGTTTCTTCTCTCCATCCTTTATCCTTTGGCGTCCATCCCTAACGGCGCAAATGACTTTAGCTGTCGGTTGCCTCCCCTAAATACCATTTCTTCACAAATCGTTCAAAAAAAAGTTGCTCCGCGTTTTCAAATGATATATAAATAATCTGCCACTCTCGTCGCCAAATAGTTCCAACACATCAAAAGTAAATGTAATAATTCATTTTTTAATTTTCAGCCAATAATATACCCATGTGTGTATTAGGTGCCTCTCTTGGACTTGTCTTTTTTCTACATGGGAAAATTGAGGGCGTAATGATTTGTATCTTAAACAGAAAAAGAATATTTATTAAAAAAATAATCTCCCTTGGCTCAACCAGATAACTACTGTTAAAACCGCGTACATTAGCAAACTTACGGTAGTCTGGAGGAAGCAGTAAAAATGAACATTACCTGATAGAAATCCTACGAGGTGAGTAGTCACGCACTATAACGCCTAAGTCAAATAAATAAAAACTAGTGTGATATAATTTTTTTCCTTCACCAATACAATTTTCTTATTATTATAAACCTCTCCATGCTTCTCTAAAACATTACCTCAAAGTATAGAAGGGTTTCAAGTGATTCTCTTTCGAAGTTAATAACCTCCAAATGCTGATTAATAACATGGTCGCTACATTTGAAATACCTCCAGGACGTTTCCTATTAATTAACGGAGGTGTAATCTGAACTCCTAGATTAGAAAAAAGAAAAGGGCGAAAAAGGGAGCAAATTGCCGGCTCGAACAGCGCTCGCAGACGAAGATTTTCTTTTGTTTCTCCCGGGCATTACCTTTTAATTCCTTCCTTCGAGGTTGGCTGGGCACAAGAGCCAACGTCGGGAGGCATGTGCTAGTGGAATGAGTTACTGTAGAAAAGTTGGCCTTTTTCGCGTTAACTGAAAAACCAATGATGAGAAAAACCAATGACGAACCCAATTTGATCAGGCGTGAATCTTTCGTTTCCCTTTCTCAAGGTGTCTAAACGCTTTGGTAGGAGTTTGAATTTTTCTAACGTCAATCAATTGAAGGAACACTGTATCACTTACTAAAATAGTCGTTAAGTTTCGTTTTCTTATATTAATAAATTGAAGAAACCCATTTGTGGGATATTCCGCTAAGATCTCCTGTTAAAGTAGGAAATACTATTGACTACAGTGGGGTGGCTGTGTTCATACTTAGTAATCGTCGAAAAGAATTTTAGTAGCTCGGGAAAACTCTAATACATTATTTTCGATATAGATATTTAGCTCCAACTTGAGACTTGGGAGACAAATTGATGGGAAATGCAAGAAAATCATTTGGGGAATCACTGCATTTAACTTTTGTTTATTATATAAATAGGAGAATATCATTATTGGATCACTGAAATGTAAAGTATTTGAAAATTTAGAATGATAATGACTGGAAAGGCGTAACTCCACAACTTCCTAAGAATAATAATGAAATATGAAAGATAAAACTGAGATATGCGTAACACGTTTCCTGTCGCGAAAACAGCTATATACGAGGGTTATTAAAAAATAGAGTATTCATAATTTTTCCAGCCACGTTGTCCATTGCTCAAAGCTTATTTTTGTAGCTACTTTAATGTGTATTTTAAGTGTGCTATACTTGTCACTGACTTTACCCCAGTAACGTGCCCGTGGCAACAGTTTCAATTTGTAAAGTGCTCAGTCCGCCTATGGGGTTAGGTCTGGGATATAGGATGGATGTGGAACACACTTGACCTAACAGAGATATTGAAAAGTAAGTTAAGATTAGTTAAACCCACTGTTTATTAATACTTTTTCCCATTAAAACCGTGACCAATAGCATCCACAAAATAAAATTTAAAACAGTTTTTTCCCCAATAAGATCTTTGCCATTGATTTTCGTGAAGTAATTAGCACCAATACTTGTAATATTCAGCCTTGCATAATTATGGTGGGGCAAACAGAATTTTCCTTGGAAATTTGGTCTTTTCAGAACTATATGGCCTCGAGGAATATTCAGTGCATCACTAGAGTATGTTCGATGTATATATGTACGCGGAGGTTTGATACATATGGTACATTATTCTTTGAATATTGAAAAATTATAACACCATAATATCCCCATTGGAAGCAACTAGTTTGGTTTTATTCGGTGTTAATGATGTCACGGATTCCAACACAGACCATTGCTGTTTGATCTCAAGATCAAAATTATGAAGCCAAGTGTCATTTGCAGTAATAACCTTCGAAAGAGCTCGTATTTACCTGTAACATCAACTTCAGCTGTAAACAAACCTACATGCGAGCGTTTTGTTCTTCTGGTATAGTCAGTATCGGAACTCAAAAGAAACGAGCATGTTTCATATGAAATATTTTTATTACCTACCAGGGTAATTTGCACCTATTGAACTTTTTAGTAGTTGTAATAGTGCAAACTCTCTCTAAGAGTCCATTAGTATCACACAGACCTCGGAAGATGATTTCTTCTGACAAAAGCAAAATTTCAATTCAGCCTCGCATATTACCTCCATCCTTGTAGCCACACTGAGTATGTTTCAATTTGTTACTAACGCAATACAATATTAAACTCAATGAAACTTTTCATACATATTCACAACATATTAGGAACACATATTTCATAAAATTAAATTTCGGCATAATAAATCATGCTGGCGAAAAACCAGATGGTCAGTTTGATAGGTGAGGATAGGTTTCACATAGAACTAAGCCCAACGGCACATGAAATTCTCATATCAGGGTACGTGGAATCTTCCCTGTGCGCCTATGGCTTCCCAGGGAGATCTGGTACCCCACACATTTCGTGTGAAGCTGAGGGTACTCGAAGGTATCAAATGGAATCTAACCCGGGTCCTTCGATAATTAGACGAGCGCTGTTATCATTGGATAAACACGCGCTATACAAGTGTTTGTGGGCTGTAAATTGAACAGTTAGCAAAATTCATCAAACAAGCATGGCCTCCTAGATAATGCATTATAATATTTCATCAATTGAAACGTTTATTTTTTTATCTTCGCCATTTGGTTTGAAAATTTGCAAAGTTTTGTTGGAAACCCCATAGAAGGAGTTGGAAGCTTTAATGCAAAAATCACCGAAATTACCTGTGTCTAATATCGTGAATACTGAGGTTTTTCCTGCAAGTCTAAGTATATTTATTGAATCACGATAACAAAAATCTGTTCACCTGTATTTATCGGCGGAGGGTGCGGTCCAAAACAACGATCAATTCTAAATAATCAGAGAAAATATCGTTTTTCAATAATTATATCAGGAATTCCACGAAACTGCGGAAGATGCCCAACAGTAAATTTTAATGGAGTTTTCCAATAATATTCATTTCAATGCAATACTTTCAGAGTTTAAAAATCATCAACTCTCCCGCACCGCCCGCAGTCTCTTAGAATTTGTCAAAGGTAAAAACAATGTGTGTGTTCAAAGTTGGCTTTAACCTCGTAGACTGTGGCGCGTCGCGCACGACTACGAATGCCTGTGGCATTTTCTGTACGGTATTTCGTCATATCTTGTTCTTTTAAAGTCCCCGAAATTTCAGAGTTTCCACAATCGTGGAAAAGAGAATTTGATTAGATTAGCGCCAATTTATGACTTAGTATTACGAATATCTATGGAAAAGCCTTTCCCATTAAGGAGATGCACGTATAAACCTCATAGCGGGTGCTTGAAGCTAGGGAGTCTAGGTCTCCTAATCTTCTCAAACTCACTCACTCTTCTCCCAGACTTTCTTGCTCCTTCCTTCCCGTGAGCTCCTCCTCTTCCAACGTATCAAAATAAAACGACAGCGGTCCATCGCTGCGGCGTTCTCTCATCCCGCTGCGAGCGGTATTGGTCACGAGCGAGGGGGGGGGCGGGCCGTGATCTCTTCTTTATCGGCAGCAATTACGGCATATCAGCCGAGCCGCCTGACAAATTGCCTTAATTAATCGCCCATCTGGTCGCACTGATGAATCAAGGAGCCGCGGGGGCGGAGGAAGCTCTGGGAGAGGGAGGTCGGGCCTGGGGGAGGGGGATGAGGGGGAGAATTTGAGAGCTTGGGAAGCACGGAGAAAGACGCCGCGTGGGCAGCTCGAATCTTTCACCTCAGACACCCGAAGTGTTTTCGTTATGTGGGCAGTGAAATTGCATGTCCCCTTGGATAAAAAGTGGAAATATATTTTCTTCGCCAGTAAAATGTTTTCAACAGTTATATGGACCAGGTTTTGTACGGCGCGGAAACATGGTAAATGGGGCAGGGTGCTGGGCATAGATTGAATGCTTTTGAAATATGGGTGTGGAAAAAGAGGGAGGAATATGGGTGAAGGTGAAGTGAACCGAAAGGGAAACAAACGAGGGAGTTCTAGGCATGGCTGGGGAGGAGAGAATTGTTGGAAGTAATCCACAGGAGGTAGAAAAGATGGATTCAGAGCATACATGTTGATTGGCAAATAGATGTTGAAGAATGTGACAGATAAAAGACCGTTGGGAAAACGAGGAATTGGCAGAAATAGGATAGGAATATGGGACAGACTCAAGGGAGGAAGGATGTATAAGATGTTGAAGAGGGGCTTACTGTAGCGTCAGATTTCAGGTTTTATTTTTAGTTAGGAAAAATTGTGGAGTCTGTGTTCTTCCAAAACCTATCTTATCTGGTAGAATACCAAAAAAAGTAAACGTTTGCAAATTATTTCCCACTACAGTTTTAATGTTATATTCAGCGTAAAGTTAAAATCGCTTTTAAGAGATCACTCATTATCTCAGGCCTCATAAGGAGCTCAAATAAGCCTTTCATCGACTCATTGGCCCTTAACTCCTTGAAGGATATAATAACTGGTATTTATGGCAGTGGTAGCGAGGGACAGGAGAGGCAAAATTGAGCCATAAGTCTAATTCAGATATTCTTCCTAATCAACCCTAATTTTAATATCAAGTAAAGTTTTCAACGCTGGTAGTCATCAACATTGGATTCGATGTTATGATTTTTTCTTTCATTCAATTCCGCCATTTAATACCGATGGATTCCACTTCAGCATACCAGCGGAACAAACCAAACACTGTCACTGTTTTATAGCACGAGGTCACGGACATGACGAATGGTTATTGTGAAGTGAACTTTTAAAGTGACATAAAGTTCAGGTAGGCATTCGGCTAAACATCGCCAATGTACCGAAAAGTGTACAAATAATGCTCAAATTAATCATTCTACAAAGGAATGAGTGTATATGTTCATGTGTTTGTTCAGATTATTTCTGACTCATCAAAAATGAAAACATTGGCATTCCATAAACGATTACCTCCTTTCAAAATTCTGAAATACAGGGTATACTATATTCCTAGTATATGATAAAACAATATTTATATCGTGGTGGAAATATCTTTGGAATATTCTAATGCCTTTACTAGGTATTGTTCGCATGTAATGCCCTCGGTCTATTAGATGGTTAGATTTGTACTGCATCAAAACTGCTTAAAACGAACCATTATAAGTATAGTAGAAGTGGTAATTGTTATCATACAATAAAAAGCTATTGAATCAATTAAAAACTAAAACTTAAATACGGACCAAACGTAAGTTTATCCGACATTCTACGAGATTTAAATGTAAATACTCGTGTATCTAATTCTACGTATTAGGAGTCTATAGAGTGCGTGGCAGAGATGAGTAAGTAAATTTTTTCATGATTTCAAATTATTCGTTGAAGAGATATTAATCTCATTCAATGAAACAATTTTTTTAATATTTCAGTGCCAAATATCCAGTGTTAATAAGTTCCTTGATGCAATTTAATTCCTCTTACTTGGCGTATTTACTACCTAGGCATGATGACTTTCGTATTTAGTCTTAGTCTTTAGGCTTAGTCTTTAGCTCAGGCTTAGTCTTAGTCTTTACGATCATTCAGATTCTCTAGGTTTCGTTGATAATTCTTATTTTAAATCAATATACTCTTCCCCTATGTTAAAACTAAATAGGATTATACGGTGAAAAATTTGGTGTCAGATCTTCCTCACGGTTTCTGACGGTTTTCCTCAACCTTTCTCTCGGTTTCTGGTACCAGGGATTGAAGCTCTGCGCAGGATCATCAGTTAGTAACGGTTGTTCCTTTTACGTAAGTTTAACGAAGAAAATGACACGAATAAGAAGGATCTTGCGTCAGAAAATAGACTTTTACTAATAAGATAAATATCATGCAATCAAAGAAGAAATGCTCTGTTTTTAAGTGGATGATGCAACAAACGAAAACATTTCTTGAACCTTTTTAATAGCAAGGCTTTTTATATGCAAAATTTGATATTGTGTCCATTATTTCGATCTTCTACTGTTATTTTTGAACATGGCTTTTACTAACGACCTATTCTGGGTTAAATACACACGGGGAATATGTGGACCAGCTCACAAAAGATTAGGATTTACTAGAAGAGTCCTGGGTAAATAAATGTGATGAAAAGGTCAAAGAAATGTGATGAAATCCAACTATGCAATCAATCCAGCTTCGTGAGGATCCCATATACTAGCAGCACATTCTAAATGAGATTTATCCAATGACAGAAAACATTTCTCTCTGACCTTTTCATCGCATTTACCCAGTACTCTTCCAATAAATCCTTATTTTTTGCTAGTTTTTCCACATATTCCACGTATATGTATCACACAGGAGAGTTCGTTTGTGAGGGTAACTCCTACGTATTTGATTGAGTCTTCACATTCCATTTCGGTGTTCCCGATGCAGTAGGCGATCGAAATGGAAATGCTCTTTTCCTAAATATTCATCACTACGCATTTATTTAAGTTTCATTCTAGTTGCCAAGTGTCGCACCAGCGTGGTATAGCACCAAGGGAAATCATTTACATAATATATTTTACTCCTTCCATAATTTAATGTATGCGGAGTATCTTCAAGGTAAAGCTCAAGTATGGCCAGCAAGTTTTTCTCAACGTTACGTTACAATATGGTTTAATAAAATATTGCAAATAATGTGACAAATACCGTTGCCATTCTGACAAAGCTACTGTTTCCTCAGGATCACGGATATCACGGTAAATCACTTCATCGTCGGCAAATAAACGTATCCAACTAGTGACCACGGAGTCAATGTCGTTAACGTAAAGTATGAATGAAAGAGGATCGATAGCCTCTTTCGTAGAAAGACGAAGAAAAGTCCGTAGAAAACATTATCGAAAAATTTTTTAAAAGAAAATCAAGCGGATTAAAATGTCAAAAATTTGGACAATAAAATAACAATGTTGAAATGATTCATAATATTATGGAGATTTGAAGAATTTTACGACATAGTTTGGGGTGTCTAAAGGAAAATATTACTTTTTCGTATTAGTGACTGAAAAAAGACAAGAAAATTAAGTATAGTAAATGAAGGTGTGATAGAAATCTTCTCATTTCGCTGCTGCTCTTACGCAAAAATGACCGGAAAATTCCAGAAATAAATAATTTGGGATGTTGTCGCTAAAGAAATAAATTGTATAAAAACATCTTTTTCTTCTACGCATTTACTAAGAGTATTATCGACATTGTCAATTCATTTTGATAGAAAATAAAAATCAGCCATATATAATGCGTGTTACAGGGGTGAAAAATAAAACAATCGTCCTTCAATTTCTTCGACTTCTAAACAATGGTGATGTGATTTTTTGATTTGAAAAAGATAAGCCACCAAGGAAATATGGCGAACAATCAAATAATGTACAATCGACTATTAAACTCAATATTATTTACCAACTTTGGCAATAAAGTATTCTCAGTAGTCTCTCAATTGACGACAAGTATTGAGCTCCAAGAAATTGATCGTATCGTGTGGCCTTATGTTTATTTTGGTCAGTACGCTACACAAATATTCCTTTACATATTTTCAACATAGATATCTTACTTGAATCATTTCACCTTGCCTCACTACATCGACGAAGACTTCATCAAAGAGAACATAGAACAAGGAAACACAAGGTTCTGATCCTCTCCAATACTTCAGCAACAAAATTAGTCTATATCTATAAAATATTTTGTATGCCTTAACGATGAAAATAATATATCTACAAATACAAACAATAATAATTTTCCTCTTGTCATATCACCATTAGATTAAAAAGATAAAATGAAAATTGAATAACATGGCAACCAATGAATATTCAACAAATTTAATCTAAACACAGTTTCCGTGCATGCAGAAGATATTATAAATTTTGATGCCTTTAAAAAAAATTAGGCTGTTCTCCATATTCATGTATAAAGAAAAGCGGTGGCTTGCAGGGTACTATGAAAAATAAATATAATACGGAGAAGAGAATGCTCTTACGTTTGGCCTAAAACCACGATTACTAATTAAACTCCAAGGATGAAAATCAAAAATTTAATAAATTTAAAGTTTTTTCGGAGGGTTTTTTGAAGAGTGTAGGTGTTGAATCCATAAGACACCGATGGAAGATTTTTTAATAGATTCGTACTACACAGTCGACGCAAACCTTCCAGCCACTAAGATTAAACACTATAGCATTTTATAATTACATAATTGCATTGAGACAATAATGGATGGACAAAGAGAACACATTCTATGAACTATTGTTCGCCAGTTTCATTTTGTTCCCAGTTTCCGCGTTCGCCGAATGATTTCTTTTTAGCGGCATAAGAAATATTTCATTCTTTTTCTCGACTCCGCATTCCGAGCTATCGGGGGCCACCATCGCAGAGAGAGATCTCCGAGGATAATGTATCACGAGCATTTCCTTTTCTTTCCGCAATGCATCTTGACCTTATACTCTTCGTTTTCCAAGGTATAAGACCTTGCGATTTCTGCAGGGTCGCCAGATATCTAACAATTACGAAGTTGTTTTCAAGTTCTGAAATGTGCCCTTAAACTTTAAATTGCAGGGAACACGAAAGCTTACGCAAAGTCCTTCGGAATTTCTTGGTATCTCCCCCTCCTCTAGAACTGCAATGTCATTATTTTTGGCTGTTTTGGTATTAATGCGACGACCATATCTCTCACAGAATTTATTTGGATTCTGATTTTATCTTAAATCTTTATCTTTCATAAACTTTACCATATTCTTGGTTTAAACCAGTCTCTACAGATATCCTCGTCTCTTTGGTTGATATAAGAGTCGTTACGGGAAATTGCTAAGAAATCTCATGGGTGTTTGCATGATTATCAGAACACTTCTTCCTTCTAGAAAATGGCATAACACAATGTTCAACGAGTTTTCATGAGATAATCTGTGCGAAAGCCAAATCGGATGCACAACATGGAAATTGATATATCGTTGCCATACGAAAATCTTTTCATTCTCCTGGCAAGGTAAAAATGGCACGATTGGATTCAAGAAGACCTTAGAATATTAAAGGAGCTGAGTCTGTGCAGGAAACCAAAAATAATAGATGCTTAAATTTTCACATTTCATTCTATCATGCAATTTCTCTCTAAGTACAACTTGAAATGGTTTATTCTAGCAATTATAATTTATTCATACTTTTGGATTAATGAATCTGATATTTCAAATTTCATCATTGCCTCGAATAATAAGGTTTTTGAGAAAAGCTGTTGAGAATAGCTTCGTCGAGATAGTCTATTTAAAAGCCGAGATTGATAAGTAAACGAGGCATTTCTCATTGGAATCAAGCTGATTCTTGAGCAAGGTCGTCATAAGCCCCAATTTGTAGCAAGAAATTCGTTCACTTTCTCCAAAGTACCAACAAGTACTGCATGTACAATAAGGACACACTTGTAGCTATACAATTACAATTTTCGCCAGCTATTATTTTATCTTAAAGTTACAAGAATTACTAAATCCTTAGTTAAAATAATTTTTTATGGAAATAAACTTTCCGATACAATACTCCAAATGAGTTCAAAGATGAAGAAATATATTCGAAAATAGAAGAGTGGAATGTATCTATTCATCGTGTACACTTGTGCCAGGACAAGGGGTTTGGTCAAAATTAGGATGTACATTACAGCTTCGATTATTGGTGTGGTTTTTTGCATAAGACAACCATATATTCTACGAGCTTCACAAGGATCCCTATGAACTATGCGTAGCTTTATGTAAATAAGATGACCCCAATCATGATAACCTTAAACAGAATCGCCTTATATTCGCCGATTAAAATACCTATGCTCATTCAAGAGGCCTTCACCAAAGTGGCAATCTTCGTCATAGAAATCTCCATCCACTGCCTAAGATCCGACTATGAATACAGGCCTAGGTACATGAATTAGCAATGGAAACTACGGAAACTTCCCTGATCCTTTTGACGTCCAAAAACAAGCACTCTTTGGAGTGGACGATCAAAAGTTTAAAATGCCAACATGTATTAACTCTTCCAACACCGTAAAAACGAATTTGATGCCATATTATTTCACGTTCTGAACAGATTACCTTATGCGATTGATCCGCAGTGTCTGTCTGGCGTAACGGCATGGGAAAAATTTCAAAACGAGAAAAATGAAAAAAAAAATGAGAAAAGGGTTTTACGGTGGCACCCCAAATGCTCTCTCAAAAGGTTTCCCCTTCGCAACCCCCCATGGTCCCTTCATCCCCACCCCCCTCGGCCCACCCACGGCCATATAGCCATCCATTTGGGCGAGTCGTCCGGCGAGGGACGTTTCGGCAGTGCAAGGAGCGTCCATCATCTGTTGCCACTTTCACGAGAACCCTCTCGACAGTCACGCTCACTGGCCTGCCTCTCTGCCCCAAAGCGCGCCCTTCGAGGGCTTCAAGCAAGCGGCGACCCCCCCCTCCGCGTGCCCCCCTTGCAACTCGCAGAGTCTATTATTCCACGAGGGCGGGGGGAATGCGCGACGGCTTGAGGGGTTGGCACAGTAAGAGTTGGGCAGGAGTGTGCAAATTCAAGATCCTTAAACAGAAAATCATTTTAAATGGGGAGGTCTCTCAAACGAAAGGCATTTGTTTCTATAGTATGTAGCAGAAACTCTAATTGAAAAATATTCGTTCGTATAATAGCAAGGGAAAAACAATGCACTGGGTTTACATATAGTAAAATAAAACACAAAATTGGACACAAATAATGAGAAACTAATTAAGACTGCTAGATGCTAAATCAGCCTTTTCGGCATTGATGTATACTATTTATATTTACATTTGAAGGAAAATAATTGGTGTATTCACTTGCACTTCCTGTGCACTGCAGCGAAATTAATTTCAGTGAATTTTTTCCTTTCCTTCCTAAAATGCAACAATTATCGCCATCGTGTTATAATAAATTTGTAAATAATGCTTATTTAAATTTTAGTCATAAATCTGCATGAAATCATTGGTGCAGCGAAATAGAAGTCTTGAATCCGCGTTTTCGTGATACCAATACCACTTAATTTACCTCTTAGCTACTAAGTAGTGCGGATATATACTTATACTGAAGTTAATCTACGCTTATTCAAAAATGTAATGATTGAAATCTTAAACCACTTATTCGTATTTCCGAATATTGCCTCAATTAGATATTAGATGAGAGAGCTTATCACTGTTCACTTGCAAACAAATACTTGGACTATAAATGCACGTAGGTATATGGCCATGTATGAAACAGTGGTTACATCCCGGAAGGGGGCGATGCCGGGAGTAAACTGTCACTGTTTATTTAGCCATTTCGTCGCGGCTGATGAAATGTCGTCTCTCATCATTAAACGAATCATAAATTCGTGCAGAAAGATAAAGAATGATGATTTCAATACGAATCTTTTTTTCTCCCCCGATTAATGTGAAAATGATTACGCTGATTACCCACGGTGTACATGAATTCACTTTTTCCCCGGCCTCGCAAGGCACAAAATGTTAATGAAATGAAGACAATAGCTTCACCTTTTTTCACCTCCCCGAGCTGCATCTGGTAATTATCAACACCTCATCACTTCAGCATCCGTGTTAACACGGATGAAAGGAAAAGGAAAAACGAAGAGTTGAACAGGTTCACGGAGGGGGGAGGGAGGTTGTTACGTCGGACGGTAAGCTGCCGGTGCCCACGAACAATCGAGACCCCCGGTCCGCGGCGGGCGCTCCAGTGGCCACCGCCCACACGCCGACTCATTAATCCCGGGATCGCGGGGCGCACGGGACCCGAGCAATCAATCTCGGCCAATCCATCATGTGCGGCCGGGCCGATGATATCCGGCGCCGACGGTGATGGATCGACGGCCGTGGAGAGACGGCCTCTTTCCTCGGGGGGTGCCCCGGCGCCCCATGAGCGTGCAGAGGGTTGTGGATGAGACGGGGGCGGTAGGGCATAGCACAGGGGTCGGGTTCCAAAAAACGGGAGGACTGCCACGGGAGATCCTTCGATAGCATGCGTATTTCTCGGATTCCGTTACTTTGCGAGCACGTCGATTAGCCAGTCCATACGACATCTTCGCATAAAATGGAAATCTCTCTTCTCACTGAATTCCAATTTGCTCCCAAATGGAGTCTAAAAAACTACTACTGAGTTCGTTTCCTTATATTTTTAACCATTTAAATTTCGCAATTCAGCCCTGGCTTTTCATAGATATGGATCCATGGTTGGATCATAAACATTAGCCGTTTGTAGAATCCAAGCACTGATAAAAGATTCACGCCAGACCAGATGATATAGAATCCGCTGGACTTAATTCCGGTAGTTCCCTTATTATAATAATAGTAAAGCAAATAAAACAATGATTAAGATTGGTTGGACTGGTTCCATGCATTACACATAAAGAATTAATCAAACCAAGGCTAACATTTGCATAAATAGTCACACTTTTCCATGCATGAGTATCATGAATGCTTGATTAAAGTGAACAATCCAAATATTAATGAAGAAATCTTGTTTACCTACAGAATTATTTTGACCAACTCCTTAGATTTCCACACAGGGAAAGGAACTGACCCCCCTACCCTAATGTGGGCATTTCACACGCCGTCGGCCTTAGCATTGGGTGAACTGTACCATCTCCCATCAAACAGATCTTTGAGTTGATGACTACCTTTATGGTTTCTATGTTTCCTCATATCTGGCCACCTCTGAACCGGGCCCCTATTCGAATAAACTTTATGACGGTTAATGCGATAGCATCCAAAATATAGTTTCGGGTCTTCAATCGAATAAAATATATTGATCGTAGGAAGCCATCTGTATATTATGAAATACGAAATTCAAAGCTCAATGTATTTTGTAACTACTGCATCATATTGGATTACTTTGAATCTCATTAGTTTGCGGATGGAAAGACAGCCTAAAGGATTGCATACATGCATGAGTTGAAGTGGACCAGGAAGCATTCCATCTCTACCGCCAGTATATTTCACCGAACCTTGCTTTTCCTTAAGAGCCAGCTTTCCGAGAACTGATTAAATATCGGAAGATTCAAGCGAGGCTGGATGAAATAGAATCCTTTAGATTTGATTCCGCCAGTTCTGTTTTAGCAGACAGCTCCTGTAACTAATTGAGAAAAATATCTCAATGGCTTTCTACTTGAGAAGAATTCGGAACACTGTTTGAAAAATACCAGCAAGTTGAGTTCCTTACCATTTAATATCATAACTTCGGCTATAATTCATTTTTATTTTTAAAAAATATTGCCATGTCAGCTGGCTAGGTGCTCATTGTTTTAAGGAATTCTGGTCAATGAAAATGATCTCCTATCTGCTTTAATCCTACCTACTAACAGTCTGAAAAATCAACATGGTCCAATTGATTTAGTCGCCTTTTTAGTTAATTGTTAACTTCCATCGCTATCCAGACTGATTCTCTAATGCACCTTCAAGATCACGATAAGGCACTTTCATCTTGCAATCAAATGACCCTGGAATGCAGCTGCTAGAATTTTTTTAAAGCCGGAATGATAGTCGACATCAACGTAGATTGTTATACGCATGCGTAAAATTATCGTCAATATTACGTAATTCTTGACAAATGGTTTTTTTTAGGAAAGTGTCCGATATTCTTCGATTGTTAATTATATGTAAGTCCCAAATTTTATTCAGTACGTTGTCTCATATTTATTTTTAGGGGGTGGGTTTTGCGTATATTTTCATTATTTACCAAGTTTCGACGGATAAGCATATAATTAAGGTCACACGAACACTTTCTTCGTCAAAAATGAAAATTAAGCTGAGTTGTAAATTACACGAAGGAAGATATTTTCTCATGATACTGAGTAGAAGATAGTCATGGAAGAATATTTCCCATTGTTTACAGGGTTCGTCCGGAAAATAAGTGTACTGACTCCTGGGCTGGGCGCGCCGCTCCAGGCGCGCCCAGCACCCCTCTGACGGGCTGCGATTGGAGGGGGTATATTGGCAAGCGACGCTGAAAAAGGCAGTCGGCTCTGAGCTGTGGTGTAGTGAGGAGCTCTGTTAACGCGAACCTCCACGACCTACGTCACGGAACGCGATGCCGAAGTTTTGGGAGCAGCGTTATTCCATCAAATTTGCGGTAAATCTTGGGAAATCGTCTACCGAAACTGTCGGTATGATTAACCAGGCTTACGGGGAGTCAGCGATGTCCAGAAACATGATCTTTCGATGGCACAAGATGTTCGTGGAGGGCAGAGAAGAGGTCGACGACGAGTCTTCGAGAGGTTCCCGATGATGCCTTCGCGGGAGCGTTCCAGGAATGGGAACGCCGCTGGAACAAGTGTATCGACTCACAAGGGTCCTATTTTGAGGAATATTAGCTTAAGATATGTAAAAGTGTAATAATTTTTTTTTCCTGAGCTCAGTACACTTATTTTCCGGACGAACCCTGTATATCCTGATTTCCAATTTTACTTTATTCCCTCATAACATCCCTCAAACATGTATCCTGTTTTACTCGGTTTTGGTCAATTTATTCGATTGCTTCGCATCCATTTCAATTGAACTTCCATGATGGGGATAATTTTTGAAGCCTGGATACTAGTGAAATGCAATTGGATAAGGCTTTTGAGACTTTTGAGATGTGGGTGTGGAGAAGAATGGAAAAATTTTAATGATGAAGTTCTACACAAGTTATGAGAAGAGAGATATATGGGATAATTTAGATGATTAATAGATGCAGGAAATATTGCGAGGCAACAGGATGCTGATAGCGGTAGTAAATGAGAGAATATTGTGAAGGCAAAGAAGAGGAAAATAATAGACGTGGTGATGGAATTAAGGGAGGTAGAGATTATGCTGAGCTAAATATTGTTATTTTAAAGTCAAAATTTAGGTTTTAAGTTTTTTTGTGTCATATTAGTTAGGACATCCGTGTGCAGTATTTTGTATTGCCAGGTTCATCAAAGGCACCCTAGTACTGGTGACAATTATTTATTGAGCGATATGTAGGCAATAGTTTCCCTAAGTGATAACTATGACAATTACTTTAACCTGATTATGTAAGTAGCGAGACTCCTTAGAAAAATTAAATATTTCCAGTAGAGTCTGGAAAGCTACTGCTAACCAAGCCTAGATCAATGATAGCCGTGATAATGGATTAAATTAAATAATTTACTTAAATTTTCTCTGCATACCAACTTCCATGATAGATGCAGTGTGTTTTTTTCTCCTTGTACCCTTCTTCATTGATCGAGAAATAGCATCATTATTTGTTCGCCCAAATTCTCCCTCATCTTCAAACCGCTGTAAACCCCTTATTTGAAGTTTTCTTAGCTCTGAAGGGGAAAACCACCTTTTCGAGATAGCATTCGGGATTCTGAACGCCCCAACAAAGCTATCTGCAGGAGATTTCAGACGATGCCGACGCCTGCTGCCATCTACGGGGCAAACTCAATAAGGGTTCGGAGATTTAAACAGGGTAGGGATTTTCAAAGAATCAAAACTTTTTTAGTATCAACCCGATTAAATTAAATAATATTTATCGGTTAAAAATGGTTAAATCTCTAAGTTTCACTTATTTCTGTTATATTTTGTATCCTAATAATATTTTAAGATATAAAAACATGTATCCTGCCGGGTCCATATTTCACGGAGTTGGTGATTGATAAATTCTGCAGCAGGTGGAACAATGTATGAACAGTGATTACTGTTTCATCTGTACGTTAAGAATATTCCCGCTGACTGCGTTGCGTAACAGACGCAGCTTCAACATGAGATGACCGTCTCAGGTCAGAAGCTTTTATTCCGGTACATAGGCATTTGAAACACGAATCCATTACCAGCAAATGCACAAAATAGAGATTACATAGGGGATTTAATTCACTGAGGTGCCGAATAGAAAGGTATATGGACTGTTCAACTCACCAAACTATGAAAGTTCACCTTTGGTCAAGCCCGAGTTCCATAACTGGATGAATTAACGGCTTTAGTAGTTGTCTATTCGTGTTAGTTTGATTATTTTGTTTAGGTCTTCCCGATCTTCCCGCACTAACAGATGCCCTAACAGCACGCTTTTAATCTATTGCTTGCTTCAAAATCAAAGTTTTACCATCAATTTCTTTCCAAATTGGCAAATTATTAAGGCAGAAGTATTGTTAAGCATTGGTTTTCGCGTGCGTAGGACTTTGGGCAACGCCCCTAGCCTAGCCCCTAGGTCAATTGAATACTTGTCCTGATCGGTAGACTGCGTTTAATAATGAGGTTCAGTAACTGTGTACCAGGGGTATCAAGATTTACTCGGCCAAACGTGGCTGCGAGTCAAATGTACATGAGATGAAATCAATGCCTTTCTATATGAATTCCATAATTTAGCGTAACAAAAGTTCAAAATCACCTAGATTAACAATGCTAGACGAATTCAGGGGATAATATACGATAATGGTCGAAATAGAGATGAATGGTGTTTGATTTTTTGTAGTGGTTTAATAATCCATTTGCAAAACTGTATTCATCGCTGAAATTGATAGAAAAACATTAAACAATTTCCCATCAATTACATTTGTCTAATTATTTACTTAACAATTCAAAACGAAAAGATTTTTTTAGCGAAACCTAATTCCGCCCTTCAGTGAATATTGCCGACCCCGGTGGCCGCGGAATATTGCCGACCCCGGTCCTCGTCTGCCATTCCAAGAGTTGCGGGTTCGATTCCCGCCTGGGTAGGTTTGCTATAGGGCTGGGGTGTTTGAAAATGTGCATATTGTTATCATTGCTTATAGTCCGATGTAAAGACCATAATGTGCTGTTTTCGGACTAAGTTATATAAAAATAAAAATATATAAAATAAAATACACTCAACGCCGACACAGTTAAATCTCTTTCAGATACCGGAAAACGGCATTCAGGCCATTCCATCTAAACCCTTAGACCCGTTTGCGGGATAATATGCTTGAGAAATCTTTGCTATGTTCGAGCATTGTTTCAGCCAGTTTCAACGTAGATGCCGCAACGACATTGGAGATGTTATCATGGAAGCTTCAGACACAATCGGCAATGCGAGTGGAGCTACTGTCGATTCCGCCTGCGAGCGCAAACGAGAGCGATTCGATTAATCGAATTCGATATCCATCGTCGTGGCGCGCGCCGAGGGAGAAGTCGCGAGGGCCCCAGCAAGCGCCACCCTCCAGGGTCCACCCTCGCGCGCCACTCCGCTCACCCGCTCCCTCACTCACTCACTCACTTCTAACTCGCACACAAACAACGCTTCTCCTTCTCCTCACCCCACTGCAGCCCTCCTCCCCTCCACTCCTCCTTCCCGCAACCCCCCCGCCCTCTGGCCCTCCCCACCGCCGCCCTCCGGCGGCAAAAGAAGTTCTTTCCAAGGTCCCTTAACTCGGGAGAGCGTCCCTTCTTCGAAGTGGGGGAGGGAGGGCGGGAGGATGAGGAGAACGTGGATGGCGAAGGAGAACGAAAGAAGACGCAAAAGGAGGAGGGAAAATGCGAAGTGGAGAGCGGCGAGGGAGAGTTGAGGTGGCCGCTTCGCTGGCGGCGAGCATAGTTACCGAAGTAGGAGGGCGGAGGGGGGTTTTTCTAGGGTGGGGTTTTTTAGGAAGGGGTGTGGGAAGAGTAGCGCTGGGAGGTGGGAGAGGGAGAGGAGAGGTTGGAGGGGAGGTGGGGGAGAGTGGTTGGGCAGAAAACCGGCCCTTGAGGGGGGGAGCAGGGGCAGCTTTAGCCATGCGACTCACGTACAGGGCACGCGCAGAGCCGGAGCGGCGCGCGAGCAGGCTGTTGGGGGCTGTTTGAGGGGCGATCGGGAGGGAGAGGGTGGGCGGTGCGGGGAGGAGGGGTCCGGGGAGGTGGGGGGCCGTGGATTGTAGGATGGGTGGCCGTGGTGGGGATGCCGATAGGGGTCGGGGGGGACCCTTGGGCATCGGCACAATAGCCTCATCTCCCTCTCCACCCCATCCTCCTCTTTCGACGGGACCGGCCCTCCCTCCCTCCCCTGCTCCCCCACACTCCTGGCCCTCCCCTCCTCAGCCATTCTCCCTATTCCTCCCTTCGCCCCACACTCCTCTTTGCCCTCGGGCCAACTCCCCATCAGAGAGAGAGAGCTTCCAGACCTCAAACAACTCCCGCCCTTCCCTCATACTCGACCCTTCTACCTCCTCCCTTTTTTGCCCTTTTAATCTTTTTGCTTCCTTTTTGTCCTCCGTCCAACTGCTTAATACCGGAATACATACATACTACGTACTTCATGTAATTTCTTCGTACTCCTTCGCACTATATTACGCCCAGTTCGATAATGTGTTTTTATCATATCGTGCCACTCAATATTTTGACATTGCTAGGTTCGTATCATCATCCTCTTCCCCGGGATGAAAGCGGTGGCAGTGAAAATTTTCGCCCCTTTGTGTAAATATTGTAGGCCAGTGTTTTGTGTGATGCGAACCAATCAGTGCTCAAGACCGTACGTCACGTTTGTTGAGACAGTTTCTTAATGTCATGATCGAAGATAAATTTCATCGACGAAAAATAAAACTGATATCCATTCCATTCCTCAGAGGTCGTTCATGTGTATTCAGTGAACAAATTTGATTTATTAATATTTTTGTCCCTTGTCACGCCTAAAAAGATTCTACTTCTCGTTGAGTCCGACGAAAGTGATATTTTAGGATTCTGCAGTCTATTGTTGCTTTCCAAAATAGAAGCGGTTATGCATTAACTGCCGGACTCCTACTGAATAATATCCTGTTCATCGACTGCTGATTTGGTATTCATATGAAAGGTTGATTGCCCCTGCCTAATCGGGGAAAATCCCACAATATGCTGTTATCTACATGACATGTTTACTATATTGCTGCTGTCATTGTTGCTATCTGTTCGTCATCTTTTCCGCGAAAAGATGACGAACTGTTGTCAGACTCGGAAAAAATGTACATTCAGTTGAAGCTTCTTTCATCAACTATTTCACGAGACAATGTCCTTCCTGGCATTAGCATAACGATCGTCCGAAATTGGAGTCGCAAAATGTAGGGTAATTTGAAATATTTTGCAAATCTTCTTTGTCATTAAAAGTGAATTTTACTCAAAAAAAGTTCAAGTTTCCTCCAGCATGGATAAGAGACATTTCAAACAAGAGAATACGGATCAATCTCTAGAACTCCTCAAAGTGGTGGATGACGGATTTTGTCCTGACTCCTTGACACCAGTAGGTAGTACTGCATGAATCTCACAGAGCAGTGGGTAAATAATTTCATTCACTCCCGTCCCTGAGGATGTGTTGGTAACGGAAGATGGGATTCATAAAAGGTCGTAATTTCGTCCACAGATTCCAATTGAATGTACTCCTCGTAAACATAACGACATACGTTTTAACAACCAAATCCTTATCCCTGAAACCCACGGGATAGAAAAACCAGGATTAATATTCGTGTGTGCTAGTACATTGCCATGACTTGGACTCGAACGCAACGGAAAGAATATAAATATGACCTGCAATACAAGAAATATTCCTCATCGAAAGAATCTAATGGTTCAAATGAAAATTGCTTTTCCAAAACCGTTGGGAGTAAACATTTGCCTGGGCGAAATTGGGAACATAAGAAAACGACGGTGAAATGAATTACTCCCATGACGGTAGAACTAGCACCGTCAGACGACTCTCCGTCGCCAACTTACTACTCCCTTAAAAAAAAGGGCGATGGTCCGAATTTCGCCCCAACAAAAACAAAACACCCATCTCCCCACCCTCCCCATCACCTCCATCACAAACCCCATCACATCCGAACGGATCTTTCGACCGCTGATTTTGATGCTCGTTCGGCGATTTGCGTGCAGTGGACGGAGGAGAGGCTGCCGAGCGGGGAAGTGCGACCGGGAAATTGGGGTGGGGGATCACGGAGACTGCGGCCGGGGGGGAGAGGGGCAGTGGGAGGGGAGATAGTGAGGAGGAGGCGAAGTGAGTGGTGTGGGGCGAAGAACCTTTTCCCTACCTAACCTCCCTCCAACCCCAATGCCCCTTCCCGCCAGCCCTTTTTTTCGGAGGGTAGGTTCAGGCGGGCTGATGCCAGAGAAGGGACCCAAGGGGGGAGGGGGCTGTGGCGGCGGAGTGTGAGGTGGAGGGACGGGAGGGGCGGGCGAGGAGGTGTGTGCCGCGAGAGGGTCGGTGGAGTGGGGAGAGGCGACGCGGAGGCCGGGGGGATGGGCGGCGAGTGAGAGGGAGGGAAGAGGGCGCCCCTGGGTGGAAGGGGCCGTAGGGGCGGCGGTGGTGGGGGAACAGGGTACAAGTAGAGGCTCCCCGAGCGGCCTCGCGCACATTTCGGCAGTCGCTACAGAGCTGAACGGAGAGCGTAAGCCAGACCGCTCTCCACATCTTTATACACTCGAAGACGTTCGTACGCACCAAACCACGCGCGATCTCCTGTGTTTTTTCTCCCCCTTCCCACTGCATATCATACATATATACGCGCCGGTGCACCGTGTTTACCTCACTAGCCACCCTGCCATCTCCGGCGAAGGTTGTCTCTCTCCCTAGTGAACGACGGACAATTTATTTTTATATTTTCTCCGTTCGCGCTCCACGCTCGTAGGATTCGGGGACACTTTCCTCATCCAAGAGCGGCAATCGAGATCTCCCTCCCCGAGACACACTTTGTGAAAGGTTTCGGATATTCCCATTCCCACCGGAGTGAACTCGACGTGTGCCAGCGCCGGGAGGAGCGGAATCGGCGCTTCTTCCTCTGCCGCAGTACATGGCCACGACCTTCCGAGTCATGACTCTTGGACCAAGCCCGCAGAAAAACTCCCCCAAGACTTGCGTCCTTCTCTCGACGGCGCCAACGGACTCCAGCCCGCAGAAGATGAGCGTCCTGCTGCCCGCCAAGCGCGTCTCGCCGGCCGGCGGGGACTCCAACCCCGCCGCCCCGGCCTCCAACACCGCCGACATGCTCCGCTGCAAGCGGAGGATCACCTTCACGGGTTCCGTCCACCCTCACATCCACCACCACCAGCCCGCGTCCGTCGCGCGGAGGAATGCCCGCGAGCGGAACCGCGTCAAACAGGTCAACAACGGCTTCGCCACCCTCCGCCAGCACATTCCCATGTCCCTCATGCTGGCCGCCGCCTCGGAGGGGTCCGAATCCCCGTCGGAGCGATCCGGGAGATGCAGCGGCTCCTCCAACTCGGCCGCAGCCAAGAAGATGAGCAAGGTAGAGACACTGAGGTGCGCCGTGGAGTACATCCGGAGCCTCCAGTCCCTCCTCAACTCCGAGAATCCCCCGAGCCAGGTCCCCGGCTCCCCGTCCCTGTCTTCGGAGGGCGGCGTGGGGTCGAGCAGCATCCTCGGCGGTTTCTACGGTGGGAACGACTTCGCCTCGTCAGAAGGCTCGCCCTCGTCCGCGTACCAGTTCCCGGTGCAAGCGCCACCGCCCTCCTCCCTATCTTCTCCCCCGCCTTCGTCGTCCTCGTCCTCCGGCTCGCCGTCGCCGTCCTACGCGTCCGACGAGGCGCCGTCCGCATACACCCCCTCCTGCGGTGTCTTCTACGACTCGCACGCTTCCACCCCGGCAGAGGCGTACGAGCCGATGAGCCCCGAAGACGAGGAGCTGCTGGACGTCATTTCGTGGTGGCAGCAGAGCCAGTAGCTCTCGGCGGCGGCCTCGACCGCGATCTTCTTATTGTTCATAGACTTGGTGAATCAAAAGACGCTCGAAACAATACATATCTCGGGGGTTTGGCGGGAGAGACTTCTGTCCGAAAGTCGGGTGACGGTGGTGGTGGTGGTGGCGGCCGAGCTGCGTCCGAGTGCGCCCCAGAGTTGCCGCTTCGCCGGCCGAGGCTTCGCCGGCGATGGAGGCGGCGCATTCCGGTGTCCGGGCCCAAAAAGTCAAGAAGGAAGGAAAGGGAGGTGCCACGGCAGCGACAGTCTTACGGTTAGTACGGTTTTTGTTTCTAACATCTTCATGATTCACATCAAAATGGTTTTTTTTCCAATTTATTTTCGTAAGTGATCACAATTTGGTTACTCTTGGCAAAGTTGATATTTAAAATCCTACACGTTAACTCCAATGTCGTTTGTATTTAATGCAGTCATTCTTGAAACTCTCGGTGTTGAAATCTCAGTTGCATGTTTATGTTTCCATATGTTGGTTAAGTGAAACATGATACCATACAGAATTTGCCATGATTTTTAGTTGACTCGTGAATCTCGTATTTCACGCACATTCAGGTTTTTGAACTAAAAATGTTTTTATAGGCAGTCAATTATCCGTAACCACCTTTTGACATTAATGATGATTGCAATCCTAAACGCTTCCGTAATAAAAACGAAGCTGTTGAAATTAATCATTGAGAACTTGATTGAATTATCCCCCTTAATCAACCTTAAACCGTTACTGTGATTAATTCAGGCGACCAGTGACGACCTTCAATCTGTGTGTCACATCTTTCGGTGTTCCATGCGTAGATTCAGAGGCACGCCAACTCGGCGCGAATAAACGCGGATTCCCCCCAAAAAAAAGAACAACGGTGCGAGCCGCCAACAATCCACCCACCCCTCCCCCTTTTCCGGTTCGGGATGCGGGCAGAATTTTAGTGGATCGGGTCCGAATAACTCGATTCCATAATCATAGCGCGGGGCGTCCCATAACCACGCTCTTATGAATGGCCCGACCATATATGGGAAGAGAAGAACCGGGATCGAGCCACGATATTACGGCCGAAAATAATAATAAAAAATTATGAGCTCGATTGCCGTCGAGGTATCTTTCCCTGACCGAGAAAGATGCCGACGTGTCCGAAGCATTTCGGTTTCCGAGGGTAATGAAAAAGGTTTAAAGGGAAAAAAACAGTGGTAAAATAAAACGGAGTCCATCGAAAAAATTCTCTCTCTCGCCCCTCCCCTTCTCCCCCCAGCCGCTCTTGTTTTGAGTGCGTGCCTCTGTGTGTGTGTGTGTGTTTGCGCGCCTGCATGTTGTGCCCGCATGCGTTCGCCCTTAATGGTTATGCTCGGACGGAATGGACTGCAACGTCCCCTGAGCAAAGGAGTGCAAGTCGAGGGTTGAGCGTCCAGAGGAGAGGCGGGGGATGGCACGAGTTTCCTCCGGAAGACGGACAGACGAGGAGGGGTTGAGGGAGGGAGGAAAGGGTCGCCTTCTTTCCCTGGAAGACGTGGTATTCCAGTTGGCAGGGGGAGGGTTTGAGAAGGGTGGGGGAAGGAGGCGGGAGCGTTGGTCGCGTGCACCGAACCATTTTTCCTCAAACCCCCTCTCGTCCCCCCCCTCATCCACCCCCCTCCCCGCACGCATGCATGTTCGCTGCTTCTACCTCCCTTTCTCCGTCTATCGCGGTGAAAACTAAATATTCCGCACGCAGAACTCCTCCACGGATGATATACAACAGGATTCCCTCAACTCATGTCTCAACAGGAGCATGATGGTGGTAATGTCACCTTTGGAATGCTAGAACGAGCACCCCATTTAATAATTACCGTAAATACCCTTGGTATTCCTATTCCGCATTGTTTTTTTTTGACAAAAGATGCTTAATTTTTAACACATGTACTCGAATCAAGTGCAAAATGTATTGAGTAGCCAAGAGAATGTCCTATTTTATAATTCATAGACCCGAACTAATTGTTAATATTTTGGGCACTACTCATCACTTTAAATAATTTGTTTCAATGCATATCGTATGATTTATAGTACCATATTTGAAGCAATATGTCGCATAGGATCACTGTAATTGCAAATTCAATTTTCAGTCAGGGTATAATGCTGCATATTAATTTATTTTAAATATGTTATGCTTATTTTTATCACTGCTTGAAAATTGTCAAAAACTGACATAACTGACTGAATATGTACAATAGATATATATTTTTCTGTGATGAAACAATCGTTTTTACCCTCCGGAAAAAAATATTCTAACGCGATGATTGAGGAGGAATATAAATTTGTCGAAGTACGTAAGTAAGATTCTAGAATAAGGTATACTTTCATTAGTTCTCTCTATCCGAGGGATTGTTTCGTTGTCGTTTTAACATGGTTGGGTTGTTCCTTTTGCAATCGCAGTGCTCTTTCTTGATTCCTCCGAATGTATAAAAATTAAACGTGTATCCGAAATAGGAAGTAAACGGTAGTGTTGTGCACGACACGTGCACTCATTATCGCAATCGTGTCACCACCAGAAGACCACGGTCACCGCCACTCGATCCGCCTTTGCCCCTCCTGCTATCTTTCACTCCTAGCCGTGAGGTAACACCCACCCACCCATGGACTCCTCTCCTCCCCGATCATCCCCCTCCCTCCCTCACCTCGACGCAACCCCTCCCTCACTCACCTTGACGTCCTCCTAACATCTCTCCCTACCCTCTCAACCCCAAGTCCTCTACGGCTCTCTCCCCACAAGACATCGCCACCACCCCTGTGGCCCCTCTACCCTACCCCTACGCCCATTCCTAATTCTCCAACACCGTTGAATCCAGCCTGTTCCTTTTAAGTCGGACCGTAGCAGAGAAACTTGTCAAAGGAAGTGTTTATTACGGTACATTTTTTTGGGGGTCTTTCGTTCGACAAATTTTACGCACATGCAAATGATTAAAAAGTGATTGCGTTATTCGTGGAAGAGGTAGGAAGAAGAATTGGCAAAATATCGTTTATTGAACGGACAGGTTAGGGCATAAAAATTCATCCACTTGCATGGGATTTTTAAATTAGATGAAAATATCTTCAATCATCAGGTTTTATTGTGGAGAAAACTTTAAAGGCCCGCCTAGGGTCACTTATATGAACTGTGTTTCGAGAATGTAAGGTAGATTTATGGGTGATTATTTAGAAATATCATAATTCTTCTCTATTCAGAAATTGTATTAGAAAAGAGCGTTGGCATGCCAAAGTGCTGAGGTCCCAGACTGTGGTAATGTCCGTCAGATTCGTCGGATTACTATTTCTCAAATTTTCCGAATAACTTATCACTTTCAGATGAATATTAAAATCAACAATAAGGATGATGTCCGGTATCTTGATCACTAAGACGTATTTTAATTGCGCACGTATTTCTCTTGGAGCACATGCAGTCATTTCAAGGTCGCGACTTATTATTTGGCTCAGAAGTGCGTTTGTGAGAGAGAGAGAGAGATAGTCCTTATTTTGATATCGAATGAGTTGATGCAAGAACCGGTCGGCTGCTGAATCTATTTGTTGCGCAAGATCTCTCGAAAGAAATCTTCGACCCCTTGGAGCTGCGTCCTCGTTGGTTTTTAGGTCTTCCTTTTACAGAGAAGAAGTTTTTTCTGCTCATGAACATGCCCAGGTTTGAGCCCTATCTACTTTTGCAAGTTTTGTATGTCAGTTATCTTCCTGGAAACCACACGCACTTCTTCACTTTCATTACCATTTCACTTATGAATAATATATGGTTCCTTTAATCCCTTCAGCAAAAACGTTTAAAGCCTCTCAAACGTTTCTCACTTCAAGCATTGAATTTAGGTGAGGCCGTTTGACAGTAAAAATTGACTCCCGAATCAATTCGAAAATAGCATTATTAATCATGCAAAAATTTGCAGACCTGAAATTCATCTATCATACTAATGATTTACGAGTTACCATTGATTAAATTGACTTTAACTGAATGGGTTTCGACACTTAACTTTTAGTTTTCTCTACGGTCACAGGATTCAATCACTCCGAAAAAGTTGGACGTTTGAATGGTGACCGTGGCTTGTTTTACACTGATCCATTAGTTTTATAATTATAGTATTTGTTATTCACCATGATGATGTAGACGCTTGAAGATATCTTTCAAAATACCACACGAATAAAATGTATTTTTGAAATAAAAAACGTCTAATACTTCGCAGCTTATGCTATGCTACATCATATATTCGAATTTTTGGTTCGAAGCTATAGTTGTTGTCCCGTCATCTCATTGCTATTCCGTTCGTAATGCGGATATTAATTCCCCAATGTTGGCACTTGTTTTACCAGGCCGAACTATCCCATTGTATGAAGTGAATAGAACAGAGATAAATAGATCCCATAGAATAAATCGACGTAAATTGTTCTTTCCATCCACAAGTTCCCCACGTGAAATTCAGCATTAGCAATAATAATGGCGATAGTAAAGAAAGTGATCAAAGGCCGATACAACCTGCTCCGGAGATATCCTTAGCATCAAAGCCCCGGCATTGAAATTGTCTTTCCATCTCTGCGTGCCTGCTGCCATCCCCACTCCTCCCCTCAGTCTCTCCCTTTCCCCGCTTCTCACCTCACCTCACCCACCCTCCCGCGCTCCTCATTCTTCGCGCTGCTGCCCCCAGTCCCCTTCCCGGGCCCGTTTATCCCCTCCGCCCCGCCACTCACCCCTCCCCTCTTCCGGACGAGTTTTGCCGGCCGCTTCCCTCCCTCCCCGCCTCCCTCCGCACTCCACTCCCGTGCACAAGCCTGGGGATTGCCGGTACACCTCAACCCATCCATCTAAAAAGCCTCCCATCCCTTCACTCCCCATCCTCAACGTTCATTCAAGACCCTATATTTCCCTCCCAGCCTTCCCCTTTTTTCCATCAGACGCTTATCGCCGCAATGATTCCCTTTCCTTCATCCTTTTCCTGCTCTTCTTCTTCCTTCACGTAAAAGTCCTCTCACTCGCTCACATATCCTAAGGAAGATCGCGAGGGTTTTTATGCTATCGAGAACGGAGATATTCGTTCGAAGGAGATTGACGCGGGGACGCGAAAATGTCGTGCGAAGGCATTTCAATGTTTGTTTTCGGTTTTTTTCACGATTTTACCTGCGTGAGCTAGTCCCCTCTCCCGAAATTCCCATAACGATTTTTGCTGAACTGTAACATTATTACTTCACGACATATCTCCCCTCCTGTTTTGAGTCATTTGACTGCGTTATTTAAATTATTACTAATCACCATTTAAACTGTCTGTAATTAAGCGATCATTAAAATGATTTACCTTTGCAATAACTGAAATCTGCGTCGTATCGGTATCGATTGTGATGTAATTAGTTGAACAAGCAATATGAATGACAGAAAATGAATCACCCGAAAATGTCCTTGGGAATTAATGCAAGGCAACGATTATTCCATCCTCTCTGAGGTTACAAAACATGAGGTACCTCTATACCCTTTCGAATCATACCAACGAGCATCTCCGAAAATATTCGCGAAATTGATCGATGATGGTTATTTATAGTTTTTCTTCTTAGAGACGACTGGAGGAAAATGAAGAACTGGAAAAAATGAAATCGTGTGCACAGATTTTGGAAAACTTGGATAAATTGGTGTGAGTCTCGAAAAATTTTAATTGCCAGTAACTGTTTGATAGTGTAGAGGGTGCAAAAAAACCGAGACGCTCTAAGACGGTCAAGTTTTATGGTCGGAGTGGATTGGAACCGGGAGGGATTTCAGAGGCCAACCTTAAATGTAATTTCTCATCGGATACATTTTTAATGGGCTTTCATAACTCACTTTTGCCGTAAAAGGCGGGCATTACGTCGGAATTGAGAGTCATGGTCCTTCACGAATTAAGCGTGTTTGAAAAAACTAGTAGCCTCGAATGACAACAATTCCGGGTGGATGTAAAAGCCTCTTTTTGTTAATCTCCGTTCTCTCGACTCCATATTAACCTTATCTAGCGGAGAGCCTTGAATGTTGGTACGCAATCATTCTTCATTAATTTTAGCAATCTTTGTTTCTCGAAAATATTAAATTTCCATTCATTTCGTTTTTAGAGGATAATTAAAAACTACCCGATTTCTCTCAACGTAATTACTTGCTAATAACGAGTGTTCGGTGAATTTATGTCCGAAATTCTCTAATTTAAATCCGCTCAAAGTTATCGTCACTTCCAACGCTTGCTTTTTCAGAAGAAATAACCGACTGAGTTATGGTCTCCCATTTCTGAGCTAGTTATCTTAGTACATCCCCTGATTGTAACAAAAAGATTCCGATCGATGATGGCTTCTTGATATAGATGACGATATCTTCTTAAATATATAGTTGGTCCCAGTGCCGGAGAACTGTTATTAACTTTGGTGCGGACATCATAAGCTTTTTTTAAATTTTATTTTGGGAAACCCGATTCATAATCCCTCGCTCCAAAATCAGGAACGTTGGAAATTAAACTGGGGTGGCAATTAGAACATTCTTTTAGCTTTGGTTGCCTAGGGCGCATAGATTTCGGCCTTCTTTTCCGTCGCCAGAAACGTTGATTCTGTTAGAAATCCCAAGATAGATTTTTTGCTTTCGAACTAGCCTTGCTAAAATCACGTAGGAGAAATCTCTACGAATCGAGTAATCTATAATCCTCTTGTCTGGAACATTACAGTTTTAACAGTTCTGCATTTGGACTTTTTTATACAACGGTATTTGCGTGTATAGATAGATCCTGGTCTGAAATAATTACCCTAATGAATGCTAAAATTAATATTAAGGATATTCATCCTTGCATAATAATGATAGGTTACGTCTTTACCACAAAACATTAACCCTGCAAACATTAACTACTGTTCCGAATTAGTAGTAGCAGCCGTTGCACTAGAAATGTATATAATTAAATGGATTTTTTTAATTATAGCGTTGGTGTCGGAGTATCGTTTAAGTTAGTGAACTCTTGCCTACATTCTTCTCATTATCCCATCCATCCCATCCGTCCAGTCACCTCCCAGCGTAACCGTTCTTTTTTTACCCATGCTCCCCTTCCACTGCTTCGTCTGCACCCTGCCCGTACCCTAACCAGAGCATCGCAGCACTAGTCGCCACTCTTTCCCTAACCTATTTTTCGCGGCACAGGTTCATTCTAGGAAAGGGTCTACCTCTAAAGACTCTGGGGTACGGTGGGGCTCGAGGCATTGAAGGGAAATGGGTCCACGTTGGATTGATGTGCCGTAGGATTCTTCTTTTTTCTTTCAAAACCTTCTCCATTCCCCCCCTTCCGACGGCAACCTCCTTGTACCCAGCGAGGAGCACACTTCCACAACACAAGACTTCCCTCGCCCGCCGCTTCTGCATCCTTCGAAAAACCCTCGTTGGCCCGCCGGGGGTGGTGCGAGGCGCGTTGGGGAGCTTGGGGCGGGAGTGGGGGGGGGGGACCTCCATTCCTCCTTGCGGGCGTTGGGAGTGAAGGGGGAGGCGGGGGGGAGGAGCGGGCGGATGGGATTGGGAGGGGGACTACTTTTGCTTGCTCGAGCGTTGAGCTCTCCGGGCCCTTGGCCGCCGCCCCCCGCAAGTTCCCTTCCTTTGGTGAGGAGGAAGGAAGAGAGAGGGGCCGCAAGGAAGTGTCGCTCGACCCTTTTGAAAGCGAGGAGCAGAAAAGAAGAAGGGGAGACTATAGAAGAGAGTGAGGGTGAGCATGAAAGGAAATGCTCCGGCGGGAGCACTGGGGGGGGGAGGTAGGCTAGCGGGGGGAGGGGGTGGTGGTGTTAGAAATGGACCTCAATGCGTGCATTTTTTTCCCTCTCCGTCTCGTCATGGGGTAGGGGAGGGAGATATTCTTCTGCAGAGGGTACGGTCGGATGGAGAGATGGATGCCATAACCAGACCTACCTGTCTGGCTTTCTTCCTTTTTCACGTCTCGTCTCTTCATGCACTTCCTCAATCTCCTTATTATTATTTTTGCTCGCCATTTTTTCTTTATTCTGCACTTTTATCACTGTCGGGGTTCGAAGCCCGTCTTCGATGTGGGCGTTTCACGTCGCTGCCATTGATTGGCACGGGACAAATGGCAGCTGCGTGTATAAAAAAAGATAAATGCAAAACTTCAATGGTCCTAAAGGCACATCGGAAATGAAAATGTTCTTCTCCAGCTAGGCTATTGACAAAATTTCTCTGCCCCCTTATTGTAAATATATTCTACGTCTAATATTGTATTAATAGCCTAACATTTTTAGCCGATTAGCGTCATCAATAAAATCCTATTCTAATTTTTCATCGTTTAATAGAATTTCCAAGATGTTTTCATATTATTTTGTTATCTAATTCCTCACGTTCCTTCACATTTTCCGTAAGCTTCAAAAATTTTGATCTGCATTGCAGCCATTTTTATGAGGACGTTCAAAAATTTCATCACATTTATTATGAGATAGGATAAGCCTTTTTTAAATGCTCTTATTCTCCTCTCAAGTTGATAATTGGCCACATTCCACTAACTTAGTCACTAATTGTTCATCATTTTCCCTTGGCTATTGCGAAATAATTTCATAAACACTTACCTGTCCTGCCATCTAATTTCGACTACCCTTGTTTTCCCCTTCATTAACCGGCCTCCATCAAACTATGGTCCATCACCATTCCCTTCCTTGCTTGTCTATGCCCATCCACGGGCTAATCATCCTCCGCTTTGTCCATGCCTTGCTCCCAGAATCGTCCCTCCGAGCCCCTGACTTTTTCCTACGCACCCAAAGATCCCTCGGGCCCCATGCTATTATTTGATCGCCTTCGCCAAGCAACGCTCTCCGGATTCCCCATCCACCAATCCTCAGTCCGCCTCATTCACCCTTTATACTTTCAGCGGGCTTCCTGAAACCGTCAATTAAATTCTCTCTTTCCTTTCTCCCTCAAGGGCCCTTCCATCACCTTCCACCCTCGGCCATCGAAATAAGGCAGCAGCCACAAAGAAGTCGGCAATGCACAGAATTATTTGTGACCCAATTTTTCTCGTCCACTGGTGCTATCTTAACTGGTGATTTAGAAGTTTGCCCTTGGTCTTAGGAATTCTGGTGGACGGTTTTTCTACTACTATTGATTGCCTGTACTTTACTCTGGGTGATATTTATGCGCTAAGTTGTAATCCATTTGAAATTATGAGAACTCAAATCTAGAGTCTTCTCCATATTCATTATCCTACGGATTTTTTTATTATTCTTAGAATGGCGTGATATTTGGATTGCTTAGCTCTCAGAAGACTTTAGAAATAAGTCTAGGTGTTAATGAGTGTCAAGTGTTATTACAGCGAGGGAAAGCAAAGAGTCGAATTCCAAAGTGAAACGCATTCTTCAACCTAGTAGTTTTGAAAAGCTAAAGCAGCACAAGGAAAGCAGAATGGTTTAGGACACAAAATTTTGAAGAAGGATACGTCATCGAACATTCGCTCCGCCATATATACTCTTTCTGATCTGAATTTTTAATTATCTCTAACGAAAATATAACAAATACATAACCATTGGTTTTCGTGAATGCTTCAGAAAAATGTTTTCAGCTCTATGTATACTATTTGAGCGTCATGTGAGAACAACAAGTAGGATGTGACGAAAGATCATCTGGAATAAATAGACAATTGTACTATGCTCTAAAATACATATATACTTATTGAGACCGTCATCCAGTTGGTACTAAACGGATTCTAATTCAATTGATGGGTTTTAAATACACTAGGTGACGCGATTGATTTTGAGGTGCTCTTTCGATTATTTTGCATTTCATCGGTGCTGACCTAATGGAAGACGTGTTTTATTTTCCCTGGCCAATGTTCAGAAATGCGCTGCGGAAAGCAGAAGATACTCCAAACAATCTAAGAGCGATTCAACTGCCGATTCAGCCGCGACCAGTTGTTGGAAAATCGGTGAAAAAAACGCGTTCCTCCGCACAAAAACCATTCGCGATGATCATGATGTACGAGCGAGAGAGACATGCCTTACTTCATTCCATCCTAAGCGACCGGCGAAGCCCTCAAAGTCCCCGAGAGTCGATTTGCGAGTCAATCCACATATTTCAAATCCCTCACCCCCCTTCTCGTCTCATTCCACGGCATCGTCAAGCAGTCTATTTTGGACCTCCCTCCTCCACCGACGTCCCGTATCAAGGTTAAAATGACGGCACATAGTAAGCGACCTGCATCGCCACATCTTCGCGATTTAAAAAATTAGATAATTCATATTCAATTATATTCTCAATAGGTTTAATCAATAACTTTGTCGAGGTTTGTTATTTCCTTCAACCAATTTTTTTATTCATAAAAAATTGATATGGTCTTAAAAGCAAATGAGTTAAAAATTTACCGTTATTACTGTGTCAAAGGCTGCGTAGTGTCAATGTTGATACGGTTGACATTAAGCTTAAAATAAAGTTGGCACAAAAACCCTCGGATTAATTATTTATAGAGAAATCGAGTCTTACCACACATAAGCACCCGTGGTTGAATGACCTACCGCTATGGTCTTCACGGTTGGCGCGCTGTGATCAATCATCCAAAGATTAAACCGGGTAGAAAAACTTGAACTTATGAACAAGAATTCACTGGTGAGTAGATTTATCATGGATTTTTTAAACAGTTAAACTTCAAAACAACTTTTATGCAGGACGAAAAATATGTTATGCAGTCTCTGATTGAAACTTCACGATTCCAGTTCTTTTCTTTTTAAGGCACGCTCGAAAGGCGTTTATTATTTCACTAGAGGCGATTTTGTAATTGAGAAAACTGAGAGCCCTATCGAATTTATAAAAGAAATTTGAAATTAAAGTTGGAAGTATTCAATACAAGAATGCATATCACAGTGGCCTGTCAGGTAATTTGCCCTTATTCAACCCCCAATGTATCGCCATTGCAAATCCCTATGCATCAGCCTTCTTCGAGACAGAATGTCTTCGGAAACCCCGCTGCATTCTCCCAATGGGGTGTGGGGGAAGGGAGGTGTCTCGGGAGGGATTCCGTTCTCATCGCAGGGGTTTTGGAATATGTACGCGAGGGATGGCCGGGATATCATCGCGACACTCCCTTTCCACGTACGCTTGCCTATACCGTCGTGGTACCATCACACAACCCATTCACGCATTCTATCTCCCAACTTCACAAACCCTCAAGCAACTAAGTACCTCGGCGGCGGCGAGTTGGAAATTCTTTTCAGTCCGCCTCACCCTTCTTCCCTACCCCTTCTCCCCGCCTTCCCCTCCCTCACCCCCGCCCGTCTTCCGTCCCGCTACCCGTCCCTCCAGACAAACTACTCCGTCTCCCCACCTCCTTCCACAGAGACACCGGCCAGCCTCTCTCCAGTGAATGTACCGGGCACGAGCTCGCGTGTTCCATGTCTGCGGAGACGTGACGACCCACAATCAGGCAATGCGTACATGCACATGGACGCGACGACCTCGCACGATATTCCAAAGCCATGGGGTTGGCTGCTTGGAAAAAATTCAGCTGTCAGGGATCGCCACGATAATTCAAATCTTGCCACCTTCCACCGCTAGGTCCATTAAATAGTGACTGGGCACCACGTTTCAAAGCATAAATTTGTGTCGCGAAGGATGAGGAATCAAAGTAATGCGTTACGCAAACGTCTTTACTTTGGACAAATTAAGTGGTTGTAGGCGGCTGTAGACGCACCGGACGTTGGTCATGTTGAATGATTTCCTTACTCAAGCCATGTGCCCCGCAATCAATTTAGTTCCATGGCAATTACCAACGTTCATACAGTTCCTAAAATCGGGTTACGCAATCCGATTAAAGAAATGAATTCATAGTTTGTAAAGTGCTAATACTTTCACATTATGTACAGTTTCCTTGGAATTAGGACTTGTCGAAGAAAGTGTGCATACATATAGTAAGAAAAATGAATGTAGTTCTTTTAGTGCCCTGATAAATTTACTAAAACTTGGGCCAAAATTCATTAATTAATATTCTATATAATATATACACCATTCATGGCCAAATGTTTGTTCAAATGTGGGCAAACGGGTATTTGTGACTGCAAGGATTTTGTTTGTGCAGTCATGGGTGTTTATGGAACTTGACTCGGTAGAACTTGCTAAAAAAACTCGCAAGTTCTAATTTCCGTCAAACAAGCACGGAAGCGTGACGTCACTTTTTCATAAGGTACAGGTAGATCATGGGGTAAATTCCATGAATAGGAATTTCCTTGCTTCAATATTATTTTTGGAAGGCATCACTCAACAGATCGACGCGAAAGTAGCCGTGCGCTCCCGCTGGCGTCATCGAGTCTATTCTTGGGACGCTGGATGGCCACCGCGATTCCTTTCACCGCCTGGTAGTCGTCACTACTGTTCGCTTGAGGGGGCGGCAGGGGAGTGGGGAGGACGTGGGTGGGTGAAGTAATTAGGATCGAGCCCGACGGGAAGGGAAGCAGTCGTTGATGTCTTTTGTGGAATTCCTCTTGAGCAAAAAGGACTTCCTCCGGCACTTATGATCCGCCCGGCTCTCCATGCCCTCTCCCTTCCCCTTCAAAATCCCCCCCCTCCTTACTCTTTCTCGGAAAATGCAAGGTAACTCCCTTGGTGGGATTTATTCCTTTTTTAGCTGCGAGGATTCACTCTCACGGCTCCGCCACTTTTATTCTTGGCGGGAATTCGCTTCGACATCCTTGCTTACGCCTACCGTCCGTCCCCCCAATCACTCTCTTTCTTTCTCTACTCCCACTCTTTCTCCATCTCTAATGCTCCAATTTCTCCATTTCTCTCTCTCTCTCTGCGTCATATACTCTCTCTCTCCATTTTTCTGGATATCTCTCTCTCTCTCCATGTGTCTGTTTCTCCGTGTCTCACTTTATCCACCTTTTTTATATCTCCCCCATTTCTCTCTCTTTTCATTTTCTCTGCCTTTCTCTCTTTCAAAGACACGCGGCGACTTTGCCCACTCCCTCCTTCCCTTCACTCCCGAGTGATCACGCTTCCCCCAAGTGAATAGGCGTCTCATTCTGTTCGTCCTTCTGCAACGGGAATTTTGAAGCTTTTTCCTTGGAACTTAAATTTTCTGCCCAGATAATAGCCAGGTTGTCATTATCACGTTGGGTGTCACAAACCCTTTCGTCGCGCAAGAAAGAAATGAAATACGAAACGGAACCTGAAGTGATATTAGAATCGGCAGGGAAATGTGTATTAGAAAAATTGGGAATGTTGCATTGGAGATAGCTCTTAAGACACCTTCTTAGAATATCCTACGGCCTCAAAAAACTGAAATTCTTTGAAAACAGTTGTGAATAAGTTGTTTTCCTCTTCATTCATCTCAATAATGTAAAAACAAATTTAAATTTATTCTCTTTTAATATGCCAGTTGATTATTACCTAAGCTCCTGAACACATAATAATAGAGTTTAGGATCAAATTTCAATTTGAAAAGCAATTGTAATCAAGGAACAAAATTAAATACCGAGAACTTTTAGTAAAATAATTGAACATTTGTTTCATTTCTTGACTGGGATAGACTTCGTGGTCGGCAAATTCTTTACTTGAAAACCTTTATCCAATGAAAATCAAGAAAAAAAGATGATGGATTAAAAACTACAAATTGCTAAATGGAAGATTGGAATAGGCTAAATTTTAAAATCTTCTTATCATCACTCCACCTTGTGATTTTCTTTGAACAATCAATGCTATGCGATCCAGTGAACCTCTTTGCTGTCACCACGAAGACGGGAAAGATATCTGTCCCTTGTGCACACGCACGCATGCACGCACGTACAAAACGGTCGTCTCGGAATCCCCAACCTTTCCCCACTCACTCTCTCCCTTCTCCCAACTTGCTTCCTCCTACCCACCACATTTCTCCTCCCACCCTTAAACACTATACGTCTCCTCCATGACCTCAAACGAAGGATACTTACAAAAGGAAAAACCCATTTCCCTCTCCCAGCCCGGCCTTTCCTTCCATTTAAATTCGGTCGGGCATGAATGCAAGGAGCAGGGTCCCCCGTGAGTGTGTGTGTGTGTGCGTGCGCACGGAGGGGTTTGAGAGAGTCCCTGGAGGAATAGTTCCGCGTAGGTAGTCGGTCGGTCCCCTCTTGGGGGGAGGGGTAAGACGATCCCCCACCCCCGCGTCCTGCGTGTCTGCTACAGGGAAGAGAAACTGCGGGGTTCTTCACCCCCTCCCATACTCCGCCAGCGCGGGGCGTTATGAGGGAGGGTGAGTTAGGGTGGCGGCAGGCCGAGTGGGAGCGCGTGGTGGATAACGGCCCGTCGGGTCCGCGGGGTGTCCGAGGGCGGAGGGTGTCCGGGGAGCTAACGGGCGTGGTTTTGGGTGCCTTCCCTCCGGCAGGGTGATTGACTGATGCGCCTCCCTTTGTACTCTCGCCGGAGTAACAAAATAAACTCAATCCTCCCCACTCCCTTTCTTTCTTCTTATGGTCCTCTTACCATTTGCTTCCCTTCCGCTGGAGGTTTCGATTCTCTTCTCGCCAGTTGACACCTTCGCCACCCATCTCATACTGGATAAAGATTTTCGACTTCGTCTTTCTCGCTTCAATCACGTGTGTAATCTTCCCTCAACGGAATTTCTCATCTACCTGTATTCTGAATCCGGGTACTTAAATCTTTTTTGATTTGTCAATTTCGTTGATTGTAGTGGAATACCTTCCCTCAATGCAGGAGGTCTTAGCCCTCACAGCAATATTTGCCTTTGATCAAAATCTGCTCTCCTTTCTTTCCCTCGGTGCGGGGTCGGACGTACTCCGATGATTTACAATAACTATCCCTTTATGCTTATCGGTACTAAAA
The DNA here is from genome assembly GCF_022747635.1 of Hetaerina americana. Lineage (NCBI taxonomy): Eukaryota > Metazoa > Arthropoda > Insecta > Odonata > Calopterygidae > Hetaerina > Hetaerina americana. Next base: position 78,482,331 of record NW_027287427.1, read on the forward strand.
CATATTAACTCCTCTCTAATATGCCATCACTTTATCCTGTTGCATACAGTTTAAGACTTTTTAGAAAATACGTCGGATATCCATCTCCCCATTTTCTACTAAATTATCAAAATTGGTATAGTGGTCTCCAAACTGGACTATTTTCGCCATAAGAAGACAATTTGATGATTAAGAACCGGATATTGTTCCTTATAAAGATGTAGTAATTTATACTTAAAATATACTTGTTGCTATGAAAAAGCATAAATTTTGCTAGCCAACGGAGCCATTTGAAAAAAATAATATACATAATAGGTAATTATAATGGAGATATTGTGATTAAAGGTGTACGTAAATTCCTTGGTTAGTAAAAATGAGGTATTAAAATAATTAAACATTACAGCTGCATATTATTGGGTTCATTACATTAAAAAATATAACTGTTTCTAGTCTTATGTCATTATGTTGCTAGTTATAGTGTCAAATGTTCCCTGTTGATTTAAGGTGATCCAAGGTGAGACGGGAGTCTAATAGTATCTTTTTCTTTTACCAAACAGGGCGGCGTACCAGTCATGTATATAGAGCCACTTCATTGGCGCAGCCTCGTCACACCACATATCAATCAACCAGGCAATGCTGGACGAAAGGACAGAGACCATCCTAGCACTAGCCTCTTCCGCCTGAGGGCTTTTCACCGACTTCGATGACTGGGAAAGGAAGCGACAGGAGCCGTTCCCAGTCGAATGTCTTGGCGGTTATAAATCCGCTGCATTGTAGAAAGAATGTTTAAAAAATACACGGGAGTCATCCTGGGTCTGCTTCGAACTGATCTCATAAATATAATGGGGTTCCTGAGCAGTAAAATAAAACTTTTGATAGCAGTGGACTGACTGTAGTCCACTGAATCAAAGCGTCTTTCTGCTCAATATTTATAGAAAAAAAACTTGTTCAAAGGTACTGCCGGTTTTAAAAAATCAAGGCAAAGGTTTTTAAAAATACAGATATGCCCAGCCAGAGTTGTTACAAGTCTAGCACTGGATTCGTCTTCCTAAAACTTAAAGCTCTATCATCTGTAATATGTTGATCACTGTTAAGAAATTTACCTCTGACTGCTCCACTGAGTTATACAGCCCCTTGGTGAACCACATAATGACTTGTGATTATCTTATTGTGGTCTAGATTGTAGTCAATATACTTTGAAAATATTCCTGTTTTCGATTTGTAATGGCATACTAAGCAATGGGATTGCATATCTCAAAAAGATAAGAGCACAATCTTGCATTTAAAATGTTTCACTCCTTCGAGAGGATAACGGACGAGCCTTTTGATTCTCCCTGTAAAACGTCTCGAAATCAACATATTTGAGAATTCCTGAATTAATAAACTTCCGAGTGCTTTATAATTTTAACTCGGATATTTTTATGAAAATTATTTCCACTGAGACATGGTTGTTCTCCCAGATGAACGTCATTATCCTGTTGTAAATTATACAAATATTTTATATAGGTTTATATTTTCTAGTCATATTTTTAAAGTTTTCTAAAGAAAGAAGCGTTTTCTATGTACATATTACAATGAAAATTGTGGTACAATGTCTTTTTATTGACAATTATATCAAGAGACTTGTGTTCTCTATGTCCACCGAATGTACAGCCGCCACAGGCTGTGTAAAAACGTTGCGGAATCATGTATCATTCCTGTTTTTCTATTGATTAAAGTGGATGATATTTTATATATTAATGTTAAAACTTAAAAACTTGACCAATTCCAGTGCAAATTAGCATGTGATCTTAAAAAGCATTTCAGTTTGTAATTTAAAGTCTTAACATTCCTCGAACAAAAATGTCATGGCATATTTTTAAATGAATTATTTTCTGAGAGGAAAACTTAAATACTTATGACAAATACGCCTGTGATTAAAGACTCGATTGATACTTGATTTTTTTTCATAATTGTTCAGACTATTAGGGCCACAATCTTAAGGACGAAATTGGATACAGGCCTCTTTCACTTTGTGATATATTCATGCATCTTTGTTGGCTATTTTGATAATAGATGTGGTGCTTGTTCAAAAGACATTAAAGTGATAATGAAATGTTTTGAAATTAATGACAGTTGTTGATGAGGAGTGACTGAACACATGCTGACAATAAACCTGTTGTGGAAGTTATTGGGCGACTATTTTTGGACCGTTACTCAAAAAACTCAAAGTTGCTTGAGAACTATCCTTGTAAATCTGCAAATAATTACAAGGGAATATTTTTGCAGTTTTAGGCAATTATGGTATATGCATTATTGGATGGGCCATTGTTGATATATCATTGAATTTTTGTAAATTTTTTAAAGCCTGTTTACATTAGTCGTATTTTTTATTGAATGTATATTATATGTCATTTTGTATCTGAGACAATTTACATTTTGTACCTACAAATGATGTTCAAAATGAAAATTTTTAAGAAAAGATCTTGGTATTTAATTTAATAATTTATAACACCTTATTTCACATCCGTAGGCAGTACTATATCTACAATGTTACTATTACGTGTATATACTATTACCTTCATGTAAGAAGAAGAAAATATCGAACATTTTTCCATTCAAAATTAAATGTACGATGCATCAGATCAAATTTCCACGAAAATGTAATTTTTTTGCTACAACAGAAATTCGTCAATTTGATCAAAAAACGGCTCCTACGAATTTTAACTGCATTATATTTACAGAACAGAAAGGAAATTTAAGACACATCTCTAAATGAAGTGTATTCCCCTTTTAATATTAACCCATGGTCGTTACAGAAATTCAATTGAAATGCATTAACTTGGCAAGGAAATATACTTAAGGAAATATGGTTGAAAATTAACTATAACGAAGTTAAAATCGCACTTAAATTACGGCAATTCACTATATAAAATGACCGGTTTCTATAACTCCTTGAATCCAAGAATGTCCAGTAACTATTATTGCTTACACTCATAAAAAAGTATTCTGATGGATGAAATAGTAATTACGCTTAAAAACAGTACGATGAAATGATAGCATGCCCATCAAAAGAACCATTTAATGACTTCTAGAGTTATTCCTTTTGAATTTATCGTTTTTCTAAGACACTACTGCCAAATTGCCATGAAATTAAGCAAGGATTATGAAAACACCTTGCAGTAGAAAATATTTTATACGTCATTTGAAGAAAAAGTTAAATAAAAAACTTGAAATAACTGTTTATAAAGATCTATCTTGGTAAATTTCAAAGATCTGCATGAGATGATTGACATTTACTTTAGCGGAGTCCTCTACTGATCATCGAAGTGAAGAAATTTCGCACTGCAAAAATTATTATAAATAAATATATATATATACATATATAACGATTATACGGAAAAACTCACAGGAGCGGCACAATAATGGGCTGACACAATAAAGCACAAATAGAATAGAATAGCATCATTTAAAAGGACACTCACACGGTAAATTGTTCGAGCTTTCGGCCCTCTCAGAGGCAAGTCTGAGAGGGCCCAGAGTCACTCTCTCTTCAAGTGAGACTGACTTAGATTTATAAATATATATATGTATATATATATATATATATATATATATATATATATATATATATATATATATATTCCCTATGGCATTGTTATTGTAGTGTTCTATTAATTGGTACATTAAAAATTCTAGGAAAGAATCAGTTTCTCATTTAAAAGAATAGAAGCTTGCAGAAAGCAAATCAGAAATTGAATAGTTAGGTTGAACCAAATATGATGCAGACCTTTCCCAAATCAGTTCAGCCCTAAACTTCTCGTGTATTTTTACAAAATTAAAATATAACTCACGCGGTTTTGTCTTACTGACTGAATTAGAACATATATTTCTACCCACGTAATCATGTTTTCCTTTATGCTTACATCACGCTAACTATCATTGTAAGAATAAAAATTTTAAATATTTCTATTGCGAATGATTATCCTCAAGAGCCCAAAAACCGTATGTTCCAGCACGGGTGACTAGAAAAAGAACAGGTTATTTAATGTATAACGTTCTTGTGTGAACTATTTACATACTTTAATAAATGATAGTAAAACGATGAAGGTTTGACGACGAACGCATTGAAACAACTGCCCATAGAACCGTCACTACACCCTGATGTTACTCACAGCTGCATAATTCAATGTTGAAACAATTAAAAACATTCGATAGGCTCCTGAGTCAGGATACTTGAGCGGATATCTGAAAAGATATTAGGCATATCTACAGAATTTAAATCCACATTAAACATTATTAATTACAGTTTATTCTCTAACTTTTCGAATCAACGGGAAAATTGACCCTTGCTGGACGAATTACACTTTTCGTAATAAAGTTGGCCAGAATCGACACGCGTAGAATGATTTGAAGGCTCCTTATGATAACTACCATGGGTTAATGAATTTGATGACATTAGACGGCAAATTCAAAATTTATCTGATGAAAAATGATAACGAGAAGCCATTTTAAATATGAAAATTCATCCCAAATGGCACTGATTATTTTTTTCAAGCTAGGCATAATTAAACTAAAAACCATCTTTTCCAATTACCACACTTGATGTATTTTGACTAACCCCAACACTTTTTTGTATTACAATTGCAAGAACATGCCCCAGCCATTATTAATTCAAGAATGATTCTCGACTAAAATATTGTTTCCTTTGCGATTAAAACCAAAAGGACCACAGAAAAATGCCAAAGACGATTGACGCAATCGGGACCCAGCAACGAAGAACATCCGAACATTTGTTTCCTGGAGCCTTCCTGGAACGCCAAATAAGTTTTAAATCCCGCCTTTTCATTGTATCAATGCGCTAAAATTCCTTATTTATCATTATGGAAACAAAATTAATATGAGAATACGTCAAAACTGTGCCTGTAGGCTTCGACTCTTGGATCTTAGGTCCAACCACTCGTGGTATCACTCTGAAAACTTTCTTCAAGTCCAATGGAATTTCACGTGCCGAGAAGTTCGCGCCTCGAAGTCTTAAAATTGGTTTCAGATCACATTTAATCTCCCGACGCCGAGAAAAAGAAGACATCTCGTCATCTCCTTCCGAGACAAGACTCGTGCTTCGACCTCAGCAACTCACTCCCCCCCCGCCCACCTTCGGTGTGCCCCTCCGGGCACACCCGCTCCCTCTCTAACCCCATCCTCTCGTCCCGTCAACTCCCTTCTCGCTGCCGCAGCCGCGCTATAAAAGCTACAGCGCGTGCCTTCATTTTAACGGTCATTTTCAAAGAGAGGACGACTCTGTCCAGAGGTTCCATGCTTCGCGGGGAGGGAAGGTGTGTATGGGTGAAGTGAAGAGGCTAGGAGACTGGGGAGGAAAGAAGGGAATGGGTCGTGCTTGCGTGGATTTGAGGTGGCATAGCCTTTCCACTCGGGAGCCCCTTCAAACGGCACCCCCGGGTCACAAACACAAACCCCCAAACCCGAAAACCCTCTCACCCTCTCCTATACCTCTTCTCTTCCTACCGTTTCCCATTTACCGCGCCACAGTCTTCACTTAATAAGTAACCCTCTACCAACCCACGCATATTTTCGCCACCACCTCAAAGCAATCCTGGTAACCGGAATACCGCTCCTTCGCCAAAATCACTTAAGAATGACGCGAAGCAGTCCCATGACACGATACCTGCATTATCACTACGACGCTTAACTACTGAAAAATCAAAACTTACCTCCCGTTGTGAATAATAGTTCATATCAAGTTAGTACTATCGAACAAAAACCAAAAACATAGAAACACACAAAAAAAGAAAAGAAGCTCGCACGTTTCAATATTTTCGGTGGTCAAGCCACCTTTCTCAAGGAATAGAAGGAATATACATATATGTGGGTCACGGTAGTCCAGGGGTAGAGCGTTCGACCACTAGCTGGAGGGCCTGGGTTCAATACCCGGGCAAACTCCTCTGGATCTTATCAGCTGAACCCAAGTTCTGAGATTTTTTCGGGTAGAAGATCTTCCTGGGAAACCATAACCGGCACTAGGAAAGAAACTGGACCCCTACCCCAATGTGTGAATTTCAAGCGCCATTCGGCTAAGTACTAGGTGAGCTCTACCATCACCTATCAAACCGACCATCGGGTTGATTACTATGTTTATTGTTAGATATACATATTAATATAAATAAATATGTACATATTTGTATGCATGTATGTATGGTGGGCGAAGAGAGGGGTTTGTTAGGAGAAATCCTATGGAGGCAGGAAAAATGGATGAGGGGCGTATTGATCGGCAGTGTGATGTTAAAGACTGTAATAGAGGGGAATTTACATATATATATATATATATATATATATATATATATATATATATATATATATATGTATATGTATATATATGTATGTATAGTGGGCGAAGAGAGGGGTGGAAGAGAAGGATTCTATCTCTTCCGATGAAGACGGAGCTGAATTCCGTCGAAATGATCAAGAAATAACGTAAGAGTGATCTTTTTGTGTGTTCCTATATTGTTTGTTGCTGTCCAAGTTTGTTATTCAACACTTCCGTGTTACTTCGACGAAATCATATATATATATATATATATATATATATATATATATATATATATATATATTTAATACACCCATTTATAATTGCCAAGAAAGATTGGAAAGGTTAGCTATTTTTTCCTTTTGGAGAGAATGCACGTCTAAAATTATAAGGCTATCTATAAATAACTCTGTGATTATTAGAAAGAAACAAATAGTAACAAAGCAAATACCTGTGGTGAGGTGCCTTTAACAATATGAAAACGTGAGATCGTGACGTCTCTTTACTGATTAATAGGGGTCTTTTCGGGCATTGAAGTCACCCAATACTGCTCCAGTTATTAAGACATACATAGTAGGAAATGCATATCTGTCGGTGTGGCTACACTGTTAAAGGACCAATATGCGGGCATTAATAAAAACAGGATACGCAGGAACTTTGAAGTAATTGAAGGTGTGACCTGCGATAGTGCCGCAATCGTCATTTTCGTTAGATAAGTATATTAATAATTTGTAAATAATGAGTAAACTATAAGGTACTCACAATATCTGACTGCCTAGACAAATTCATTTAACTATGATTTATAATTTACGGAATTTTTTCAATTAACTACAGTAGCCATTGCAGTACAAGAGCCATTTCTAAATCGTTCATGATTTACCTCGTTGCTTAAATGGTTGATGAACCGTATTAAGAGCTAGAGAAACTCATGTTAGTCTACTGTAGTTTCAAGGGTAATGAAGAACAAAGTCGAGGCCAAATAATACAAATGGGTGAGTAATACCCTAATGGACTAAGCTCTAAATGAAAATCCAGACACATTTCAGGCTCTTTGTTCTCTCCCTTCTGTATACTTGCTGTCGTACTGGTCCCCTCGGTTTCATTCTCATGAATATTTCATTTTCAAGACCAAGTTTCATTTGATTTCAATTGCTTCCCACGTAAAGCAGAAGGTAAAGCGTTGCCATGTTCTAGGTACAAACTAGGCACGTCCCAGCAGTGCCATCCGAAATAATGAGAGAAAATGCTGAACTACCGCAATGCCAGCATTCCGTTGCTGAAAATTGTCACTATTTGACTTACGCTCTAGAGCGTATACAGGGACTGTAAGTTAAGTATGTGTTGCACATCTTAACATTTACTAAAAGAAATGATAGACGTCTGTGTGCTTTCGATTTTTTCAAAATCGTTGATGGTTTTCTAAAAAATGGTCATTCTGTTTAAATGATTTAGCCACATTGTAATTTTAGACAGAAAAATAATAAATAAATTTTAGAAAATGCCGGATTTAAACAGAGACCAAATAGTTAAATCCAGGAAATTTCTGAATTATACCCATGTTTTTAATGCGCAATCAAGGGGATGAAAAACGCGTCGCAAACCATCCGGTCGAGCAACGCTAACGAGTCCTCTTTATATAGCGTGTTTCATATCACATTTTATGATACTACCTTGATCAAAAAGTTCCCGGAATTTATTCAGAAAATTAAAAATACAAGTTTATTTATCTAAATCTATATTGTCCCCTTCAAAGTAATCCCCATCGACTGCAACACACTTATGCCAGCGCTTGATCCAATCCTCGAAACATTTTTTATATTCGGTTTTCGGTATGTCCATCAGTGCTTCCTGCGATTTTTCCATTACTTCCTCTCGGCTGCTAAAACGCGTTCCCCGTAATGGTTTTTTAACTCGATTGAACAGAAAGAAGTCACAGGGAGCCAAATCAGGTGAATTCGGTGGCTGTTGGATGGTATTTGTTGCATTTTTCGTCAAAAAATTACGAATAATGATAGCACTGTGCGACGGTGCGTTATCATGGTGCAAAATCCACGAGTTTTCTGCCCACATTTCTGGTCTCTTTCGGCGAATTGCTTCACGCAAACGTCTCATAACGCCCAAATAATACTCTTTGTTTACTGTCTGGCCTTCTGGCAAAAATTCATGATGCACTACACCGTTGTAATCCATGAAAACCGTCAGCATTGCCTTCTTTTTTGACTGAAAACGACGTGGTTTTTTTGGTCTCGGCTCATTTGGTGAACGCCATTCACTTGCCTGATGTCTGGATTGCGTGTCGTACTCATAAACCCACGTCTCGTCTCCAGTAATGATCCTTTTGATGAATGTGGGATCGGATTCAGCCTCGCAAATCATGTCTTTTGCGACGTCAACACGGTCTCTTTTTTGCATGAAATTGAGGTCTTTTGGCATGCTACACGACGGAAACCCAAATCATTAACCACAATGTCTTGGGCGGATCCATAGGCAATGTTCAAGTCCTCCGCTATTTCTCTGATGGTTAATTTGCGGTTATTGACCAACATTTCTTTTACTTTATCAATTTTTTCACCGACTTTCGATGTCGATGGTCTGCCACTGCGTTCATCATCTTCGATTGACTCACGACCACTTCTGAACCGCTCGTGCCACTGGTAAACGACCGTTTTTTTTAGAGAATCGTTGCCGAAACACTTTTCCAACATTTCCAACGTCCGTGCGCCACTAAATCCGTTTTTTACGCAAAATTTAATACAAGTTCGTTGTTGCAAATTTAAATCCATTTCTGCAATTGTAAAAAATCGCCAACACACACAGAGATAGATGTACTCTTGGCTACGTAACTTTTGCAAATGTCAAGTTATGACACTAAGATTTAAAGGGAATATCAACAACAGATGTACCAATTTAACAAAAAAAACAGAACTCAAATCGGAACGATGGGAGCGCCACACGGCGGTTACTCCGGGAACTTTTTGATCAAGGTAGTATGATTCCTCCACCGCAGATTTTTGAGGATCATATTTACGGTACTTTAAAGCCTAATGCACAGAGAAATTAAAAAAAAACAAATTGGAATTTCAAAATAAATTCCGTGATGAAATTGAAATTTTCGTAGGACGAATAATCAGTAGTTTAGCGATTTCCCGTTCCCTTTACCATTTTAGGTTTTTTTTCTGACTGAACCTCTAAAACATAAAAATAGTTTTAAATGAGTGTATTTGCTCCAATCTATATAAATTAATCTTGAAAAACGGCTGGAAGAAAAGACAATATTAAATACAAAATGTTCGAGCAATCAGTAATAAATACCTAGCACAAACGATTAACAAAATGATTAGATATACTCAAACTTTTGAAAGCAATACAAAATTGCACTAGTGTGTAGGAAGCAAACACCACAGAATAAATCTCCCCACTCGGTATTGCCTAAGCACCTTACCTTGTGCATGAAGAAACCATATGCTCTTTACTCTTAAATATCCCTTTGTCAAAAAAATATTCATGATTATGAAATGATTACTATAAATATTCAACGGTCATAAATATAATAAATGTATCCTGTAGTCTAACATTGATAATCTGATTTAAGACGTCAACCTATCATAGAACACAAAAGCTTTAAACTTATTGGAATAATTATAGCCCATGTGTATGCATCGTTGGAGAGGAAGGAGCTAGTTTACAGACCACTGAACTTCACATTGGCCCCGGGATAAAAAAAACAGCACTGGGTTTTGATAATGCGTCGCCGTCGTTCTTGTGTAACCGCTGTCATCCATTCAGTCACCGGTCCTCTCGGCGTGCGTCGTTTTGGGAAATACGCGTCCTATTTGTGATATGGGTGGGCAGCGCATACATTTATATATACACACATACATATTTGAGAAAGAGCCTTCATAATTAACGCTGCTCTACATGCGCACTAAGGGTGTCCCCCGGCCGCAGGAACACGTCCCCAAGGGCGGGAGGGACCGGAGGGGTCTTGGATACATTAGCGACCTCTCTCTGCTTCCAGCGCTGCTAAATGCAAAGGAGCCGTCGTAAATGAGCACGGGACAGACGAGGGCGCATCACTCGGTCCATAATAAGGTGCCGACTACACAGAGCACGCACGTGTGTGTGCGTGATCGCGTGTGTGTCGTGACCGTAAAAAAGAGCGAGAGGAGCGCACTAAGGAGAGAGAGAGACGAAAGTACTCTTGCGGCGGAGTGCACAGGAGGAGAGGAATCCTTTTATTTCGTCAATGGAGGGGTGGGCGACGAGAGCGGCTTTCTTTAGATCGCCGAGGACATCGTCGTCTCGCCCCTCCACTCCACTCCCGTCCATCCCCTCCCCCTTCTCTGAATCCTCTCACTCTCCTTCGAGTTCTTCCCACCCTACTCCCCCCCAAACACGAGCGGAGATCCCTTTTGGAATTGGGTGAATAGGACGTAAATTATGGTCTCGCCGCACACAAACGCTTTGCGAAATATGGTCCGTTTATTTCCGGAGTGAGAATCAAGCGCGGATAAAGTTGCAATTTATTATCAATGTCTCAAAAGGTCATGGTTCGGAGACGGGACGCATTTGTGATGGAAGTTGGGAGGGTTATTCAGTGCTTTGCAGTTTCCAGGCACTTTGCCTCAAAGATTGTATCCATTTTTAATCAATGCATCGATGAAAAGCTCTATCGAGCATTGGATACAAAGAACAATATTGATCAAATGATTTTGAGTATTGACCGGTTATTAAGATCTTTGGACTACAGTTTCGTTATATCCTTTGGAGAAAATGAGACAAACTTCCTTTTTAAATATCATCCCTTCATAAGTACTTGCAACATCCAATTATCAGCAGCCTGTTGATAGTAGTATTTTTTCGACTTATTCCAACGTGTTACACATTTTATTGGATTTTTGAACACTTCCTGGCCCAAAACTTTTGTTTTCCATATATTATTTTTTTTCTAGAGTTCCTCTTTGTTTTAAATGACCTCTTTGCTCCTAAAATGGCATATTCTCTTTCTTTTTGCTCTCCGCTTTCCCAAAATTTTTCATTCTGTCGGGGTTTTCGACAGTATTATTTAGTCTTCCGATTTGTCAAATTTTACTATTAAGGGTATTAGCTTGCAAAGAGTACTTATAACAATATTGAAATGTGTAATGTATGCTTGTTGATATTCCACACCCGATCGTTTATCTAATGTTGAAGACAATTCTCAAAAACTCATCTTTCGGTGGCTTTTGATTTGCTAAGAATATTGCGTTTATCACTTGATTAGTAGTGGTAGGTTAATAGCTCACTTTAACGTGAATTACATTGGTAAATGTTAAAAAAATGAGGAAATGGAATTATGAAAAATCTTAAATTGCTTTAATAATTAGGAATCATTCAATTTTATTTTGATAGAAAAAATACGGTTAGTTCATTCATATAAAAAGCTTTTAAATGCCCTTTTACACCTAATATTGGATGCTACGTCGAATTTGAAAATTGAGGGCTCTCTCATTGGAATCAATAACAAAATAATATGTTTTAATGTCTTCGACACCAAAACTTGTATTTGATTCCATATCCAAGTCCTTTCATCAATATAAGATTTACGTAATGGTTTCAGTAATATTCTTGTACAATCTTGAAAAATCTTCACTTAACGATTCAGACTCAATCAGTTGATTTATACTCGGGGAGGTGTTGCTAAGTGAAAAATACGGAAACTAAATACATACTAAAAACGTTCTTCCATCACTATTATAATCTTGAAAGGATGAATGAAAATAAATCATGTTTATGGTAAGAATGGACTGCAGAAGAAATATTTTTGGACATGATACACGCACAGTGTTCTAAATAATATTTATTAGCATCTTTTTCCAAAGCCACTTTCATTATCGCAGTCAGTGCAAATGATCCCAAACGAAGAAAATAGGTTCGAAGCTCCAAGCGCGTTGCGACACTTAATTTTTCCTCTAGACGGCGAAACGCAACGGCAGTGTCGCGCATTCCAAGTGCTAGAACATCCTTTTTGTCAGTGTTTCAGCCGCAGCCTTGATCTTTATCGCCATCCCAAGGCGGGGGCCGGGCCGCAAGGGGAATGGCCAGCCTTTTACTGCGCGCGGAATCCTCCGGAGGAACGGAACACTTCAAGCGAGCAGTTACTATTTCCAGAGAGCGCGATCCCGATTTAACGAAGGGCGTCTGCATGAGCTGTGGGGGAGAAGTTGGTGGTCTGAGGGCGCTCCGCAAGCGTGTCAACCCGAAAGGTATTCCCGAAGAAGACATACACATGCCCATCACAGGCGCTGCACGCGTCACTACCCATTAACGCAAAGCTCGGTTGCTCCTCCCGCGCCTCAAGACATTAACCTCGAGCTCCTCATGCGCCTTTACGTGCCGTCGACTGCTTTTTCGCGACCGGTGAAGACGACAGGAAGGGATTGGGGCAGACTCAACAAGAGAATCCTTTCCTCTCTCTTCTTCCCCTCGTCAGCGTCGAGCGTCGGCGTTTGGCGAAGTGAAGTGAAAAAAAATCCTGGCACACCTCTTATCCGCTGCAATGTTTTCTCGAAGGGGCAATATTTTTCGGTGGAATCATTTTTTGGCAGAGAGAAGCGGAAAATTTTTTTTTCAGATTTCATAATTTTTATCCTATTTTTTTACTAGGATTATACCAAAAGGAAGGTCTCTATTTCTCTTAGAAAAAGAAACGTTTATTTTTAATGAATTAAACATCTTTTAATGTATGAACACTCCTCTATCTTTCTATATTGTTGCCATTTCGGTAGAGGCTGTTGTGGAGTCACTGAGGCAGCTTTTGTCGTTGTGGAAGCGTTCGACCTTGTCAATTGTTTGTATTACTGTAAACTCCAGGAAATATCACACATTTAGTAGTGCTAGCGTGGTTTGGCTTTGACTGCTCGTGCATCGTATTTCTTTGCCTTTATGAACTTTCTAGATTCTTATTATCATAATTCTTAGTTGCTCCTTGAAACGAATAATTTCTTACCCCATCGTGTTAGTAATATATCTTACAAAAACTATCATGAAATCATCTGGTTCCCGGATTTAATGAATACGTTTCCTTAACTCTCTTTTTTTTTCATTACCTAAATTTTTTAACCTCTGCTATGTGTTAAGGAATAAAAACAACATCATGCTCCCCATTCTCTTTGGATGCGTATGCGTCATTTCCAGTCTGATTCATGTCCCTCACGAGACCATTTATTAATATTATTTTGTCATGGACGGTAATACTGATTACTGAAATCACTTCTCTCCGCCCTTATTTCTACTGTCTCCTGAAACGGTTTCTTGTAATCGCCTTATTCAAGCGCGTAACTTGATCATGAAATAAGCGGAAGCTCTGGCGGAAGTAGACTTAAATGCATGTAAATTTTATTTGGATCGCACTAAGCAGTTACTGCAATGGAGATTACCCTGTTACGCAAGTTCTGACACGCAAAAGAATATTAAACTTGTTCGGCTACCATCTGCTGCACCTAGAATAAATATTCGAGGGATGAAATTGTAAAAAGCTGATCTCTTCCTAGTCTCAATCAAAATATTACTTATTTAAAAAGTTTCCGAGGTGTCTGAGTATCTCTGTGATAGGGCATTAGCAAGAGTTCAAATTTTTGCGGCGCCACAAGTTGCCGTCACTTGCTATTAATCCTGGTACAGCCGACCGTGTAAGTTGCCTAAACCGAAGGAGGGGCGGCATCATCCTCCGTCGGCCCTTCTGACTCCGAAGGGAACTCGGCAGCGGGGACTTAAGACCCGTTCGTCATCCATGTCCGCCCCGACTGCCGCGCCCCCATCAGGCCGAATCGTGAAACAGGAGAGGGGCAATGGGAGGGTTTTCCGAGTCGTCCGCGCAGAGGTCTCTGTTGCTTTTACGGTCCCACTCTCGCGAGCACGGACGCTAGCGGCCGGCTTCTCTCGGCCGTGTCGAAATGATTGCTGCGAGGCCAACTTCCCTACCCCATTCACGGCGTGGCTGTTCCTGCCCCCGGAGGCAGAGTATTCGGGTATACGTACGACGAGGAAGGGATCAGTATCGCAACAGCGCAGGTAGAATCACAGACGGAAGAAATCCCTGAGTAACCGGAGCCATTTGGTGGAATTTATTTGAAGACCTATACTCTGTAAATCTTTCAACTAAGACCGTATTCTAACTGGTCGTTTTATCATCAACACCGAAATGCTTTTCCTGAAATCATTTTTCCAACCATCCGGTTAATATTTATTGCCTACTTATTTCTGCAAAATACTCAAGCAGTATCATGGTAGTCACCCACGGCAGTAAGTTCTTCCATGTAACTACTTGAGCTTAAAACTGTAAATTATTTCAGGCGTCACTCCTCAGAATTATATATTTTCGTTGCGGCTGATACTACGCACGCATTTTTCCTCTCTGGATTTACAGAAGGAAAGTAATCGAAGATCTCATAAGTAATGCACACTATGGAAACATTTTTTTTTAACTACAAAGAGCTTTACGGAGCATAAAATTTAATAATATAGAAATGCAACATTTTCAAAGTGTAAAGATCATTCGCCTTGACCGGGAAGGAGAATGAGTTTTACGCCATGAAATTTTTGCATTTTAATTCGCATAGGTGGATGACTCCGTTAAAAGTTACTGCTGCGGTATTTCTCGCCGTTTCTTTGAATTCATCTCGTATACTAATGCTTTTTCTATATTTAAAATCAATTATGTTATGGTATCAATTATGGTATCAAAGACGAGTTTTTTATGTTAATAGGGATTCCAATAGGAATGCCAATTTTCGATAAAAGACTTTAAATTGAAAATATTGCGGCAAATCTTAGGCATATGCCGAAGCCCTAATAACATAAAAACTCATCTTCTGAGATCTGAAAATACTCATTAAAATGTATTTACTTAATTCAGATGCACTTGCTTCCAAGACTAATCCTGAAAAATAAACGGAAACATTCCCAACTCCAGTTTCAGAAAGGTTTTAGTTATTCTTGCAAAACACGTCATGGGAGATAGTTCTGGTTGTCCGAGTTCTTCTGTAATATTGTTAAAAAACAAATAGACCAATGCAGAAAAAGAACCGAAAGATCCAGACCTTTCTTGAATCAGTGCTGAGAAGACCTTTAGAGGAAACAAATATTGCGTTTTTATCAGAATGGTATTGACTGAATATTATTTATATTTTCTTTTCCGTAAAAGCAGGTCGAAGTTGAAGGCCCGTTGAAACTACAATTCAGCTGAATTCAAAATGCTTGAAAAAAGCGTTCGAATTAAAATGATATCTGACAGGGATTTCTCCTGACCTACAAGATATTTTACCTGCCAGGAGTGATTAATTGCCTTCAGTGGAAACCATCAATGATGTAGGAAACGCAGATGTATTTTAAGTATCAGCACACAATGGTGCATTCCAGAACCTAGATCAGGCGATCAAACCTTCCATTTGGGCTTTTCTAATTGCTGCATTCAGAACCGTATGTAAACGAAGCAAACAAACAAAAATGCGTCGGATGAGCGGAATTCATTTTATTTTAGACACTTCCTCGACCCAACCAAAGGACCTCTCTCCCAGTGAAACCTTGCCGACCGGCTAAATTTTTATCTCATTTTTATGTACATTGGACTTCGTATACGTCTACTCAATGCCGCTCAAGTCGCCACAAGGGCGTGTGGCGGGGGGTGTCAAGGGCACTGGCAAATATATGCAGAAATAAACTCGTACTAGTGCATGCATACAGGTACATATTCTTGAATACATGTTGGCTAACGTAATAATCTCGTAAACATAAATGTCCATTGTTCACTACATGCAATAACGTATGCACTTGACCAATTCGTCAAATTGAAACATTCAAGCATATTTAATTTTTTCGGGCTCTCGGGTTCGCTGTTTTTGTTTTTCCGTATCGCAAGAGGGAAGGGTGAATACTTTAATCGGTCAATGACAGTGTGCTCATATCATTACTATTTCATCCTGATGGTCGGAACTATTTAAATAATACGATTACATAATAATTCCCTCTGTGCCGCAAGTTAATTCGGGTGTCCCGCACCTTTCTAAAAGTGTTCCCTTATATCGTCGCAAATCAAGATGTTTCCGCCCCTAATCATCCAGTGCACCCGTGACGTTTACTCACTTATCGGAACAAAATTTAACAAACAAAGCGTATTTCTTCCGAGCCTTATCTAATTATTTTATCAACGCTTTCTGTGATGGATCCCAAATATTGACTGTTTATTTTAAATATGTTTTAGCTTAAAAAAAATAACGCTTGTTACTTATTTTCTCATCACATATTGCTAGTCGTAGAAGCCATCCAATGAACAATAGCTTCATTGAGGCAAACCTGTATATTCTTCTACTTAACTTGTAAGTATTCATGACTTTCAGTGCACTCAAATGGTGGTTGAGATTAGAAAATGCATTGATATTAGCAATTATTCGATTAATTGAGGACAAAATTTTCCAAATGTTGGCTAAGTATGCCGAGTAAAACTCCTACAGTGAGCGTCTTTCCACACTTCAATCAATCACATAATGTTCCATACCTTTTCACTCGTGAAGTGAACTAACTTGTGAGTGAATCGTTGACTTAATTTTAACCTATAATACTAGTTCACACAGATAAAAAGCAAATAAGTAATATAGTATTTAATTTAATAGGTTGAAAAAAACATTTCTTTTAATGTGCGCAAAAACGTTAGTAAATAATGAGTCATCGCCGTAAACATCTTTATTCCTCCCTCATGAAATCCACGCCATGGGTGAGTGAGTTTTGGATACAAAAAATATTCTGCCGGCCATGCTTTCAGCTTGCCGTGGAGAAAAATGCCTGGAATATAACGAATTTAGAGAAATTAGTTGACTTTTATTGAGTAAGAAAAACCGACTGAGTCCTCGTGGCTGAAACAATGAAAGCCTATTTGTTAGAAATGGCACTGAGAATTTCTCTTGAGATTAATGCAAATACAATCTCAAAAATAGTACGAGGATATTTGCAATTCATCCTTTGACTACTATTTCTTTGCTCTCCCGCCGTGCGTCTCGAGTTGTCCATGTATCCCTGGCACTCTGATAAACCACTCCTTCCTGTTTAAAGGACCAAAACACCTGATTTGATACTACATGGGATTAAAATTACATGGGATTTGGTACAACGTGGGATTAAAACCCACGGCCTTTGGGTAAGCACGTAGTTACATTAACCAAACAATAAACCCGCCCATTATAAGCAGGGCTTGAAGCTATTTTTATGAAATTGTTTTTACTTACTTAAATATACCTTGAAAATTTCAGTGGTAGGAAAAACATGGCCAAAATAATTTAGCTGTTATTTTAGAATATCAGAAGAAAATTCAAAAAAGCAAGGTTGTTATTTTTCGTATCATTTATTCTTGACAATAACAAATTAGGGGTCTGTTGCGCGTTTCGCCCCAGGTGGTAACAGCGGATGGAATTGGTGGTCCTCCTATCCATCATTTGTGAAATTCATACGCTTTAAAAGGTTTATATAAAAATTATCAGGAACATATTTCTTCTGACGTGACTGTACGTCACAGCGCGCTCGCACCACGATGGCTCGATGGTCGGGGGCATGACATTCTACACGCGCCAAGTTTCAATTGCCTTCGAGCATTTGTTTATGCTAGATCGTGTTTTAGTAACCCACTGCCGAGTGACTCGATGCAAGCCTAAAATGCAGTGAACGATTGAACAGCGATATGCCTTCAACATTTGTCACACATTACAGTTTTTTAACTGGAACAAGTTCTTCAAAGATGGCCGAGAGATTGCGGAGGTTAAATATCAAAGTTAAAGTACAAAATATGGGTGAAAAGCTGAATTCGGACAAACAGCTAAGTGTGCGTATAATTGCAGATACTATTTACATTAATAAGGTAACAGAGCACACGATTGCTACTGATACTATTTATTTGACGATTCGGAAGATCTACGCTAAAATTATTCCTATTCCCAAAAGGGAAATCCTTCCTCGAAAGATATCACCATTGGACTCTAAGTACCGTCAAAGACGGTTTTACACCTACCCTATGAACCCTCAGGATTCCGTCTACCAGAGAGCCTTCGAACCGTAAAAAGGCCGCAGGAAAAATTGTGTCGACGCTTGAGGGATGTACTTCGAAGAATTTGGAGGCATTGTAGCAAAATAACATAAATCTATTTTTACGAAACTTTTCCCTTTTATAAAAGGCTTCCTTTAGCTTGAAACTTCTACCTTCACCGGCATAATGGTTGGTCACACTATGAATAGGGATATTTTGATTCGAAATCACTATTAACTGCAATAATAAGATTTTTGATAAAAGGTTCTTTTACTTTAAAAAATGCTAAGATAATGAATAATAATAAATAATGCTAAAATGCTACATGTATATAAGTAATGTAAAAGTAAAGTATATAAGTAAAGTAAAAAATACATGCATATTTGGGTTATCCGGCTAGATATGATTTAACAAATATACCGTGGGAACTTTCAGTATTTAAACGAAAAAGAGAGAAAATTTCGATCAAAGTTATTAAAGCAGTATTTCATTAATAAGTTGAATTGGCAATTCAGCTGTTCAAAATAATTAAGCGGTGAAACTATATCTTTCAATGCACTTTCTGGGTTTAAATATTCCATTTCAAAATAAACTAAAATGAAGGGCTACGCCATATGTATTACAACAGAGTAAAATTTATCCGAAATTAACTTTCACGGTGTGGAATGAAAACTGTAGTATGGTGGAGTCAATATATATATGTATGAATAAAGGAAAGTGAAACATTATTTATTTTATTGATTTGACGATGTCTTTGATGAATAATAATGACACGCTTACTTTTTTGCAGGCCTTAAAGCACATAAACTTTGCAAAATTTCAACTTAGAAACCCACTTACCGTATTTTGTTCATTTTTCCTCAGACTTATTGAAAACATTCCGAAACATTCTCTTCTAAGTGTATATGCAATACCACCACATTTATTAATTATCCACTGAGATCTATCTTCAGACCAATAAAAAAAATCAACTCATATCCTAGTAATAAACAAGGCCAGAAAGGTACTAAAGTGTGCTCTCCTATTTCAATTTGTTTACAACATAAATAAATTATGAATGAATTGTAACATAAATAAACCATTATTTATTACTTAAAGTTTAATATATTTCACTCACAATTATATAAAAATAATAATTGCCCACATTTAATGAATCTTGAGAAAGATATTAGCATGAATTGAGTTCCCATAAAGTTCGGTTGATTGTGAACGTGTGCTAAGGATTAAGGGGACGACGTTGACAGAAGAGAAGGTTAGTGCTTTCAAAAATTGATTTTATCATAAATTATCTTAAACTTAACCCTTACAGAAACGCACCCGGGAGGTAAGTCGTTCTGAGGCATGGCGGAGGCGTTTTACGAGAGTTACATCTCACAGATATCTTACAGATAAGCCAACGCACTAATCCGATTTATTTTTTTGAAAAAAAACTAATTTTTACACTATTTCCTGTATTAATAAGCAATATTGCTGAACATACAAGGAAATTGACAGATTGTTTTGCCCAATTCACTATCATATACTTGGTTGAAAGCATTCAAAAGGCAACCAATAAATATTCAATCATGATATCCTTTGGAATCGCCAACAGAAATAATAACTCGAAGTATATCATTGATCGACTATTTTTCGCATTAGAGAAGGAAAACGGAGATAGCAGTACAAGAATTGATCTTGATCTCACCAAGATTAGCGCGCAAATGATCGAATGAAATTTTATAATTTTGCAGGGGATTTTTAATTTTACCTACACAAATACACCGTTTGGAGTTGAATCCTAATGAAAGTAAATTACACTTCTGGCTAAGAGATACAAATTCAGCCATGCCCACATTGCTGTACTCATTGCTATCTCCAAGTCCCCTACACGGTGGAGACATCTACGTTTAGGAAACTCCCCCGGTCACACCTGCCCTTTGGTGTCGTGGTGTGGGGTGTGTTGGTGGGGCACGCTGGGGGGAGGGGACGAAGGGAGGTTGGGGTGGGGGTTGGTGATCGGGAGGGAGAGGATGGGAGGGGTTTGCCATAGGCACGCGTTCGGAGTACCCTTCTTCAACCTCCCCTACCCCCCCCCAAAAGTATCTGGAAAAATCCCCCACCCTCCTACTACGGCCGCCCCTAAATCCACCCACCGCACAAACCCCCTCCCCTTGCCCCTCGCGTCCTTAATGCTATCGCGGGCAGCGTTGGCGGCGGTGGTAAAAGCAGGAGGACGCTTCTCTTCGCCCGGCGAGTGGACGATTAGATAACCATTAAAGATGAACGATAGCTCCGGATGAGGGCGCGTGCAATCGCACGTGTAATACCTATCGGGCCAACAATAGAGTAGCCCTCCCCCAACCTCCCCGTCCATTGTGATACAGCTGTATAAATATGCCCGTGCTTAAGGGCAAGCTTTACACCAAGCGAAGAGCGGCCCCGGTCCAATACAATTTTCTCCAAACCGAATACAGTTTCGAGAAGCGAGTGACTGAACCTTTTCAGCTGATAATACATTGGAGGGTGGAGGCAGTATGACAAAGAAAGATTTTACGGAAGTACATGACATTTTAGGCGTCTCAATTTCTCATTTATGGCCAATACACTGTCAAATGAAGAAAATGCCATTTTTACGTCAAATCTTTAACTCTATGCGCTTATATTTTATCGCTATATTAATTAACTCCTTTGAGCAACATTTTAGGGTAGTCGGTGTAGATACGCAATCAAATTCTCTCGCATTTTCGTTACTACAAAACAAATAGCAGCGAAAAAACCACAAGCAATGAATGGAGTATACATAAAAATAAAACTCTAAAATACAAAAATATAGCCCACGAATAATGAAATATACAAAAAATTCTCGGAAATATAGTTTTTTACGCTAAATATTGGGTATAAATCATAGGTTTAACTTGAATTAATAATGAAGAATACGAATACTGAACTTATTCCGGTTAGGCTGAACACATAAGAATATACTATCCAACCTATTTACAGTGTGATCGTACAGGTTTCAAACTAACGACATTAGTGATAATCCGAGCTAATCTTTAAGGTTGTTCAGTGAATGTGCGGTGCAAGATGTCACATTATTGGCGGACCACTTGTTTTACCATTCATTCCACAGTTTCTTTTTCCACGGGTAGAGTATTAACGAAGTCCAACTTTTCTTACCTTCTTAACTGCTACGGTGGTCAGGTATCTAGGGTTTAAGATGAAAATTGCATTTATAGGTGTCTTTTAGTATCATAAGATAACCCTAGAGTCAATAGTCCATGAATTAGAGGCAACTGGAAAAAAATGATAGAATACACACTTGAATAAGTGACGCATTGCTTTTTCCACACATTATTAAAATAGGAAAAACATTTGCGGATGTCATTTTATGTCGATTCCCTGTGCCCACATGCCCTTGGTTCTTTGCTGTACGTTTCTACGGCATGCCCCTTACCACGGGGACCTTGAGGGAGGGAAGTTGACTCCGTTGCGCGCCAGCCAGATCCTTTGGAATCGTTGAAGTCGCCGGCGGGGTGAAGTCCCATCTCTTCAGCGGCAGCCTGCGATGACGTCAACGACTGAGAGGCAGGTGAGGTTGGGCGGGAGCGCCTCATAAAAGCGCCTCAATCGGGGTTCGGGGTTAGGGGGGGGGGTAGCGGGAAGTAAGGAGGGGTGTGGAGAGGGATGGGACGCCGTCATTTGATTCTCTGAATGGATGGGAATTGGAATACTTTTGTTTCCTGAGAAGGTAGGTGCCCACTGAATATAAAATTAACGGTAGGTTGCACCGTTTCCTATCCCGATGCCTTAAAAAGAATAAAACTGCCAAGAATGGAAAAATCGGACTCAACACATTTCTAAGTGAGCATGCCCATCCTTGGCGGTAAAATTCCCCCGTTTTAGTGGTGCAACGGTTCTTTGTGATTCCATCGCTATTTTATTTGTTTAATGGTGCATAGTTTTAATGCTATGAGGAAATATTCGACCGGCTTCAAAGTAGAAGGCGATGGAAGGTAATTGTCAAAGCAGTAAATGTAATTACAATTCTTTCCGGCTATATGTTAGATTGAACCGTTGTATTGGAAATCAGTAAAGTATAATAGCAGATGTCCTCTATTCCTAATCTCCTTTTACCAGAGACAATTTTTCCCTAAGAAGTCGTTCTAGTGTGGGCATACCTTTTCTACCGCCCACTTTACACATAAAGTTATAGACTTAAGCGTTGTTATTTCATCAAGTAGTTCCTTTGAAAAGGGTATATGGGTAATATCTTTAAAAAATCCTTTCATACTGGGACTTAATACATATTACTATAATATTCATGAGCAATTTAAAACTATCCCATGCTGTGGTTAGAATTGCTTCCTTCCGCCGGCTACTTACTGCTTTAGAGCATTAATTGCAGATGTATTAACTTGGTCTTTCTGAAAACTTCAGTGCTTTTAAATAGTGACTATATTAAATAATATTTTCTTAATTCGTAAAGGGTTTACAGCTTAAGGAAATGTTATTTAATATAGTTAGTGTAAAAATAGTCCGTGTGAAGCTCAATTTTTCCTTACCACGCTTTTAAATACAACACGTGTTTCCTCGTGTACTAAGCATATGCATATATAAATAAAGAAATAGTATTCTTGAAGAACTCACTTCGAAGAAGACCCCTTCATTTTTTTGCGTAATTCCGAAACATTTCGTGTGTCTGACAAAGTAACCTTTACCGCTAACTTCTATACGCAATTTGTCCCTAATTCATCTAAAATTTAAAATTTCTTTGTTCCTTTTCAAACCGTTTGAAAAACAAACATGAATTTTCTAGCATCTCAGGTCATCAAAAATTTTAGACACTCCCTCCGTTACATCCTCAATGTAACCATTGTTCAAATTACCGTAGGCTCTGATCTAAAGATGATATGTTCCCAAGATAATCTCTCGGTTGTAAACTCCTTTGAGATAGAAGATAAGAAGGCTGCAGTTTGATGTCTGAGCATCAGTTGAATGTGATATCTGATCAATATTTAACGTTCGCAACAATGAATCAATCTCATTTTGTGATTGAGATCATAAATCTACAGCCAAGCATATAAATTCTTAACGACTCCGGTCCGCAAATCAAACTTTACAGATATCAATCCAACAGCCCCCCTGAATTGCAGTTGAGGAATCACTCGCGTGGAAGCGGCTTAGTGCATTAAAGGATCACTGCAGGCTGAAACGCCTGTGACCGCTAAAAAGACAAATACGATTTAATTCCTCGACCACAAGTGAGTCCAAGTAAGATAAATATGTTACTTAATATTTCGTTAGGAAAAGAAATGACATTGCAAATTAGGTGGCATGGAAGGTAAGATTTTTAGGGACCTTTAGAAAATTTCAATTTAAATCATCCCATGATGAGCAAAATACGAAAACAAAGATGGAGAAAGAAAACCACGGATGCAAGCATATTATTTAAACTTGAGTCAAACTAGCCCCATGATGGAGAAAAAGTGATGGAGATTGAGAGAGAAGAACCACCAGATAAATCCTCTGAAGGAATTCTCCTCGTGTCTGCTTCTGCAATATATGCATCCCTGGGCATCACTCCGGACACTGCAATACCGTTAGCTCCACAAAAATACACTGGCAGATATCATGTCACTTGCTCGAAGAACGAGATGGATTGGATTCATAAATGATCTCCGAATGCCGCCGGTGTTCGCAGTCACGTATCAAGACACGGGCGAGTGAACGCGGAAAGCTTGCGGTTGAAATGCCTCGGAAAAATCATCAATCAGTTAATCCGAAAACAAAGCTGCAATTTGAAACACTTTCATCCGCGCCCGCCCACCACTCCCCTCGGAAGGAGGAGAAGACCAAAGAGAACATGAAGGGAGTGCACATGCTGCATTCCTCTTTTTGGCAATCAAGCGCACCGTCAGCCATCAAAAAAATGCATTCGTGCAAACAATCAAGGGAGAGATAGAGTGGCAGGAGGAGGGGGAATGAGGTGGTTGAGGGGGTTTAAGGGGAGGGTTTAAGGGCGACGGGAGTGGGGGGAAAAACAAAGGCGCATCGCCGAGCGCCAAACCATCGGCAAATCCCCGCCAGCGAAAGTCGAGGTGCAACAGTCATTCGTTGTTTTGTTTCTCGTTCGTTTTGCCTTTGTTTCCACCGCGGGTGAGAGAAGTGGACTGGGTTCGGAGGGGGTAGAGTGCCCAAAAGTTAGAACCACCCCCGGCAGCCGCTGCACTTTTTAAGGAGGGCGTTGCCCCTCTCCTCCCAACCCTCCCATGTAACGTGAGAAGGGGCGCGATCCTTTTCGAAGCGAGGCTCTTAAGGGCACTCGTTACCTCCCGGGATGAAGGGCGGGGGGTGAAGGAGGCTCGCGGGAGTGAAAAACAGACGAGGAGTGAGAGGGAAAGGGCGGTGGACTAAAGAGGTGGAATCCGTCCGCCGTGGCGCGCGGACGGCGGCCACCTCTACCTATCCCACCCGCCGCTGACGAAACGTGCAATTTTGAGCGGCCTCATTGTTGCAAGGGCGGCGAGGTGGGGTGGGGCAATGGGGGGAGAGGTATCAGGTCTCCGTAATTGGACGGCCACAAGTACACGAGAGAGGAGGGGGAGGGTTTGGGAGGGACGCTATCCTTCCGCGTTCGCGAGTAATGCCAAAGTCTGATTGCAGTTAACATTGCATCTCGGTAGCGCGGGGTTTTGTGCCTTCGCTCCCGTCTCCTATCTTCATTTTCCCCTCCTCCCCGCAAGGGTGGCGCCACCCCACATACCCCTTTCATCGGGGTGAAACCTTCCATCAACCGTGATGGATTTCGCGAATGGGGTTATTAAGTGGAGGAAATGCAGTGTGTGAGACATAGGATACCTGTGGTTACCGTTATTTTTTTCGCGACTGGAAGAGATTGCATCGCATGCAATTCGTTAGAGGTGCATTTTTACCCTGCTCCCCGACGTGTAATCAGTTTTTAAACAAATAATTCGAAGGAGAGGGCATTCACGACTCGTGGAAAAAAATGTTAACAGTTGAAAAAGGGCGTGGATCAGTTTCTTCTCCGTGGATCCGGTGTCTTTGATTAGGAAAGGAATGGCATCTACGGGCGTCTAAATTTTCTTCACGAGCCATGCATCTTGTCACAAACAAAGGACAATCAGACCTACTTCAGAATTTTTGGCTCCTAACACGTTCCAAAGATTAATAACTTGCTCTTAAATTTAATAAAATAAGCCATGAATCTATGGAAACTACCGAATTTATGGTTAATCTTCAGCAATTCCTAGATAACAGTTTAGTAAAAACCAAAAAATATCTTTCTTATTTTAGTTCAACTGATATCTTAGCGTATTTTCTATACTATTTATATTTATTACACCTAGTTTCCAACTGCACTACAATCTCCTTGCTAAATAGTTGCTGTCCAGCATTCTTGAAAGAACAATTGCATTTAGTTAAACATTTACTGTTTCAATTTCCTCATGAATTCGTTAAATCCTCTAAATATCCCTTCTCTAAAAATATTTACATTTGTTTTAAATTTTGTCCTTAGTGAAAACTTTCCAACCAATCAGTTGCTGTTGCCATTTAAAATTAAGAGAGTTTAAAAAATATTATGGAGTTACGAAAACCATAGTACCCTTTCTCTTATTCAAATTCGTGGCAACACTAAATGTATTTTTCTTTGAGGACAATTCTAAGTGAAATTTTAGTTTTTTCTATCCTGAAAGCAAAAATATCTTCACAGGCACGATATAAACTGCATCAAAATCAGTCAAATTTTATTCCACATTCTAGTATTAAGCGATCGCGTCGAATCAAAATACATTTTAGGCTGAACAAGAATTTTACTTTAATCTACTGCTTGCGAACTATTTCACATTGCAAAAGATTTTTCCTTAATTGCCAAAAGAGAATTAAATGCATGGGATATTGGATTGAAAGACGAGCTTGCCTGACATGGGATGATGGAAAAGCAGGATTCGATGAGGAATGAAGGGAATGAGCGGAGATGAGTTGGGAAATGAGTGGATGAAGCTCCAGGGGGCGTGTTTTGGTAGTTGGAAGGGAGGAAGGATATGAGATGGGAGTATGCCGCTTCTGGGGGCAGCTGCAGCGAGGGACTTTTTTGTTGATCATGAGAGAAGTTGATGAAGGGGGTAGGGGAATGGGGCGGCGCGGAGAAATGAACGTTTGGGGAAAGCGAGGAGACTGTACGTGAGGTGAGAGGGCTTGTCTTGACAATGCATGTATTATCTACACGATGTAGTAACCTATGAAATAGGCAATTTCAGGCTTTCGTGCTTCACCGGGTTTTAAAAATATTTGTATTTATTTATTTATATATCGTTCGGAACTATGTTTTAAGGACAAAAATAAAATCAAGTGATAGACTACTCACTTGAGTATAACATGAAATGGAGTCCTTAGGTTGAGTATTCTTAGTCGCTGAACTAAGTATGCAACTTTTCCTAAAAATTACTGACCAATTAAAAAGAAATAAATTTAAGTGTTCAGGTGTGCTATTGTAGAACATATCAATTGATTTCAATTTAAAAGTATACATTATGGACATAACATTTTTTTTTAATGTTTGTGCATTATTACATTTTTCTTCCAAAACTATAAAATTAAAATAAAATTAACATTTCACTACATGCTTTGAAAAAACAAACTAAATAATAATAACCAAATTTTAATTTCAAGTTTACTAATGAGTAATGTTATCATAAATGTTAAACTAATTAATTGGATTCGAGATTTTAGACGGTCCGTGATTGTTTTAAATATTGGAGTGGTCTTCTAGATGACTAAATATTAATAAAAATTGGAGTGGTCTTCTAGACCACTTCCGCAATTATTAAACCACTCTTCTCCCCGCAACCTTTTCTTTTTCAACTTCTCATATTCTCTGTCATTCAAAATACCTTCTCTTGTTCCCACTCTTCTCCAAGCTAATAATATTAAAGCATGGTAATCCCACTGTCTCTCAACGCCTTATCCAGCATTGGTCTGCGTTCTCCAAATCTCTCCCAAAACAATATTCCTCCTCTAGATTTATACTTTACCATTTGCCGTTTTCTCTGACCTTCGGTCTACACTCGTCCTATTTCGCTAAATACAAAAACCTTCCTATAGTAGCAGACCGCACCTAAATTACGGCGCTTTGAGCATATATCATTTGTTTTAACTATTGATTTAACTTTATTCAATTCACACTTTTTCGTCTTATCATTTAATCATTATGCATTTTAATGACAACAGTATTATCGAAAAATATATTTAGGATATTCACTCACTTATTAACTCAAAGACTAACATTTACTTCGATTTCAGTCCTAGTATCAATTAGATATAATTGTAACTTAATTGAGGTGTGCCTTACTGCTGCATTGTGATAAAAACAAGGGAGATATTTTTAAGATCTGACTTTTTTCATGATAAATGGGCTAATATTACCTTCATTGCCCGTTCTAAATAAGGCCACTACTCATTGCGTTGAATTCATTAGGCTATTGAAACAAATTGCTATATCCCTTCGAAGTGTTTGGAACATCTCAAAAGCAATTTTTTTCGTTTATTTACCGTTTGCAATATTTTTTTCCCTTTGCCTAAACCTGAGAGAAAAATATGTATATCATGATGAATATCTTATAAATACTTTGTCTAAAAGCAGCTTAGATGGTGAGATGATAATTTTGCTCTAGTTATTTTTCATTATTACCTAGCATTTCTCATCTTCAAGCCAACTACGATTATTATCTATAAGAAATGAAAAGAAACTTCCATAAAGCAGAAAAATCGAATATCCGAACGCTACACTGTTTTTTATGTGTTGGCTACGAAATCTCTTTGCCATAAGTATAGTCATCAAACAGCACGTAACGGCAAAGTGAATGTATTTCTAGGGGTCAACTTTAATAAGAGCCCCTGGAACCCAATGGCAGTGATCCTGGTCACGAGGTCTGCAATCCTACTACCATCACGGCTAGAGAAAAATGATCCACAAGGACAAACCGACTCTTGCCTAATGATACACCATGGGCAACCCCGTGGATTCCCCTAACCACGGTCCTACCATTACTCCTATTCTCTTCTCTCGCTATTCTTCCCCTCAAAGCAAGTCCAGATGATAGGGGAATAGCTTCGGGAGGAAGAGAAAACGGAAGAAGGTAGAGGGAGGTTAAAGAGGACGCTTTGATTTATCGGGAACCGTTTCATCCTTTTTAGGGGAAAGCAAAAGGATTGCGGAGTAAAGTTGTCGCGTGGACCGGTGAGGGTGTGAAAAGACGTTTCCGACGCGGGGAAGAATAACGCGTGGGTCCGACAGGGTCACCGTTTTGGCCCACCTTCCTTTCTCGACCATTGTGATGCAACAATCAGCACCGCACCAGGGAGTGAAAGCTATTCGGCGGAGAATGGGCAGGCATGGGCTGGGCAAGGGTTGACGGGAGTTAGGGGACAGTGAGGCTGTGGTGGGGGAGTTTAGTTGATGTGAGGGAGGTGAAGTGATCTTGTTTCTTACCCCAAAACTCCTCTCGAACCCCTTATTCACCTCCCCTTACGCTTTCCCATTTGGTTCCATCGGCTTCATCTCGGTCGCGTGTGCAGTGAGGTTCGAGTGATGGGAAAGGGGTATAGGCTTTGGAGGAGGACCCCTATCTCCTCGCCCACGGCCGCTCAACTTTCTGTTCGGGGTGCGAGGGAGGCTCACTTCTTCCCGCACAATGAATGGAGACTTCAACGGACGAATTGCCGTCGGCGTCCATTCTCCCTTATCAAGGATCACACGGACGAGCTCGAAAAGGGAAACGTATTCCATTCTTCACTCTCCCTTAAACCATTCTAGTTCATCGCTTTGAAAGGTATTAATGGTCCTATACTTTTCCTTGCTCAAACTATTCTTCTTGTTTTCGTTGCTTAGTTTTTATAAAAAAAGAGGTAGTATGAAACGTGCTCATGTGCTCATATCTCGTTTACATTTCATTCTAGAAGGCCTCATCATTGAAGCACGACATAATAAAAAGACACCATAAAGTTCAGTTACCAAGAGCAACTATTTGAGGAATATTTTCAGTCAGCGGTACCACCTTTCTTTTATTTATTTGGATATATATCCAGTACATAGATCTCATGATAATAGAGTTGTCACATAGAAAATTGAAATTCAAACCATTTTAAATGCACCAATAAGGTAGGAGTGTAATTTACTTCCAAAAATTGAACATTTAGCAGTCAATAATTCACACTGATCGATTAAAATTTTTGGGTAAAACTCAAGCAAACATTTCAGAATCTCATTCTCAGTTTAAATACTTTGTTGCGTGACCTTCTTATCCAACTAAGTAGAAATTTTATATTATGAAGTAAAAAGAACTTTGCCAGATTCTATACTGTAAATTGATCCTTTATTGATATATCAAACTGAAAAATGCGCTTTAAAAACATGTATGTCTTTCATACGTCACACGATCGATAATTTTCTTCTTTCCCATTTGCAGCAATACGCATGCCTTCTTACATCCAACACCCAAGCTAAAAGTTTATAATAAAGTGAATGGTACACATGTGAGAGATTCAGAATCAGTTTTGATGCAAAAATCAATTAGGAAATCATAAGGTATATATTTCAGCATAGCATTTGATTGACAACGTTGTATGAAGCGACAATTTAATGAACATTGCTTCAACATTAAAATAACTCTTCCAGAAAACCAATGCATGCATTAAGCTTGAGAATTAAGTGCGCCATCCTCTATGCTATTTTAATTCAAATAAATCCCTCAATTACTGATATCTATTATTTTTTCAATTCTACTTCGACGGAGAAATTTTGAAACAACTAATAAGAGAACTCACCCTCGTTGTTTTACATTCATGCGCTACCATTGCCGCTTACGGAACCCAAAAGTGATCCGAAAGGGCGTCGTCGTCTTTCTCGGGCCGTGTCTGCGCGTGAATTATCTTTCACTTTATCTCCGACGTTTCGCCCATCGTCTATCGCACCCGTCCACGCGCGCTCCGCTCTTGCCTGTCCACCCCAACCCTCGCCCTAATCATGCTCGCGTCATTACTCAAAGGTGTTGACTACTTCCTTCACTCATGCGGTATGCATATCCCTCTGAGCGACAGCTTGAGAAATCACCCTCGCGTGTCTCGGCTCCGAAGAAGAAGGTGAGATGAGCGATGGGGTGGGGGAGAATCGGGCGAGAGAGAAAGGGTTTCGGGAAAGGTAAGGGTTGGAGATGGGAAGACGATGGAGGAAAGAAGTGGCTGGGTCGGGTTACCTACGAGAGCGTGTGCTTTGAAAATGTAATGGGCAATCCCAGGCATATTCTCTTGTCATGTACGATTTTACATTCGACAGAATACGTAGGCTCATTTACACTGTTCGATGACTTTCCGCGAAAGATTTGTGACTTTATTTCAACCGTGAGTCAATGGGTGTTTGATGACGAAAGTGGATTGAATGCTTTTCCTTTTTTCGAAAGACTATTTCTAATTACCTTTCGTATGCGTCACTTTTTTTCTGAATTAAATATGTCGACGAGTAGAAATGAAATTAAAATACGAGACTTTTCTGGACAGGAAAAATCCCAATCAGCACTCAATACTCACTATAGGGAAATAGTCACCTTTGTTAAGAGCTTCTTCTCATGCTTTTTTCTGAAAACTTGAAAAAAGGCGTCGGGCATCTTCTACTTAGAATTTTGGATATGTTATTTTTATTGTTGATTGATTAAAACAACACTTTGATTTTGATGCTGGACAAACATCAACTATAATAATTAACTCTTAGTTACAGAAAATCTAAACCCATTCACGAATAGCGAATTGTTTGGGATATCGCTCAATTTGGATTAAGATTTGAAAATGCCAGCCATCGCATTTGATTAAAAGTGTTCTACCGTCTCTTAGCATCTCAATTTCAATGCCGTCCACTTTTGGATACAGTTTAATTACCAGCACACTGTAACTTTTGCGATGCGTTCATTGATTTTGTTATTTTCATAAGCTATTTTTCCCGTAAGTGAATTGCAAATACGAAATAATGCGTGGCTCGCTCGAAAAATTATTATATTAAAGTAATGGAGGAGGGAAACTTATCAAAATCAATAGGAAAATAAATGAGTAAAAGGGGAATGAAATGCTCGAGACCTAAAAACTGATAGCTGAAGTGAAGGAGGAGATACACGGTCTGTCACAATAGTATTAGTTTTTTCACGGATGGACGGACGGGCGGCTGTTTCTCTAGCTGTGCTCGAGGGAGAGGAGTGTCAGGAAAGTCTGAAGGCCGTTAGTAGCTGCCTCTCAACCTTTGCGAATCGCGGATCGTTCCTTTACGAAACCTGTAAAACGACACCTCGTTACTCTCCGTAATGAACCAGTTATTGCAACAGCGCTACACCATCAAATTTTGCGCGAAACTGGGAAAAACCGGGAAAGAGACTCATGACATCCCCAATGCTGTTGATGGTGATAACGCCATGAGTAGATCGGTCGTTTTTAAGTGGCAGGAGTTGTTTTGGGAAGGTAGACATGATGTTGAGGACAGCCGAACGTTCAGGACGCCCTTCGACCTCAAAAAGTTACAAACATCTTGTAAGAGTGAAGGCTTCGTTGGACATGGATCGCAGATTAAGTTTTGCATAGCTTCTGATGAACTTGGCATCCCTGAAAATAATGTGCAACGACTTGTGAACGAAAAAACAGGTGTGAGAAAGGTGTGTGCAGAGTTGGTGCGGCGAGTTCTCTCGGACGAACAAAATGAAATTCGCACACGGATCCGCCAATAACTTTTCGACAACATGAGTGAGGATCCAAATTTTTTCGACGGTGCCCCACGAGACTTCTTCTACTTTCCACGCCTCTAATACGTGCTGAAAGGACGTAACCACGGCTCGGTGGAAGCGTTACAACAGGCCGTGACAACGCGAGCTTAGCAGCGTTCCGAGCGCCGCCTTCCGGAAGGCGTACGAGGCGTGGATAACCCGCTGACAGTGGTATGTGGACGCACTGGGGTAATACTTCGAAGACTTTGGAATATATGAATCAACTATGGCAATGTATGTTTTTTAATTGATTCAGTCTTACTTCTTTTGGGACACAACTTTTTAGAGCACGGACGGGCGTCCCAAATTTTTTAAGGGTTTCTTTTGCCGATGAAATAACAAAAAATTCACATTTATCAGTCCGAAGGTAAGTTTAATCATTGAAATAAATATTATAAATTTAATTGTTTTATTTGATGAAACTATTATGCTAATTTGGTACTTTTACTTAGGTCATCTGCGAAAACAGGGCAGTAGTAATGTAAAAATATGAGTCGCTTTGAGCGGAAAGCGTTCAAAGTTTGTGGAGGTTTGTTAGGACGAGGGGAAACCACTGTGGAATGAGGGCGGTATGCAGGTAGTCGGTCAGATATGTGGGCATGACGGTTCCCGAGCACAGAGGGTGTGGAAAGGCCATCGAGGGTGGGCGGGTGTCTGGTTGAAAGGGGATCGTAAAGGGTGATTAGAGCAGAAGGCTGTCTAATTGCATCAAGCGACGGATTGATTGGACTCACCAGAGGACTCCGAGGTGGTGCGAAGCGGAATGCAGCAAAAAGAAATACTCGCGATTAGCTCCTCGGGAATGGCTTTCCCCCGCGCGCCTGCATCTAATTAAGGAACGTTGAACGCCGCCTCGGCCTTCGTTGCTTGGGCCATTCCGCCCAAGAGTACGTAATACGTGTGGGGATGCTCTAAGCCTTCGCGTGAGACCTGGCGAGCGCGTGCTTGACACCCTCGGCATCGCCTCCCTCAATTTCCTCCCGCGCCGCCACCCTTCCCCGTGAAAAACCTTCCCTCTCAACCACCTCCTCCCGCGGACCCACCCCCCTGCCCTGTTTTCCCTCATTCGCCTTCCAAGTCCGCAGCCGGGAGCGCCGGCCGCCGAAATTAGGGTGTGGCCCCGCCGCCTCCTGCATGCACTGCGGCCCGCCTCACCGTCTCTCCCCCCCTCACCCTCCCCCCCCTCATCTTTGCCCTCCCCGTCGTCGGCAGGATATCTTCCGCGGAGCAAGGATGAAGGAAAAAAATGAAGTTCAACGCACTCTCTCCCTCTCGTTCAACCCCTCACCCCATCGCAACTCCCTTTCCCTTACTCGTTTTCAGATCTTTTACAGTGCGATAATATATATTTACGCGTTGTACTTGATCAGTTACCTCTTTCGTGATGACGGGGTTTAAAAACTCCTCTCAAAAGTTCGGCATTCTGTAAGGTATCAATTACTCCGTTGCCCAAGGTTTTTCCCCGACTATCTTCATTTATTCATTCGATAAACGTCTCCTTGAAATGAACTTTTCGAAGAAGCTCCAGGTAGTAACCACTTATCCACCAGTGCCATTAAGGAGAGATTTTGCTCTAATATTGAGAATGAGACGAAAGTTTTGTTTGCGTACGATTTGACATTTATCTTACAGGTTTGAAGCTGAAACATTCCAAATGTCCTTTTTTTTGCAAAATCCGTTATAATGTTTAGGACTCTGAGCTCGTTTTTTTCCCAAAAATTTAGCCGAGTTATCCAAACAGTGTTTAGTTTACACATCATTACATTAATAGCATCTAATTATCATTCTGAGCTTGTACAGTTTGCCAAAGGGTCGACAAAAATTAGAGGCACCTAATAATAAACCTATCGTTTCAACTACAGAAACGAAAGGGAACACTCCCAAAAGAATAAATATACTCTCGTTAAGTGATTCCATCAAAAGTTATGCAAATGTTCGATTGAATTTGCATCCTCATCCAATCTGCATAATCCACTCAAGATACCTGAGCAACTTAACTCAGCAACATCGCTATCGTTACATTCAGATTTTCCCCACCCTTAGCATTCCCGTGCCCCTTATTATTACCTCACGAAACTAACACTAAAAAATACTTCCAATATATGCCAACAGAATTTTTTAAAAATAATTCGTGACATCTTAAGTCATGAACCATCCGGTTAATGCATGTACTAGCATCCACTTATGTCTCACACAGTTTAGGCAACCATACAAGTACGTGTAGGTATGCATGTACGAACTCGCAAAAATTGCTTCCAGAGATAGGAGCGGGATACTTTTTACGAGGGCGTCATGACTTTTATAGCAGAGGCAACAGCAAATTCCATTGCTTTATTTATCGACTCGATCAGAATAAATAAAGAGGAGACTCTTTTGGGACGGGCAGCAAGATAACCCCGGCCGGGTTGGAGGTCTCCTTTGCTTAATTTAAGGCGTGTCCCGATATGCTTTCCCTGCCTCATCTCTAAATGATTTCTATTAGCCAATGGTCACCTTTCATTTAAAAATGGTCCTCCTACTCAATTGGCACAAAGTGTTGCCAACATTTGAAGCAACCCATCACGAAATAGAATACACATTCAACAGATATATCAATCACATCCGAGGTTTCGAAGCGATACAAAGTTTTAAGTGAAAACTGAAGTGATAAAGTATGAAGTTGGCGTTCCTAACTCAAGAGAGCTAAAATAAGACCCTGATCATTGTTGTACTCAGACTTGAGAAGATCACGTTCGCTACTATGCATGCATAAGTTCACCATCTAATCTCACCGGACTTCGAAGTAGAGTGATATCAAACACACACATATTTAATAAATAGAATATATTAATCACAAATCCTTTTACTAACTATGACAAGATTTACGTATGCAGAGCTAAAAAAAAGTCTATTATAATTTATTTTTGTTAGAGTATTTAGTGACCATACTACGCTTAGCTGAGAAGCAATGCTTGCGCTCTGCATCAATAACCAAAACTTCTTGGTTGGAAGTCTATTGCGAATAGTTACCGATAGATATGACAGCGAGACAGCCTTGACATTCTAACTTCAATCGTAGTTCAAATAGTAAATTTGTATGGCATTCAATTTCAATAAGCAAGCATGAGAATGCCAAATGATGACTGCTGCCACCATTTAAAGTGCATGGAACTTCATGATTAGTTAAAATTTGTATCTCAGGCCTGCTCGGAAGAAAATATTGCCGGAATTACAAAGGATGTTGATCATACTAGTCGGTTAACAGGGTATAAGAAATTTCTTCATCAAGTAGGGCGAGGTTACTACGCTATTTTACATGCATGAAGGACATATCTGGACCCAATTTTATATTCAATCGGCGGGCACCAAATGGAGCATCCGCTATTCTATGCTAAGATAATGCAGGGAGCGGAAAGGCCGATACTGAGTGTGCTGTATAGGGAGGGGTGGGAGTATCGTGGCGTTCGTGGTGGGACGAGAGAGGGAAGATGTGGCATAACGGGCCGATGGATATTTTGAAGGGCAAGGTCTCGGGAAGCGGGAGGCGAATGACTCCGAAGAGCGGGCGCCACTTTCACCTTCTCGCCTGGCCGCATTTTCCCTTTCGCTGCAATCCCTTCGGCGGAAATCGCTCTTCCTTTTTTCCCACCATGCAACGGTTCGGAATACGTTCATCCCCTCCGCTAGAATCAGAAATGTTCCCGCAGTTACAAACCTAAGCATCACTCGTATAGGACTCACTATGATATAATCGTTTCGTTTCTCTCAATCAAATGGGAAAATCGCAATTCTCTCTCGCACGTTAGTGAAAACACCGATATGCGTGCAGCATCAATGACACGCAAGTAGGATCTGTCGCAAAGCATAATCAAATTAATACAGTATATATATATATATATATATATATATATATATAACATTTTAACTAAAAAATGAGTGGTAACTTCCTCTTTTCACTGGTTGTGAGTGAATTCCTTGGGTACTCTTTGAAAACTTAGGTGTACACGACCGACAAGCATTTGGCATTGAAATGTAAAATCTACAACTTGAGGGTTATTCTTCACATGGAACATAAAATTTTCAAAGTAGAGTGCCTAGACGACGTGTGACAGTACTTGGTAGTCAATCCAAGTAATATTTCTTTTAAAGTTTAAAAAAAAATTGTGGGAAAAATTCATTTTTGCAGTTAACCTAAAAAAGTTACTCATCGCAGGCTTAGAATAAACCAAAGTTACAATTTTTATAATTTCAAGTAAAATTTAACGCTATAGTATTTTTAAATGCGTGATGCCCAAAATTTTAGTGTTTTCAAATATTTACATGATTATTTTTAAGGTTTTGCGAAACTTGCTTAATCGAAATAGATGTTTTACATAGAGTGCAGGGAGAGACAAATTTGTTTAGCATTAACACACAAGAGGTAAAAATAGTCGTTAATGTAGTCGTAGATAGACGATGAAAAAATTAACGAGTAAAAAATGGTTCCTTTGGTAATTATGTAAATTAAATGGGGACATTTGAGGTGATAGAAGTTATTATGAGACGGGAAAATGAATGATTAAGGGTAGTAGGCCACATGTCATGTTCACCATTCAAAAGGATAAGTTAACTTTAAACAAGAAAATTCACCTCTAGAAGAAGGAGTATTGATAATAATGTCAATTTTAATTTACAGTTTTATCCCTAAATTCGAAGATAAATGAACAGACAATATGAGATTAGGTGATAGTTATCATATCCATTAAAGTTTCTCCAAGAGCCTAGATGATCTAGGGACAAGATGAAAATTAAAGATGGTTATGAGGAATTTGATTTTTTGATTTGATTTTGAATTTGATTGAACCTTATACATTCTTTGATTAATTAAATTCCAAAGAAACTGCGGGAGATGCCGCAACAGTAACTTTTAACGGAGTCATCCGCTAATGTGCATTTCAATGCAACAATTTCAGAGCGTAAAAATCATTCGCCTTAACTGGGACTCGAACCCAGATCCCTCAATATCCGGTCGAGTGCTTTAGCCACTTAAGCTACCGAGGCGTCCTCTAAAACTCTGAAATTTTGGGGCTTTTAAAGGAACTAGATGTTATGACGAAATACCGTACATACAATGTCACAGGCATTCGTAGTCGTGCGCGAGGCGCCACTGTCCACGAGGTTAAAGCCAACTTTAAACACTTATGGTGTTTTCCCTTTGACAAATTCCAAAGAAACTGCGGGAGATGCCGCAACAGTAACTTTTAACGGAGTCATCCGCTAATGTGCATTTCAATGCAACAATTTCAGAGCGTAAAAATCATTGTATTTCATTGTATTCATATCATTAAAAATCATGTATTCTTTGATTAGTTAATATCATAATTAGATGACCCATTGCCTCATTTGTTTCGCGTCTGATTTGTTTTAAAGATGAATGCTAATAGAGTGAAGAAAAGTGCCTTAGAATGGAAAATTGAAGTAATCGTCAAGTCAATGCGGAGCGAACTTCATATTGGTTTCTCCTCATTTAATTGAATAATATTACCTCATGCTAATAAGGTTCTGGAAAGGTTTAGTATCCCATGGAACATTATAGTTAACTAATGAATGTTTGCGATTAAGCAAAGGTTTTCAAACGCATTCAAGATCCGCTTCGCAGAATAAATATAGCACATACAGGTAACACGCGATTTCCATCCGCACACTGAGATGCTGCGTGGGAAATCAATTACCTTTCCTCGGGAAATTACATGAAAACTGGAATACGGAAATTTCTTTAGGCCTCTCCAATAGAATTAGCACAGCAAGGATATTATTTCTTCGGTTGGTAGGTGTGTGAAGAAAGGGAGTGGTGACCTCCACCTTGACCAGCGGGAAAATCAAGTCTTGGTCTGTTTTCCTCACTCAAACCTTTTCTCATCAGCCCTGGGGCAGCGCCACTCACGGAGAGCGAAAGAAATAATAAGAAACGCCCGCACTCATGAGGAAATGCCCCGGGGCTCGCTCTCCAGTAGCCAGACACGGCAACGCCGCTGCTTAGTGATAAGGGCGCTCTCTCTCCCTGCTTATATATACAAAAAGGCGCATGCCGCGGCTCCCGTCGAGTTTCTTCTGTCTCTGCCCGACGATCTCAAAGGAGTTATGGTTGAGGTTGCACCGTGAACCCGTTTCGCAATATTTTTTTTTGCCATAATCGCAGTTTTTATTAGTTTTATTAGGATAGTTGAAATTACCGGCGTGATTGTGTGGTAAGAAACTTATGTATATCTGCACAAGGCCCACAAACTGAATAACGCATAGTCACACTGAATGAAATGTTCACCCATTTAGGTCGTTAGCCAGCAAATTGATTTTTGCCGCCATTTTCCCCGTAATCTCATTCGCAGTATATATTTATGGAGGCCAATTTTATTCGAAAGAAATAAGTTTCTAGAAATTAGCGGGTTCCGCCCGTGAAATGGCTATTTCATTCAATTGCATCCGCCGCTTGTTGATGTGATCGAGGTATAACGGTTACAACCCACTGACCATGTGTTACTGGTATGATTTCCACAAGTAAATTTAAGCATACAATTATTTTATTGAAAACGGATACGGCATAGTAATTATTTTTACAAAAATTAGACATAATTAATTTGAAGACTAATTGATTATTATAAATAGTAGACGCTACATATCACTCTTCAGACTAAAATTCAAGTCGTCTGAGTGCATATTCTTTGAGCTGGAGAAAATTCTTTGAAAGAGATGCACGAAATTCTAAAGAGCACAAATCCAGTTAAATATATTCTGTTTCTGAGGATTCCCATCATTTCCGTTGCCACAGATGCCGGCTCATAACTCACCAAGAGCGATTTACAAATTATGCAAAACTAAAAAAGAAGGGAGGCACGCGATGGACGACCAATGAACGATTCTTTCAGCCAAGCTTCCAATTTTTATGTAAGCGCTGAAAGGAGGAGTGAGTAAAAAACATTTATTATGGGAAGGAGGGAGGGTGGACTAGTTTGGTCACGCTTGGCAACAATTGCACGCAACCCCTCTGGTTTTACCCAAACGCCTCAGACCCAAAATGTCCAGGGGCCCCCCAATCGTCACGAATCCCATATGGAATAATAGGAACCTTGGGGCTTCGAAAAATCCGATTCCGAACTGGTGGACGATACAGATGAACAGTAAGGCAACGTTGACAACGGTACAAAATTCTGTGGTACCTCCCTCCACCCCACTCTCAAAAGGTTCTGCAAATGCAATCGGTTTACTCCAAGATTAATCCCGTGCTTGCCAAAAGGAGCGACGGGGAAAGAGGAAGTGGGCTGGCGATGTAGGATGGGATGTGGCCAAAAAAACGTCTCCAAAATGATATTCTTTAGAAATAGCTCGGGACCTTTCGTACCTGCGCGGAAATAATCCTCCGCTCCAAATTACATCCACGGAACTGCTTCCCTCTCTCAAAAAAGCACGGATCCCCAAAGCGCGAACCCCACTCCACTCTGTCTGAGTCGGATACACCTTCGTACTTTAGGATCCTCCACTCATCCGACTTCCCCCATCGCCCTCACCGCGCCTCCCCACACCACCGAGAACTCCACGCGACCTAGCACGCTTCCCTGAGGTACTCCCTCCCCACTTGCCCCTCTCCCATCAGCCACCCTTCCCACCGCCTCCAGTCGCAGACAAAGCCGTCGCCTTACCAAAAATTTGAGCCGACCCTACCCTCTCATGCCATCCGTCCCTTTACCCTCATCTTGCGCCCCTCCCCCCCTTTGCAGCCTCCCATCTAACCCCCCCCACCTCAGAAAACCCCTTCCCCTTCATCCCTCGGCACTCGCTTCATTTCCACAGGAGAAAAAACATCTCGAGACACTGGCCCGCCCTCCCGAGCTCCACTGCCGCTCCTGCCTACCCCCGCGGCTCTTGCCTCCCCCCCCCCGACACCACATCCCCTCGCTGCCGATCTTCCTGACGCCTTCCGAGGAATACCTTCCGTCCCTCTGCCCCACAAACCCCGCTCATATATATCTTCACTCCCACCCCTTTCTCCGTACATCCGCACCGCCCCTTTTCTGGGTCCCTTATCTATCCCCTCCCTTCCGCACCCCTCTCTCGCCTTCAACCCAGGGCCATCTCGGGGGCTTCTTTTTTATATCACTCCCGCTCCGTGGTTGCATGTCTGCACCCATGCCACCTTCCCTCCCTCGGTTTTTTATTGTTGCCCGAGTGGCCCGGAAGGTTGGGCTCACGGAAAGGGAGAGTGGGGCCGGTGCCTGTCTTTATGTTTTTTTCCTGAGGGATTGGGGTTGGAATTGAGGGAGGGAAGGTTTTAAGAGGGGTGGATGGGAGGCGGAATTTTTTTTCGGCATGAGTTAAGGGTGGAGGGTGTGGATAAAGGACAGGAGTAAATAGCTAACCTGGAGGGGGATGGGTGGGCCTCTGCTACGGAATAAGGGCTCCCCGTAAGCCTCAAGCATCACCAGGGTGCTCCTCCTTTATGCCGCCATGCTCCGAATTCTTGGGATTTGTAAGAGATTAAAGGATATTCTGAGGTACTTGTTCAATTTTCCCCATTTCCAAGTCTACGGCTTTTACTTTTCTATGAAAAATACTTTCAGGATGCAAAGCGAGCTAAGCAAAAGACTTTTGGAATTCCTTTTTCAAGGAAAAATTCCTAGAGTGAATATCTCACGGCTTGATTTATATATCTCATCGTACATCTCCAGAGAATCCGGTCTAAATTCCTAGAATAGATGTTTACCAATTCGATGTGTGGAATCCTGGACAGAGCTCACTGATATAATCTATGCATATTTGACCAAGCTATTTAATTTGTAAGCTTTAAAGTAAAAACCATTATACTAACTACAAATGAGATCAAAATGTTCTCTGATTATGTTTGTTTTGAACGCTAACACCGGTGAAATCATCACAACTCTGCCCCCATATATATCCTTACAGATGTATCTATGTGATAGTGTATATGTATATGTGTGTACGCATATATATACACATATAAATATATTTATATATATACATATCTTTATATACATATATATATAAATATATGTGTATATAAATATATATATATATATATATATATTTATATACACATATATTTATATATATATGTATATATAGGTATATATATACATATATATATATATATATATATATATATATATGTGTATATATATATATATATTTATATACACATATATTTATATATATATATGTATATATAGGTATATATATATATATATATATATATATATTTATATACACATATATTTATATACACATATATTTATATATATATATATATATATATATATAGGTATGCATAAACACAGCTATAGATTTTTAAAACATAGAAACACATAGAAAGGACACTCGCATATGTAGTTTTGACGTTTCGACGACACGACCGTCGTCATCATCTGATCCCATTAAATCCGTATCCTATTAAATTAAAAATTCTATTGTGAATGTAATTGTATAAATTAGCAATTAACTGTATGTTGAAGAGTTGTCCGTGGTATTCAAATAGATTCGTTGTATTTTTAAATGCTTGCTCTTATTCCCAAACTTTTCAACATCACTATTTGAACGGGTACCGACTGTGCGTATGCGTACCGAGTGATTAGACCTCAATAAACATGTTAATAAACAGCCATTGGAAGTACGTCGCTAAAAACAACCTTGCATCTACGAGGCCTTAGCAAGCCAAGCAGTTCAGTGAGATGTCTCTCCGATGAATCTACGTCTACTGCCATTCTGGATTCAAGTGCAAGAGGACGTCGGTAAGTTTATCAGGAGTTAACATCAACTGAAAGTTTTTGTAACGAGGAATAAAAACACCAATGAAATCCTACGGAAATTCATGCCATGAAATTAGTCAGAAATCCACTCTACTTCTGACGATGCTAATGGCTAAACCCTTCATGGAAAAATAAAATCATGTCAACGAAAAAAGCGCTGTTAATGGAGTCTTGATCTGGATTATACAAAGATATTCGTTAATAAAAAAAGATGAGTATGTCACTTCGAACCCTGGAAAGAGAACAAATGGGAATTAATTAAAAGAATACATAGAACACGATGAAAAGGTGAGCGGCCGAGACTTTCCCTAATAAAGCGGAAAGTGGGAGGAAGAGCAGCTTCCTCTCTTCAATGAGTAAAAGGGGAGTGGGTTAGAGAAAAAGTCATTTCAAAGCCCATGAAAATGAGAAAGAGGAAAATAGAGCATATGGGGAATAATGCATTTAAGGGCTCACTCTTGGAGTGGGGATGATGAAGGCCTATTCGCCGTTGGAATAGATGGGAAAACGGGAGTGTTTTGAGGAGTAGAAAGAGAGAGAAGAGTGGGAGAGAAGGAATGAGAGTGGAGATCAAAGCGGAGATACGTGTCGAGGAGATGGGGCGGAGAAGTGAAGGAGGGAGGGAGGAGATGAGAGATAAATGCACGGAGATAAGGGGCACTGGAACAAAGGAAGCTGACGATGAGGAGGGAGCCCAGAGGACGGGTTGTTATAAAGTGGAGAGGAGTGTGGGGAGGGAGGGGGTGGCCGGGGGACCGGGGGCCTGCAGTGGCCGGCGAGAGTTTGTCCGTTTGCGGGAGGGTCACTCCGCCGGCTGGGGGAGCAACACGGTGGTGTGTCTCCCGGATGATGGCGGTAGGAGGAAAAAAGCGAGCCATAACAACCAGCAGAGGCTTCACCGCACGCGAAGGGGAAAACGGACGATCTCCAAAAAACTTTTACGGATGAAGGTGTGAAAATTTTACGGCGGGTGGCAAGACACAAAGTTTACCCGATTACTGATAACGGCTCCAAAAAAATTTGAGTTTCCTTGCTCATACGTTTCCAAAACTTTTGTCCTGCCTTACATCATTCACCAAAGTTCATCAAGAGCCCTCTCCCAGTAAATTCAAAGTGATATTTTTCATCCGGGCGAAAGTGGTTTGTACCTCTCATACCCGCCGCAGTGGCCATAACGGTTAAAAGTTCTAAACTATTTCCTTCTAGTGTGAATAATAGCGGTCCATGGAGTTATTTCGGGAAGGGAGCATTGAGTGCAAAATTGACTTACCAAGAGTTGAAGTTTCTCGACTTTTCGCTTGATAAGTTTTAAATTGCTTTAATACTATCGGTAATCTATCGGTTAAATTAGGGTTTGGATGGACGCAATCTACCAACCGGAACA
The DNA here is from genome assembly GCF_022747635.1 of Hetaerina americana. Lineage (NCBI taxonomy): Eukaryota > Metazoa > Arthropoda > Insecta > Odonata > Calopterygidae > Hetaerina > Hetaerina americana. Next base: position 78,525,616 of record NW_027287427.1, read on the forward strand.
GTGACAATTCCCATGTATCTCTCAACAAAATACAACCCGACGTCTAGCATTACCATAAGCCCCTTTTCCCTACCCTATTCCAATAACCCCTTCCTCGCTTGCCCAACGTCCTCCCCTCGATCCAATCCTTCTAAATTCCATTTCCAATCAAAACGCTCCTTTTTCCTGCCTCCTTTGGATTTCTCCAAACAATCCTCTCTCCTCCCAACCATGTTTAGCAGTTACTTTCTAATTTGTACGAACAAATATATTTCAGCGATTTCAAAACATTGATCTTTCATCACAATGGGAGACTGGAATGCAGTCGTAGGAAAAAAAAAGAAGGACGAAGCGTCAGAAATTTCAGCCTGGGAAAACAGGACGCCAAAGGAGAAAGGCTAGTTGAGTTCTGTAATGAGAAGAAGATGGTCGTAACTAACATCCTCTTTGAACAACATCAACGAAAGAGGTACACATGGAAGAAGCCAGGGATGTCGCAAGATACAAAATAAACTTCATACTTGTAAAAAGGAGATACATGAACCAGATCAAACAGTGGAAGAGCTACTCCGGTACTATAAATAGTGATCACCTCCCAGTAATCAAGGAGAGCCAACTTCGCTACAAGGAAATTAAGAAGAACAAACAAGTACCAAGGTGAGACTCAAAATTGCTGGCGGAAAAAGAAAGCAGAAAAAAAGATTAGTCAGCAGCTAGACCAGATTGACAGCAAACTAGGTGATGAAGGAGAAAGAAGCACCAAAGAGAGATGGGTTGTACTGAAGAGGGCAATCACAGAAGTTGCAGAAGAGCAACTAGTGAGAAAGAGAGCCGATGCGAAGAAACCATGGATTATAACAGGGATAAGGGATTTAATAGAAGAAAGAAGAAAGTACCAGGTCAACAGGAATGATGACGAGGAAAGGCTCTACAAGAAGCTTTAGAACCAAGCCAAGCAAGAATGCAAAAAAGGCTAGGGGGAATTGGATAGAAGGCTGCTGTGAGGAAGTCAACAAAAATAAGAAGAAGGGGAATGCTGACACAGCATAAAAATTGGTGAAGAAACATTTAGGAGCAAGGGAAATTAAAAGCATCAACATCAGGAATGTAAACAGGGATATACTGGTAGATGGCAAAGATGTTGCCAATAGATGGAAGCAATACATCGAAGAACTCGACCAAGGCCCGAGACCGTCGGAAAAAACCTGACGAGAGTGAAACGGATGAAGAAAACCAGGGACCATACATACTGAGGAGCGAATTCAATAGAGCAGTGAAAGACCTTAAGAAAAACAATGCGCCAGGAGAAGACAAAATCGAAGGAGACATCATCAAGGAACTCGGAAGAAAGCCTACGATTATGTATATGGAATAATCAAAGACAGCGACAAAGACGGAAGACTTCTTGAAGACTTTCAAAGGAGTGTGATGATCGCGATACCAAAGAAGACGAGGACAGAGAAATGTGAGGAACACTGAACCTTGAGTCTTGTGTCACATGCATCAAAAATACTTACGCGAATAATAAGTCGAAGAATTAAACGGAAAATTGAAGATAGCCCATGGGGAAACCAATTCGGCTTTAAGAAGAACAGAGGTACCAGGGAAGCCATACTCAGTCCGAGAATCATGATAGAGTAAGCAATACATGTTAACAAGCAACTGTATGTAGCATTCGTGGACTTAGGCATGGGCTTGGGCGTGGGCTTAGCATTCGTGGAGAAAGCCTTCGACAATAAGGAATGAAGCAAGATGTTTGGACAGCTGTAAAAACTCGGAATAGATTATGACAAAAGAATAATCTATCAGCAATGAGAGGGTGGTCCCAGAAGTGCCCGGCCTCACCTAGATAGGGCGTTAGTTGTTTGAAAAATATCACTGTGTTAGAAAGTATGCAATTTATAAAGCATATGCTGTGTCAAATACAGAAATTAGAAAGAAGCTATGTGGGCAGTTAATGACTATTATGAGGATCAAGACAGTTCTTAATTTAAAAAGGGTTAAACTCATTGAGCATCGTTGGGAAAAGTTTTTAGAACTGAAAGGAGATTATGGTGAAAAATAAATAAATTTTTTTTCAAAATATTTGTTTTCTTTGTTGGGTCGAGTACTTCTGAGATTACCCTCGTACAAGAAGCAAGTAACCACGGTAGGAATGAGAAATGGAAGCCACATAAATGCTAAAATTAACAAAGGAGTTAGACAAGGATGCCACCTCTCATCTGCATTGTTCAACATGTATCTGGAGGAGGCAATAAGAGAAGGACATGGCATCGGATTAAACGGAATAAGGATCAGTGGAGAAGAGATAAACATGCTACGCATCGCCGACGATATTGCAATGATAGCAGAAAACCAGGAGGATCCTCAAGGACACTAAACGTATTGGGTCAAGTTCTACAAAGATACAACATGAACATAAACAAGACGAAGACTAAAATCCTAGTACGTGGAAGAAAGAAGCAGAATATAGAAGTCACACTAAAATGACAACAATTAGAGCAAGTGGATTCCTTCACCTATCTTGGAAGTACCATCACATGGGACAGAAGAAGTACTACAGACATCAAGCGAGGAATAGCTCAAGCTAAGCGAGCATTCACAATGAAGAGACAACTGCTGTGTACAAAAAAGATAGAACTACATACGAGGAAACAATACGTGCAAACATTCGTATGGAGCAAGGCACTCTATGGATCAGAAGCATGGACCATCGGCAAAGTAGGCGAGAGAAGACTAGAAGCCTTCGAAAACTGCTGATGGAGGAGGATGCTTAAGATCAAATGGATGGAGAAAATAAAAATTGAAGAAGTATGCAGAAGATTTGACGAATATCAGACCTTATGGCATACCATCGAGAAAAGAAGAACCAGATGGATTGGCCACACCCTGAGGCACAATGGATTAATGAAGAATATAATAGAATGAAAAATAGAGGGAAAAGACCAAAGAGGAAGGCACAGGGATAATTATGTGGGAAAAATAAAGAGGAAAGTGTACAGCAAAAATACCAGGAAGTAAGCATTGATTGGCATCAGAAAGGGTAGGATGGAGGGCTGCAGTCAATCAATCTTAGGAGTGCACGACCAATGATGATGTTGAATGAAAACATTGTAATGATATAAATTTTTGTATTAAATTGCACTGATTTCCAACTCCCTTCTTTCACATTGATTGAGATTATACGTTTGATGTCACCGCCTTTTTTGTCACACTCCTGATCAATCCATAAGTTTGAAATACAATTTGCTGGGACTAGAACAGAACACCTTTTCCTTAGGCAGGGTTTTATCCCGCACACTTATATGCGCACACATACATGCAACATTATAGGTACGCTCTAGAACGCCACGCTATTTTAATCAAGATCCGAAGCATAAAAAAATCAGCCTAAAGGAGAGCAGTCATGTGGAGTAGAGTAATCACGCTGAACTATCAATTACTAGATGCAATTACGAGTATATAATATATCCGTATTACCGTCATCTCGGCTGACAAGACAATGACAGAGTTCCTCCGAGGATAGATGAGAGTGGCCGGCCTATCACTCCAAATTTTCGTCACATTTCAGTTAATTTGAGAGTGGTCATTTTGGCAATCCAGGTGAAAAATCTGACGCGTCCATAATGTAAAGTCCTGCCGCAAGTGGGTATTCGTGGAACATCCCCGTGGTAATAAACGGCTAGGGAAAAGGTCTTTTGCGGGCTGGAATTCGGTCCGTCGACGAAAGCACCCTCGTTAGGCACTCCCCATTTGCGACCGTGGGGACCCAGGGGTTAATTTACGGCGCTTTCCTTTATCCACGTATCGCGCGCGATGAGTGTGGAGATTCCCTCGGGAACACATCTCCCGCTCGCATTTCCGTGACATTGTCCCAACTCAGCCTTTTTAATGTTCGCCTCTCCTCGGCAAGTATTCTGTGGAGGAACTTGCCCGCGTATCCATCTCTAAGTCCCCACCCCAAGGACGTCTCTGAAATATGGAGACCAGACGCAACACAGTTTTCCGGGACCCGTCCCGGATGGCACTGATCGAAACCGGTGTTTTGAGGAACATTTTGTGAACGTGTTGCATTTTCCGGTAGCATTCCAGCAAATTAAGTGTACCCATGTTCGCATCGGTTTCCGCTCTCACGTCATTAACAGTTGGATTGGTAATAGTGCAGCGAAGGAACTTACGAATAAGCAAGTGGGTTAATGGATTGAACACGCCCTATTATCGCATGCCTCTCTTAGGCCCACGTTAGCTCCCTATGCACTTCTAGTATGCACGTCGTTAGTTCCCTTTGCACATACGATATACGCCACTGTGGGCATAGGTTTGCATGGATGTGTTGGTAATCCAAGCAGTTTTGTTCCCTTTTACTTGTAATGACCTAATAGCCCCCGCCACACCACCTTGCGGCAGCTTGTGAGATATTATGTAGATGTAGATGTATATCTATGTAGATGCACTTACGGCAAATTGTTACGCACCAACGTATCCGCCATGCAGGCGGATTTTATTCTTTGGGGATAATTGATGGTTTCAGGCGTAACGTTATGGAATCGACTCATATTGGAAATGAAAAAATAGTAACTTTGTGATTCCACAGAAAATGTATTTCGATACGACCAGGGTTTCGACGTTCAGCGCTATCTTCAGGTAACAACTGTTACAGAAATCAATCCATACATACTACACTCAGGGAGGGGTGGGGAGGTGGGAAGGCCCTGGAGGGAGGGTGGGGGAGGGAAGTAAGCAATGATTGTTGGAGAGAAGGGTAGAAAGCGGGAGAAGGCGCACTCTTACTAATGGAGGAGGAAGCAAGGGTGGGTTTTAAGCTCTTCATAGACATTAATAATAAGTTCTTTACATATCTCTGAAGTCGAGGGAGAGTGTAGGGGAAGTAGAGGGATTTTTTCCATCATTACCACAGTTGTCGGGTAGTAGTAGATTTAGGAGGGGGGAGTGGGAGGTGTACAAAAGGTCATTGACAATATTCTCTTTGGAGCGTACACTTTTAAAAATTTCAAGCTGCTCTAAAGCGTCTAGTCTAAGTCTTTTGTTTTCCACATGTAAAATTTGAAATTCAAAGTTACTATTGTGGTTAATTTTACACTGCGTCGCACTCACATCTAAACTTATACACTAAACTTTTATCACTATTGCGAGTTTTATCTTTATGTGCGGGAAAGTAGGCTCATGAGGTTTAATTTGTTATAGTAAGCTATTTTAAACTTATCTTTTGGCGGTTTTTTTGTAAATTCTTATTGCAACTTCATCCAAATATAGGATTCTACGCCATTTGGTAGTAGATTCCTGTCGCGATTGGGATTTATAAATGTCTCTGGCTGCCAGTTGATTTAGTTTATAAAGTACAATTTATTAATGAGCCGGTCATTATATCCATTGTTTCTAGACTTTATTTTTGCTAGCTAATTATTTTTTTGAAATTGGTTTGTGGCATGGGAATGTTCACTAATCTATAAACCATGCAGTGAAATGCGGATAAACTTTTGGAACCTATCCACATGCAATTCACATCGTCTACATATCGATGCTAACACAATACATTTCTGTTCATTCCATTAACAGGGATAACAGATCCTTTTTGAAATGGTGCATGCAAATATCCTCCAGGAGTGGAGACAAAGGAGAGCCCGTGACTAGGCCATTGGGCTATTAGAAATATTTACCGTTGGACCCAAAATAATTTCGTCAAATACATGCCGTCAAGAGTTCATAAAGTTCAAAGGTGATAGGAGCAGGTACAGACTTCTAAAAAAGAAGGGTTTCTGCAATGTCCTGCGCTTCCGTGGGTGGGACACTGGGGAATACGTTATACACATCAAATGACATTAAGATGCACTTATTTGGGATGGTCACTTTTGATAGCCGGTTGATTAAATCAATGGAATGACTGACTCCGTATTTTGCGGAAAGTTTAGAGTGTTGTCTGAAAACGTTGTTAAGTTTTCTCACTAATAGATGGTTGGGGGCAGTCATGTTTGAAACCACCGGACTGATCAGGTATATAGTTTTGTGTATCTTGGGTAACCCAAAGAACCGAGATGCTGAGGGGTTCATTTGGTATAGTCTATTCACTTCGAACTCTTTTAATAACGCCGAGCATAGTTTTGACGATCGTTTGCACTATAGTTGAAACTTTCAAGTGTAGTGAAAAAGTTAAAGAGATATAGCATAGACTATGGTCATATCAAAAGGACGCGTTCGACATACGTGTATATAGACTTAAGAATCGGACATTCATAAACTATCCGCACGTTGGGTTCCGCGTTTGCTCACTTTGGCCCAAAATGCATTCGAATGAAAATTTAGAACTGTGCCCTGTGGACGCAGTTTAAGCAAAGTGAGTCAGCCGTTTGCGTCGATTCGTAACTTTGGATAAAATTTTGGATTCATTTACTCCTGAGACAAAAAAAAACAAAAAAGTGGACTGCAAATGGTGAACCTTCTCCAAAAAAGGCGAAGACGGTACCATCGGCCGGGTAGGTATTGGCGATTATTATTTTGGATAATCACGGAATATCGCCCATCGATTATCTCCATAAAGGTTAATCATAAGGGGGAGCATTATGTATCATTACTTGGCAAGCAAAAATCGCAAAAAATACCGCATTTGAAGAAGAAGAAGAAAGTGCTTTTCCTGATGGAAAAGCACTTTCTTTTTCTTCTTTAAAAACAGGACTTTCCATATAAATTGACAAAAATTCACGAATCCCATTTTAAATTAATTAATTACTCACCGTATTCACCAAATCTGGCCCCCAACAACTTTTTCCTGTTTCCTTACCTCATAGTTTAACTTTAAGGACAGAGATTTCCATCGGACAAGGAGGTTATCGTAAAAGCAAATGCTTATTTTTCGGAGAAAGACGTCAACTACTGGTTGAAAGGCATTAAGTAGTTAGATCGTCCCTAGAAAAAGTGTATCGACTAAATAGGGTGCTATGCTGAAAAAGAAACATTAATTTTAAGAAAAATGTCTCGTTTATTCAATAGGTCGAAAGCGTTTTGCAAACTTCTGACACAACATTTTACAATCCACTATTAATTGATCCAATTACTTCAGCTTGTACTCTAGATTCTTTACCATATGCTATGGTAGTTCTTGGTCTATTTTAGAGGCTTAAATACTTGTCATTGGATACAGTTTCAAGCTTTACTGTGTGGAAACTCATCTTGGACTTGATTCCGCCAACCCTGAGCGGAATCATCACATGATGACCGAAATAATGGCTGTAATTATTATTATGGATAGTTAAACCATGGTTGCAAGTCAATAAAAACTATTCTTCGAAATTTTTGGCCTCTATTATCAAGTTTATTAGACATTATATTACATACTGTAGGGTGGAATGTTCACGAAAGTTAACCTAGCTGGGAAAGTGTTATTTGAAAATTAGGAACCGCGTCAGTCAATTGGCTGCTATATCCTCATGATTCTTCTTTCATTTTGTTTGGTTCATGGTTTCCGATTATGAATTCCAGAATATTTTTAATACTGAAGTAATCAAACTTTCTTTTGCTTCTTCACGAATTTTATGGTTTTTAGCACTAACCTTTTAAAATAATTTTATTAGTGACAGAACCCTTGGTGCTCATTCACATGCTTGGGACAGTTATTAACTTTACTTTTATCCAAAATTTAAATTATATGTCAGATTGCTCAGATATTTCCATTTGAAATTCTTTATCTAAAAGTAAGAAACGTCAAATGGAATCAATCAGCTGAGGGGCTCTCACTCACCTCAGATGTCTTGGATAAATGCTAGCATTAGCGCTTTCCCATAGTATTCTTTGTTCACCTTCTCCATATAATATAGAGTATAACATTAGAGTAAACTATATACTACCAAGTATATAATTACGTAATATTCATTTTAATATTAGAATAATATTATCTCATCTTTTTAATATGGTATACACGAGGAGTGAATATTTCTTGCTGCCATTTCAATTTTGAATGCAATATAGCTAAAGGTTTGGCCAACAATATGTATGTAATTAAGTTATAATTGTAAGCATTATAATTGCGTAACTTGTATATAATTAAGATGTTACAAATTGCATTTCTCTCATAAATTTACCCAAAAGACGCTGCTATAAGTGATCACTCGATCACGCAACGATCTAATTCGTAAAATCCTTTTGCACTCGCGAAGAAAAGAATCTCAGCAAAAAAAAGGGAATTTTCTTTCTGGAGATACAATGAGAATATCCGTTTTCAAAAGAACACTTAATCGTAAAGAGGTTTGAAATCTTGGCAAAGGTATAAAAACTATTTTGATTTCATGAAGATTAATTCGTGATCATTTTCTCTCTAAGATCTCATAGAATCAAGGAGCGCTAATACTATAAAATGGATTCCATAAAAACTGCTTATTTGTATCACGAGCACCTCTATTTTATTAGGATGCCATTAAACTTAATGAATTCATTAAGCTTTGGTCATTTGGACTCGTTAGGGATTGATGAAAAACAATTTTTACAAGACATGAAAGGAGTGCCGCCATAACTTAGGTACATTAAAAATTAACGAAGAAGATTTGTACATCTTTTCTTTCAGTTCCCATTTCATGTTACATAACGGTATTCCTCCTCTCATTCTTTGGCGTAGATCAGAACTAGCAAAAAAGTTAAAGGTAACGTAATGTCACTTTGACTCATTCCAAATTATATTTATAAACATCCATTAGGCTTAGTAATGTATACGTATTTACTAGGCACCATACAAGACTGATTATTTCTTTAGTTAAACTTTAAGTTACGGCAGTTCTAAATGCAATTTCAGCTGATAATGACAGAAAAATTATAGAAGCGATGCATTTTCTTTTCATAACCGACATAGTTCAAGGAGATGACTGTTATCACCTTTTGGGGTGGTGAAAAATAAGTAATGTGAGTGAGTATGCTAGCATTATTATAAATGCAAAAAGTAGTTTCGAGTCGTTATGTTTAAAAATGTACCTACATAATTCATCATTTAACGTCAAATGCCTTACAAACTGGCGAAGTATTACCGATTGCTTAAAATCTATAACATTTTAGTAGTAACTCCAGACTTTCTGGTCAAAGCATAGTTATTCTGAAAAAATAACGGCTACATGCCGGCTGTTTTACAGTGGAATACCAAAACAATTTATCCAACAGTAGCTTTAATGTATGAGAGGCACTTAGTGAGAGTATTGTATAGCAAATGTTAAAGAGTGCGAAATGCCTTCGTCTACCGAGGTAGAAATAAAAAATGTATGACATAGTATGAAGCCTTTCATTCCGTTTATTAGTACTTGACGCTAGTTCGCGAAAAACATCTCTAATGAATGCTGATTTGGCCCTCGGGGTGGATTGTCTATAAACGCTGACTTATCTCTAGAAGGTCAGCTAGTTTTTAGTGTACACCTTCATCTTCCCATTCGAAACTTCCCCTCCTACTCACTTTCTCGGTATGACTCGAGAAGTCCCGTCAAATTTCGCGCTGTAAGCGAGGAAGGCAGGACGGAGAGGGGTCAGGGGAGGTTAGTGAAAGGTGCTAAGAGGGCGTTGGAAGGAGAAGAGGGGTCGTGCGGACGGACGCCGGAGTGATTGGAAGAGATAACGAGAGTGTCAAGCGACCCCGAATCTTGAAATAAATTAATATTGCAAGGCGTTAGATACAAGGAAATTTTTATGGTGTCTACCTTAGAAGCTAGATTCACTTGAATAAATCTTGGTTTCATGGCGAATAATTTATTTGTAACTGCACAGCTGATTTTTTATGATATATATTTTTTAATAATTTAATTTAATAAGTGTTATAAAATTTTAGAACTCCAAAAGGAATTGGTTCTATCCACAATAAGACGATACTATCTATTAGAGAGAGAGAGGATTATAGTTTTATAACCAAACACAACTATAAACCCAATTGTTGGATTGACAGGAGAGAGCAGAGCTCGCCAAATGTTAAGCCCAACGGCGTTTGAAGTTCACACACTATTGTAGGTAGACCAAATCCTTTCCATGTGCCTCCCTGTGGTTTCCTACGAAGATCTACTACCAGAAAAACCCGAAAAAATCTAAAATTAAGCTGAGAGTACTTAGAGGCGTACCTGAGTATAGAACTCGGGCACTCTGATCAGTATTCAAACGCTCTGGACTATGACGTCCCTACGTTGTAAATCCTAACCAATAAAATATCGGAAAGAAATAATCTTAATAGTCTCTTATAAAAATAGAATTGATAAACACAAAATTCGATTAATTATCTTGAGGAGAGATTGCTATCTAAGCAAATTTAAAAACCGGTGTTCTTCAAACTTCAGTAAACAGTTGATCCATTTTCCCCTGTTTTTCTTATTATTTAATTAATAATCCGGACTAATTTTAGCACTTATGATTGAGTGAGAATGGAAATATCTGTTATTTTTTGATTGGAATACATTTAATTGTTAGTGAAATTGCAAATTCCGTGAGCACGTTCTATGTGAAATCTCAGGCTTCAACAAGAAAATACTTTTCCAACTGAGGGATTAACACTGCTCAAGGTAAATGAAAATTAGAAGTAAAACATTGAGCATTACACACTGTTTAATAAATTTTTTGATAGCTAGTTTTTGGGTAATAACTAAGTCAGGATAATTAGGGAAAGAAATATAGTTGCTTTTGGAAAATGTGAATTTAACTGGAGTTAGGGTGCATTCTTAGGAGGAGTTTTCTGGCAATTTTTGGTTAATGGATTAATCTTTGTCGCAAATGCTAAGAGCAACATTAAACTTTGAATCGGAAATGGCAAATGGTACACATTTTACTGATAATATTATGAATAATAGTAATTTCTTCCAAAAAAAGATGCTGAAAATCTACTACGAACTTAATAAATTGTTGCATGATGGTAAGTATTGCATTCTTGGATGGTCCCATGTAATCCTTAAAACATATTATTTTTCCCAATGAAAAATGCTCAACATTAAAATGCTACTAATGCTCTCAATTAGCTTATTTATTGGATAATTTGTTTAAAAATATAATTTTTATCAAACGGCTGAATATAATACTTTTTACTAAAAAGAAAGCTAATCAAAAATTAAATGCGGAAAAATCTTTAGAAATTTGAAATACAAGTTTTTACATATTTTTTTTGTTTCATAAATGCGCAGTTTCTTCAAACATCGAAGTGATTAAAAAATTACCTTAAATTTTAAGCAGAACGAATTAATTTAATAGATGATCAAAATACGTCTCTTCTTTCAAATTAAGGACAAGCTTGACCACCCGCGCAATTTTAATCAGACGACATTTAATCTTCATTGTATTTATGTCCTTATTTACATAAAAATTTAATTAATAAAGAGGAATGACTGTTTTTTCGTTCAGTTTGATTCGGAACCATTGTTGTTTTTGCTTTTTAAATCTTCAATTTTTCTCAAACGCTCTGCGGGATTGCTAGATAGGTGTTATATACCACGAATATTCTGTGGACTGCTCATTATAATTCATAATTAAATGAAATGTTACCTAGCAATCCTTTAATCAACTAAGAGAAATCATTAGCCTTTCATAGGGTTAGGGCCGTTCATGGAAAATGTTAGCGGTATCAAAATCTCAATATTTTCTCCAACGCTCTCCGATATTTCGTCAAAAAACGCGGTCGATGGTCCATCAGTAGCCGGTAGAATATAAATAAGTATAAACCCATTCAAGTTCCATCTGATCTTACCTCAGTGGCACAAACCCCACAGTGTAGACTAAAATTTCCGTTGGTTTTAACCTCAAAGAAATCCACTTATCTTCAGTACTCTAAAATTAATAGAATAAAATACTTAAATTTACAATTGGTTGTTTTAGGCGTGACTTTATGGACTCGATTCCTTTTACAATGAAAAATTATAGGTTGGTAATTACGAGATATTTTATTTAACCAAATGCTGTTGAATTAATAAGCAATTGTTTATTAATTATAAAACATTAATTCCTAAAAATTAAATTGAAACAGATATGAGATGTCCGCCGCGGGAGACTTCAACGCTCGACGCTAATTGAAAGGTATAAAACAAATGTTAGTTCACCGATGAAAAAGAGGAAATAATCTAAAGATTCATTATCTCTCATTATTTATCACTAATCAGAAAACCTATGCCTGATGAGAGGAGCATTTTGACATCACCAAACAACGTTTAAACAATGAGAGATGAAACATTTGTAGAGAATGCCCCAAGACCTCCCATATTCTCCCGCTCAATCCGCGGCCTTAAGACAGAGAGATGGAAGCATTAATTAATTTAGAATTCATCTCCCATTTAATTCCTATTTCTCCTTCATACAATTACGTTCCCTGTCTTTATATCACCGCTAAACATGCTTGCCACAGATTGCGTTTTAGTATGAAGATTCATGTGTTTAAATGTCTCCGTGTTTCGTTTTCGAGGGTATGACTCCCATGGGGTTCCATGCATGACACGCGAAAAATTGTCGGTTACTTCTCAAACATTGAATGCCATACTCCTTCTCCCTTGATTTTTTCATGCTGCAATTTAGGGATAGAAAACGATATCATCCACATTTTTTTATCCAATACTTACACGCTTGACTTTTCTCATTGCATCACTATGATTCCCACACCTCCATGGCTGGAGGGGAGGGATTAGCTTGGATGGAGGGGAGGCGAGGGGAAGATAAGGGAGTGAGTGGACGAGAACGGGGCCTCGGGGGCCAAAACCCTGGTGGTGGAAGACAGGGTGGGGTGGGGCAGGAGCGCGGTGCTTGATGGGTAGCCGTTCGAAGCGACCTCGAGGGTGAGAAATTGCACTCGGTTTCGCGAGGAATTGCGAGATCCATCGGAGGGCATAAGAAGCGAACGCTTAATGAGGGGCGGCGAGGTTGAAAAGGTCGAGAGGCGGTCTTTTGAGGAGGATCGAAATGCCTTGAAGAGTGGCTTGAGAAGGGTTCGAGCGAGTTTGTAGTTTTTGTTGGGGTGGCTGTAACGGGGGGAGAGGGGGAGTAGATTCCATCGTCCGGCGTAAATGAAATTCGCCGCCTAATGCTTCGATCCCACACCATTTCCAATTCCTCCCCTCTTTCCCAGACCCCAACCATGCCTCGTGTGCATTCCCTTTCGTCGACCGCCATTCTATATCATCCTAATAGTGGCCTCCTCGCCCACCTTCCTAATTCTCTCGTCGATGATAAGGAGCCGGACGACCCCAGCGCCGTAAGTGGGCAGGTTGGTGGCAAACCGAACCATCTTTGGACGACCAAATCAAACAGAGTTTCCCTCCCTACTCGATCCGATCGCACGCATTGAGACGAATGAATTTGTAAGCTCCTGGCGGAAAGCATTCGGTCATATATCGTCCCTGTTTCAGTAGAAAATTCAACGGCATAATTGGATTAATTTCGTCATAAAGCATAAGATATGTCAATGAACTGCAAAAAAAGGGCGTCAAAAAAAAGTTATTTTTTAAATTTTATTCTATTTACTAATTAATTTACTCACAAATTATTTTTCTAAGGTTTCACCATTTCTCTTCAGAGCAATATACATACACACACATACATTAGCTATTCAATAATCTCTTAGGAAAAAATAATAATGCAATTTACTTTTGGTAGATTTTTTTTATTTTTCAACATTAGCCCATTTAAGCTCAATTCAAGCGCATACTAGCTAAACACGCAACAGTAACAATAATATATACTAGGTAACAAAATAAATACCCGGGATCCCCATTTTGGAAAAGTTTCTCTTTAGGGACGGAAAACATATATATACAGATATGTATATATATATATATATATATATATATATATATATATATATACATATATACATATATATACAGATATATATATACACAGATATATATATATATATATAAATATATATACACATATATATATATACACAGTAATATATATATATATATATATATATATATATATCATATTTTTCTTGGGAATGATAATTGAGGTGGTTTCCCGTTGCCTTCCTCAATAGTGTTTCTAACGTGACACCATCACTTACTGGCCACCCCACAGGGGTCAGACGCCATTGCAGCCGCCTCACTGAGGAACAGACGCTGCGTGGCCGGAAGACTTCTGGCCGGAAGAATTTGTGAGATCAGTTTTAGTTCCTATTCCGAAAAAGGTAAAGGCCACGTTTTGTGAGGACTATAGGACAATTAGTTTGATATCCCACGCAGCTAAAGTTGTTCTCAGGATCATACACAAAAGGATAGAGTGTAGGGCAAATGATTAGTTAGGGGATGATCAGTTTGGGTTTAGGAAGGGGAGATGTACGCGTGATGCCATTGCAGTAATGAGATTATTAATCGAGAGGAATATAGAACACAACCAGGAGGTATTTGCCTGTTTCGTAGATTTCGAAAAAGCGTTTGACAGAGTGAATTGGGAAAAACTAATGAGTATATTGCAGAAAATAGGTATAGATTAAAGGGAAAGGAGGCTAATCCGCAACCTGTACATGTCTCAGACTGCTCAGGTGCTGGTGGGAAACGGGGAGTCAGGATGGGCAGTGTTAGGAAGGGGTGTAAGGCAGGGTTGCCCATTATCACCATTGCTGTTCAACCTGTATGCAGAGGAAATGATCAAAGAGGCATGGGAAGAACTGGAGGTAGGAATGAAAGTGGGCGGGGAATTCGAAAAATCAGTTAGGTTTGCTGATGACCAAGCTTTAGTTTGTAAGTCAGTCAAGGGGCCGCAAGCATTGCTGAGTGAATTGGAAATTCAGTGCGACAGGTATGGGATGAGAATCAATATTAATAAAACAAAGGTTATGCGATTTTCTAGAAAGAAAAAGGGCAAGCTTAACATTAAAATAGGAGGGCAAAAACTAGAGCAGGTAGAACAGTTTACGTATCTCGGTAGTGTTTTGGACCAACACGGTCAAAGTGGTAGGGACGTGAGGAGAAGAATTGCGCTAGGCAAAGAGGCTTTCACAAGGAGGAGGGAGTTGATGACAGGGAATTTGAGTAAGGATGTTAAGAAAAGACTCGTAAAAACTTTGATATGGAGCGTAGCTATGTAGGGTGCGGAAACGTGGTCATTGAAGCAGGAGGATAGACGTAGATTGGAGGCTTTTGAAATGTGGGTATGGAGAAGAATGGAGAAGGTGAAATGGACAGAGAAGAAAACAAATGAGGAAGTACTTGGTATGGTGGGCGAAGAGAGGGGTTTGTTGGGAGCAATCCTATGGAGGCAGGAAAAGTGGATGAAGGGGGTGTTGACCGGTAGTGGGATGTTGAAGACTGTGATTGAGGGTAGAATTTTGGGTAAAATAGGAAAGGG
This sequence comes from Hetaerina americana, assembly GCF_022747635.1. Taxonomy (NCBI): domain Eukaryota; kingdom Metazoa; phylum Arthropoda; class Insecta; order Odonata; family Calopterygidae; genus Hetaerina; species Hetaerina americana. Next base: position 78,540,883 of record NW_027287427.1, read on the forward strand.
AAGGAACAGGATAGGGATAATGGACGGGATGAAGGGAGGAAGAAAGTACTCAGAGATGAAGAGGGACCTGATATAGAGTAGGATGATGGATTTTATGTTTTGTAGGAGTAGGAAAATATTTGTTTGGTAGTTGTGTCCATCCAAAAAACCTACCCCAACCGGCAGATTACCTTAAAAAAAAAAAATATATATATATATATATATATATATATATATATATATATATATATATATATATATATATATATATATATATATATATATATATATATATATATATATTCGACATGGTACGTTACAGCGCTGGCGGAATAATATACATACTTATTTTCCTTAACGCATATTTTAATAAATTCGATAAATTAATGCTCAGAAGAGACAAAATATTTCTCAGTGCAGTTAATATTAGAAGTTCCTTAAGCCCATAAAAAGGTAACTAACTCATTATGTTAGCATGCGAATGAAAGACCTAAGGGTATAATAATTCACCTTAATATGTTTTGTTGCCAAAAAAAAGTATCGCCGTCTTCCCTTCATTTCAGAGTGCATAATAAGTCACGAAATAGCCAAGAGCATTCAAACCACTTTAAGTACAGTAGTCATCAACACTTATCCCGTTTAATTTTTCATCAATGTTATTGTCATATAATAACCTGTCCTTTTTCCCTTATACCCCCTTACAAACGCCTAATTCAAATTTTATTCTACTAGACACACTTCAATGAAAGTTTGTTTCAAAGACATTTTGAAATTTTTTCATGATCGAGTGAATGATTTTGCATCAGACCACTGTTTTGGACATATCTTTTTAAATACATGAAAAAATTTGGAATAAATAGAGAAATATTCTCTTCATTTAAATTGGGAAATTCAAATTTATTATTCCCTTTAACACTGTCGTAACCCTCATGATTTCAGAGATGAGATACAAAATTGATTAGCGCATTCAGCGTTTTATGTGTAGGTGCACGAAGGTGCAATTTTTCCCGACTGCGACTTCCACCGTTTCATTTCGTGCAGAAGATATATAATACTTTATGCGCTAGCTTGGAGACACGTCGACAGGAATTTAGGCACCGAATTTTTATGTAATGGCCATGGCGCAAGATGGTCTTAAAGCGGCCAGTCACGCCAATGGTATTTTTTTAACCACGGTAAAAACCAGCCCTCCAATAAGGAAAGCCGTCCATCTTGTGGCGAGAGGTGAAGACAGATTCACGCATTTTGAAATCATATTCCGTGGGGTCACGAAGGACCCATATTCCTGGCCAATGAGACCGAAGCATTCATCACCCCGCGTAACGACCGTCCCCGGCGTGGATCTCTCTCCACATGGCTCGTCCAGAGGCAATGTTTCATTCGGTAAACACGAGAGAGGGTAGGACGGGAAGTGAAAAATCCGGGATGTGATGGGGACAGAAGGCGGCCGTGGAAATGCCTTCCCCGCGGGACGCCACTTACGGGGACGGACCAGCCTCCTTCAAATTGGGCAGTGCGGCAAGAGGGGCCGGGGGAAAGGCGCGGGGAGACGGAGGCGAGCCACGCGACGCTACGTGTCCGTGCATCTGATTTTGCGTTTCATTGCCACGGCGACGAATGTCACCGGCGTGCCCCATTTTCCGTGCATACAAGTGGCACCGCAAGGGGAGACAAGACGACGGGGGCGTCCTTGAATTACGTAAGACTCATGGGGAAGGATTTGGGGAGCGTGTACCATTTCGCTACGTTTCCTTTCGACGGGTGGTGTGAGAGGATTCAGGACTAATCTTACGCAAAGACTAATGAATGCATCACCTTAATCCTTGTTTATGACCAAAGAATTTGAATCATCCATGCTCACCAAAACGCATTGTGCAAATGCTTCGTATTGAAACTTTCACTTATTTATTTAAGCATTCCCCAACCTACCAAACACGAGTTTTGAATTATTTGTTTCAAATCACCGTAATATATAATTCTGATGCCAAAAAAATAAAAAGGTAAAATATATTTTAATGTTATTGTACTTTTCTGTCAATGCAAACCCTTAAATCGGGTGATCAGCACATAATCCTAATGCATAAGCTATCGGTAAACCTTTTTTTTAAAACCTACCTGTATTTTATATTAACCATGGCACCCATAATATAGGGTAACTGTATTTCATTTCTTACGGATCCTTACGAGGAGAGGGGGCGAAGGGTTAAAAATGCATAACATGGCCTTGTATATTTTTAAAACTGCTCCATGCTCAGTTTTGTAGCCTGCGTTGAAGTTAGAGGTCCGGTAGGATCATACGTGCCATAGATTGCCTCCGTGCTAACTGACACACAAGATTCACGGAGTTTTCAATTAGTTTTGTTCTAGTACTTATTCTTTAATCTTCTGTTATCTAAAAATTATTTATTTCGTCTGATTTTTAATGATTTCGTTTAATTTTTTGTTTACGCAGTCATTTGAGGTACATGAAAGCTTACTTTACTGCATAATTTTGGTTAACTGCTTTTTGATTCTTTGTGAGTTATCCCCTGCTTCTATTAATTGCTTCTTAAGGTTTCAAATGGATTGGTGGCTCAAGAAATAATGTTGGATGTAACTGCTACACATGGACCATCATCAATGAAATTAAAATTAAATAATGCTAAAGGCAAGGGACTTTTTTGCTTTGAACTTCATGCTACCCGATTAATATCTACCTCCTTTCAGGCTTCACAAGTATTTTGTATCGTGTTTCAATCCGTACAAATCTTCAGTATTTATTTTAAAAAAGGCATTGGAAAGTATGTCTCCGATTACACCCGTCTCTCATTGCTCAAATTTCCACAAACTTAAACCCTATTAGTCGTATATTTAATCATGCTTCTTCTTGAGTGCGTGCATGACTTGTTTCTTTTGTTTTCTAATCAATGCTTCTTCTTTTTAATGAGAATAGGTAAATTCATTTTTTGAGAAAAACGGCTTAAGATCAACCCTCTGTGTGCCACAATTTAGATGGGATATTTGAATAGCTTTCCTTTTCAATTAATAACACCGTCATAGGTCGAATTATGGGGTGATATACCTTTGGACGATCGCTAAACATACTAGCGGAGCGATTTTATGGCCACAGAAACTCCGTGGGAAACTGCGTGCGGTATTGAAAAAATAGTGTGAATTCGAATGTGTGAATTTCACCCTCGGTGTTTATTTCGGAGGTGACCTCCTCCCACCAAAACAACCTTAGGGTTGATTACAGGTGCTTGGCGGTGTTCGTTCGTCTAGACGCACCAGCTCGATCTTCAGCATGAAAAACCTTCGGCGTCTCCACATAAGATCTGTGATGGGGAAGAGAGTTTCTCCAACTCGCTGCGGGGCACACAAATATGAGAGAGCACTTGTCTTACCTCTTAAGCTTTGATGTTTAAATCCTTCACCACGGGAGCTCTACGGCGCCACGTATCCCCTCGATGAAGCCAACGTTCCCTCGCCCCGACGCTCGCCGCCACGACACCCTCCACCAATCACCTCTTCCACTTCGATCCTTCACCCACGCGCGCGCATCATTCAACTCCTGGTCGTTTGGAGATTTGTGGGCCGCCCGGGAGGTTTTTACCACCTTTCGGTAAGCCGTCTTCGCCTCCCACTTACTTTTCACGCAGGAACGGGAGACTGCGTCGACATCTCGCCCCTAGTCTATATTTCTTGACCCCGAAGAGGAGTCCCTTGTTTGTTCAGCGGTCGAGAGAAATAATTTCCTCCCATTGCCGACCGCTATCCCTCCCATTTCGTCTCGTTTGCATTCCTTATACATTTTTTTGGACCCGAAAAGTTTTTAGCGATTTGGACATCGATCCATCCAATTTGTACCGAAATGCAAAATAGGAAGGAGTAAACCCCCCGAAGCGTAATGTTTCAAGGCGAAAGGGAATTATTAGATTACGGAAAGTGCCCCGTCAAACTTTCTCGGAAGCCAAAGGCGAAATACGTCTATCATAGCAATCATCCCAAAGTAGAAGGTCGTCTCGAAGCAGAAATCTTTTGTCCTATATTCTATAAATCCAATTAATTTGATTACTTCAGAATTTTGTGTCGGTAAAAAAACTTTCAAAATGTAGTTATTTCAGCATTCATTGAAATTCAAACAATTCAGTCTATCCCGATGGCAGCCTGGTTTCATAGCCTAATAAAATGTATTATCTTTATTAACATAATCAAAAATATTTCCATTTATTACATCGTATGCTTTAAAACACAGGTTTGTTATTGTGGAAAGAAATATAACTCTATTAATGCTACGGCTGATAGCATTAAAGGAAGGGAAGGCTAAGGGAGAATTGTTTAGGCATAATATGGCAAGGCCAATAATCGGACGATTTTACATTTGCTTCGCCGATGGCCTGGTTTTCACCCGCGAACTATAAAAGATGGAATAAGGAGAGGCTTTGGCGTAGATGTGTTTTAAATAAACGCCTTTTCAATTGTTATAATCAAAACTAATTTCCCATATCGAATACAGAAGAATTTTCTAAACTTAATTAGGGTTCACGAATGTTAAAAGTTTCACTTTTCAATTTAAACATTGGTTCTTAATCTCATTTATCTGAAAATGGAAGAAATTTCAAATAAATTTAGTTTTCACTGAATCGTAAAATATATACCACTCGTACGTACACTCATGTATGCCATTAAAGCTAGAAGCTTTCTAGGCATGTTGCAATCGTTCAGCTAAACTATACATTTGAATCTTCTAAGAGGTTTTCCCAAGTCAATCTGAAGAATAATATGTTTTAGTCTGCGAAAAAAATGCCAACTTTCTATGAAATGCAATTGAAAATCTATATTGGGTTAAAAAGGTTAACTTATTAGTAGTAGGTAACCGATTTCTTAGAGCTACGAATCTTTTAAAAAATGCACACATCAAAAGACTGATTACTGTACGTCAAAAGCAGTGGCATATTCACGTGAAATAAAACTTTTAAATTAAGCACATAGAATTAGTTGGTGTAACTCTGCGTGAATTTTATATTCAGATTGAAAACTTAATTAATAATAGTTATTAGTGCTGAGGTTAACTCGATAGCTTTTCGCTTTACTCAGCTATAAACCGATCTCTTTCTGCCTTCATGCGTCTTCGTTTTGCATATAAAATGCATTACGATACATGTATTACATTACCTGTTACAGGTAATTTTTCCAAAGTGTTTTTCTACAATAGTTCCTGTTCAACTTGCCTTCCACAATTGTTGTCAATAAACTATCTTTTCCTCAGACACGTGTTTACCACATAAATTGTTCAATGCTCAGCATATTAAATTCTTTGCTACTTTTTTCAATTATAATTTTGGGGATCGAGATGATGCGGTGGCTATCATACTGGCTTCCCGCCCAGAGGGCCCGGGTTCAAATCCCGGCGGTGATGAATACTTTTCAGAGGCATCTCGATCCCTACTTGAGGTGCTTTGTGGAGGGCACTTTGAGTGAGTACGCCGTCCGTCGGATGGGACGTTAAGCTGCGGAACTCTTGGCGCCTTTTGTTAAGAGTAGGCTAATGCTGACACCGGGTTTCTCTCCCTTCTCACCCTACATCCTTTCCTGTCCATCCCTGATGGCGCAAATGACCTCAGCTGTCAGTGTCGTCTCCCATTAATACTACTACTACTCCATTATGATTTTATTCCATCTGTTTGACCTTCATCATTCTCCCGTAGTACTAAGTTTGTATTGTATCCACACTTCTTTTCCTCTGCTGTATCCATTCTCCACGACTCGTATCCCCAGATAAATGTACTCCATATCCAGGTATTCATGAAGTCTTTCTGCGTTAATCATTGAGGAAAACAGCCAAGGATTCCTCGTGATAAACAAGTGCAGTCGTACGATACAACCCATGTCACTTAAGAAATGGTCGCCGTATAATTTAAGCGTGACTTGAACAAATTATTCAAGACCACTTGTCATGCATTCGGGTCATAGCGTCCAGCAGGAACTCAGTAGTTCTCCTGACGTTCGCCTTCAGGAGCCTCGCGGACGACGGAGGGTACGTCCGCCTCATGCAACGATTTCCCCTGCGTATAAATAATATTATCAACGCAGCCCAAGAGAAGCGCCGACCACCAAAGCACCACAGCATTAAGAGGAAGAGCATGGAGCGCGTCTTCCTACTGACTGTCACTATGCATACGGCGAGGTCACCTCCTTAAATCTCCCACCCGTTGTCCGGACACTTTTTTTGCGCGAAGCTCAAAAGCGAATCCATCGGCGGTGGAACGGAAGTTCTCATTTTCTCAGTCTTTCCATTCCAAATGCTCAATCTTTATGGATAATAGGTTTCAGAAGCTGCGATATCTCCACTCGGCGTGCTATGATTTTTCACGCAACAATTTTTTTATCTCTCGTTTCGCCTCCATTTCTCCATTCTCAACTCTTGGGCTGTTAACTATGACATCCAAGCATCATTATCTGTGTTATATATACGTAAAGTTAGCACTAGCGGAAAAAGGCAAAAATACAGAAAACACATTAAAAAACTCACTAGTGTTTGAATTTTTGGTGGTCCAAGCCGCCTTTCTCATTGGAGAGTAGGAAGGAACTTATATTGTATATAGATGAACTTATATGTGTGCGTATATATATAGTATGTATATATATATATATATATATATATATATATATATATATATATATATATATATATATACATATATATATATCATCCCGTTTCCCACCCGCACCCGAGCAGTCTGAGACATGTACAGGTTGCGGATTAGCCTCCTTTCCCTCCAATCTATTCCTATTTTCTGCAATATACTCATTAGTTTTTCCCAATTCACTCTATCAAACGCTTTTTCGAAATCTACGAAACAGGCAAATACCTCCTGGTTGTGTTCTATATTCCTCTCGATTAATAATCTCATTACTGCAATGGCATCTCGCGTACCTCTCCCCTTCCTAAACCCAAACTGATCATCCCCTAAGTAATCATTTGCCCTACTCTCTATCCTTTTGTTTATGATCCTGAGAACAACTTTAGCTGCGTGGGATATCAAACTAATTGTCCTATAGTCCTCACATGACGTGGCCTTTACCTTTTTCGGAATCGGAACTAAAACTGATCTCACAAAGTCTTCCGGCCAGATTCCCTCCTCATAAATGCTACGGATCAGCCCATATAGCCTCTTCCTCCCACATTTTCCTAAGCATTTTAAAAGTTCCACGGGAATGTTATCTACCACCACGGCCTTATTTAGTTTCATCTCCCTTAATGCCCTTTCTATCTCATTGTCTAGTATGCCTGGACCTAAGCTGTCTTCCTCTACGTCATTTTCTTTTTCAATGTCTAACTTTGTTGGTTTGAGTTCTTTACTATACAGTTCTTCTATATACTCCTTCCATCTCTCTTGGATCTTTCCTGCGTCAACTATTACCTTACCCGCCTTATCTCTAACTGTTAGCATAGCTCTTCCTTTCTTACTTCCCGATAACGATTTAACTTTGCTGTACAGCGCACCGATTGCACCCTTCCTCTGCAGACTTTCCATATCCTCGCACTGCGTCTTCCACCATGCGTCTTTTGCCTTATTTTTTGCCCGCCTCAATTTATTGTTCAATTCTTTGTACTTCATTTTGCCTAATTCTGTATTTATATTCTTCCATTTTCGCCGCTCATCCATCTTTGTAATCATCTCATCCGTGATCCATGGTTTCCTAGTCCTTTTAGCGTTAACGGTTCCAATAGTGTCTTTTGCGGCTTTTGGGAAGGGGTGTAAGGCGGGGTTGCCCATTATCACCGTTGCTGTTCAACCTGTATGCAGAGGAAATGATCAAAGAGGCATGGGAGGAGCTCGAGGTAGGAATGAAAGTGGGCGGGGGATTCGTAAAATCAGTTAGGTTTGCTGATGACCAAGCTTTAGTTTGTCAGTCAGCCAAGGGGCTGCAGGCATTGGTGAGTGAATTGGAAATTCAGTGCGACAGGTATGGGATGAGAATCAATATTAATAAAACAAAGGTTATGCGATTTTCTAGAAAGAAAAAGGGCAAGCTTAACATTAAAATAGGAGGGCAAAAACTAGAGCAGGTAGAACAGTTTACGTATCTCGGTAGTGTTTTGGACCAACACGGTCAAAGTAGTAGGGACGTAAGGAGAAGATTTGCGCTAGGCAAAGAGGCTTTCACAAGGAGGAGGGAGTTGATGACAGGGAATTTGAGTAAGGATGTTAAGAAAAGACTCGTAAAAACTTTGATATGGAGCGTAGCTATGTACGGCGCGGAAACGTGGTCATTGAAGCAGGAGGATAGACGTAGACTGGAGGCTTTTGAAATGTGGGTGTGGAGAAGAATGGAGAAGGTGAAATGGACAGAGAAGAAAAGAAATGAGGAAGTACTTGGTATGGTGGGCGAAGAGAGGGGTTTGTTGGGAGCAATCCTATGGAGGCAGGAAAAGTGGATGAAGGGGGTGTTGACCGGCAGTGGATTGTTGAAGACTATGATAGAGGGTAGGATGTTGGGCAAAAGAGGAAAGGGAAGGAACAGGATAGGGATGTTGGACGGGATGAAGGGAGGAAGAAAGTACTCAGAGATGAAGAGGGACCTGATATAGAGTAGGATGATGGATTTTGTGTTTTGTTAGGAGTAATAAAATATTTGTTTGGTAGTTGTGTCCATCGAAAAACCTACCTTAACCGGTAGATTACCTAAAAAAAAATATATATATCATATACTCAGTAATGACCCCCAAGGTCGGTTTGGTAGGTGATGGTAGAGTTCACCCAGTACTAAGCCCGACGGCGTGTGAAATTCACGTATCAGAGTAGCGGGGCCAGTTCCTTTCCCTGTGCCGGTTATGGTTTCCCAGGAAGATCTGGTACCCAATCACATAGCTTGGGTAGAGCTGCAGGTACCCAGGATGCCTTGCCCGGGAATCGAACCTGGGTCCCTCCGGTCAGCAGTCCAACTCTCTACCCCCTGGACTACCGCGACCCATATATATATAATTATATATATATATATACATGTGTTTGCGTATATATCGAATATACAATTTTACACACACACATATACGTATATATATATATATATATATATATATATATATATATATATATATATATATATACGTATATACGGAGTTCAATCACTGGGCCATTATTTTGCAACCCAAACATTTGACAACATGTTACTATTTTTTTAATAGCTATTTGTACATTTGGTTTCCTTTTTCCTATTTCTCCATTTTCCGCTTCCCTTTCTCCGGATCTTCCACCTTCGAAATCCCACTTTGTTTTTTGCTATAATTTCCTAATTCTCCCCTGAGGATCTATTTTGTTTATATCGGGTACTTATTCGCCATTAGCTTCTGCTACTCGAGACAGTCGTAATGTATGCCCAAACCTGGCCCTTTTCCATTCCGACCCTCCTCTCTCCATCTTCCCTCCCACCTTTCTGCTCTTCCAGCCGGAGATTTACAAAGCAGTAAAAACCACGAGTCTAGAAGATAGAAAGATTAAGGTCAGTATAAATTTTCGATGTTTTTTTCTCCCCAAGGTTGCGCAGAGCGCTCTTTGAGATTTATATATAAAGGCATCTACCATGTTTTTGTCACATTTTAAAATTTGTGGCTGGTTTGTATCACTAATATGGGATCTCATATCTTCCAGTTATATATGGTGAGCATTTGTAAGTTTCATATTCGCACCACCATATATCATAGGAAAGTTTGTGCGAATAGAAATGAATCATGGCAAAGTTATTTCATCGTGGATTATATCTAAATTAGACGCATTAATGGTCGCTCTTATTCTTGTCTTGGAGCAATTGTATCTAATGCCGACAACTTTGTGCACAATATGTAATAGTAACTGAAATAATATGTTTTCTATACTTGCCTACACGTCTTTGTTATAAAACTGCTGTTTTTTGTTCTTTAAATTGGTTGGAAGAATTGAAAGTTTATTAAAAATCTTTCATGGCTAAAACCACATACCTCTTCTCAGACTTATTATTTAGACAATGGTATTACACAATTACAATTACTTTACCTTGTGAGCAGGTCTTTATACAAAAACTACACTGTGGCAGATTGTGCAAGGGTATTATTGATGTAACTTTAACGTCGTTGTTTTGAAAGTGAAACTGGCGTGCTTACTAATAGAGAAAGCTGATAATGATTGCCATTTGAAAGAGCGGTGCTGCGTTATTCAAACGCTGCGTTCCTTCCGAAGGCTTAAAGGGGTTTCGCATATTTTGAGGAAAAATAATTAATTATTTTCACGAATTTATCCTTCTAGTATCATGATTAGCAAATGAGAACTACCTCTTTCTACAATTACCAAAAATATCAATAAAATCAATAATAATTACATCTCTATTTAATGAAAAGAAGCTTCATCTTACCGCACTTATTAAAAATGTGCATGACTTTACGGAAAAATTAAGCAGGCGTAGCAAAAAGTAATTACACCGGTTACTGCTGGAAGTGGCGTTATTAACGCAAAGTTTAAAAAGGAATGCACATGGTGGTAATTATGAGATGGAAAAACCTTATTCGCCAGTCAAACTTTGTAGTGCGAGAGACAGTCAAATGAAAACCGAACCCCCACTTCAACAACCAGTTGACGCACCAACAAGGAAATGACCCAACAACTGCGTGCGCCTGTGAGCTGTCCCAACGCGGCTCTTCTACCACAGCAATGGCATTATTGATACTTAAAAAGCAAGATTCAAACTTTAGCGGACTGCGTCTTATGGTGGATGTTCAGTTTTCATTTGACAGCCCCAAGTAGATAATAAGTATTTACAAAAACTAACTTTTAAGATTTCTGCATAAAAATATTTGCTAATACTAGGTTCACATTATACCTTATTTGTGACAATTCTTTTGCTTATTTCCTGCGGTGATAATGTCATGAGATAAGAGAACGAGAAAATAATAATAATAATTAGAATGGAATACTTAAAAAAAAAGTAAGGGATATACAAGAAATTCAAAAACCTACCAGAAGTTAAGAGAATTAGCCGTGTGTAGAGAATAATGAAGTTCTGCAGCTAACTTATCTTTGTACGGAAAGATTGACGAATTCATAAATGGGTCGGATCTTCACCAGGAACTATCTTTCATATTCCTCGCAGCAGATCAGAAGTCGAAAATGAAGTGATTCTCGCTATGACGGCTGCATTACCTCCAAGGTGAGCGACTCTCCTCCAAATATAAGCGTCACGGAAGAAACCAGACGGCTGTTTTGAGTAAACAAAGGAGCCACTTTTCTCTCCCTCGCCGCGTAAGTTTGATTTACGGGCTGTAAATAGAGAAGCGTCGCATATTTAATTATGTCGGCATCTCTTGGGAAGGCAGTTTAATTACAGGCGTCGATTCGAATCGAGCGGACAAAAACACCTGATCTCCGCTACCACCGAGTAGTGCCTTTTAATTCTTGAAGAACGGTCGGGCCATACGTTCATAAAATTCCAATCTGATGCCGGGAGATACGTACGCTTGGAGCTGAAAAGTTTCGACAGGATTTGTTTACGATGTGAATTCTTTTGGAGTATTCCTTGGACATTCGGCGTAGGGGACCGTACTATGTGTATCTAAGAGAACTGCATCTTTAACGGTTTAGTTCTTAAAAGTCTACGATATTGAGCGATTTGAGTTAAGTTTTCATTTCAAGAATTAAAAAAAAATATTTAACCTCCTCTATCCTGCCATATTTTCGACAATTACTTCGTAAAAACGTGATACGGCTAAATTCACTTCGTTAAAATCAATTTTAACTTTAAAAAATTGATGAAACTTCAACGTTCTCACTAATTCAACCTCCTGTAAGGGAAGCTAATGAATTTTCTCATTGACATTTTTTCATGCTTTTACTCTTCTCCCTTCCCGCCAAAAAATAAAGGTGAAAACGAATAAAACTGATGCTAATCAGTTCCTCAGAAATTCACATGTTCATTTATTGCTATATCACGCACTCAATTTCTTTCAGGCTGATATATGAATAATATATGAAATATAATCATTGATTTAAAAGTTGAGAATGCTAAAGGGAAATTTTCCCTCATCGGTTTTGTAATTAATGGAAATATTTCCATTTGCTATGATGAAATATGTTTTCAAGAGCTAATTAAAATCATATCATTTTTCCAAATTATCTTCTTACTCGTATTTTTTATATCCACGAATACATTTCTCTAACCTAGAAGTTCTCAAAGCCACAATCGAACTTAAAGCTCTTACAAAGACAAAAAAAGACTTCATACAAGAGAATAAAAAAAATGAGATTACTTAGAAGTACAGTTGAGATTATAAAGCTGTTAATATTATATGAATTTGAGACTTGATTTATTTGATAAATCGAATAAAATTATTCTTATCGTGTTAAATCTAAATGAGAATACTTCAACGTTTAAACGACCTATCGCTCCTAGGTAACTGCGGAAATGGCTTCCAGATACACGTACTAAATGAAACATATCCAGGCACACTCGACTTCGAAAAACTCGCGACGAATTTCTCGCATTAAGTTCAAGTGAGTCCTGGAAAATTTCATTGGAATCCAGCGGTAGACTAAATCTTTACCTGGGATAGATTGAAAATTTCGCCGTTAGATATTCCGTAGAACTGGCCGGCGTAATTCATTCCATGATCAGTGAAGGTGTAAGTAATTTAAAGTTCTCTTTTCAAGTAGAGGCTGCAAAAGATGTGAATGAACCCTCGAAGGGGCCAATCGTCACGGAAACACGCGTGAGATCACCACGTTCACACGCCGCACGGGTGCATGCCGTTCGCTCCCTGCGCAAGTCCCTTTGCAATGCATTCGCCGGCACGCAATCTTACCATACCACACTCCCTCGCCTCATCAATCTTCCCCGTGGCGACCGGAATCCTCGAATAGATCCGAGATGGCGGGAGGGGTCGAGTGGAGTGGGAGGAAATCCCGGGGAGTATTTTTAAAAACCCCTCTGAAATAAATTGATGTATCTGATACACCCATCTCCTAGCCCGGCCCTCGGAATACCTGGCAATTATTTTTGTATCTATCATTCTCCGCGTGGGAGGGAGGGGCGGGGTGGGAGGGGTGGAGAGGAGTGGGGGATGAATTTTTCGGGATGGTGAAAAAAATGCGTACACGTGGATCTAAGTATCCCGCATTTTTTTGTCCTCGGAAAATGTGGCGAGGGTCAACTCGAAAAAACGAAATTCACTCTCCCCATCTCCTTCAAAACGTCTTCCGTCTCAAGGGAACGGTTCACACACACACACACAAACACACATACACGCCTAGATCTCCGAAAAAGATGCCTCGCCCTCACCCTCCACATCCCCTCCTCTCACCCTCCACTCATTTCTCACACACACACGCGCGCACTCAAACGCACACAAGACATTGCACAAAAAAAGGCGGCTCGCCTCGCTCTTCGCGGGCTAAGTGAGGTGGCGGCGGTCCCTCTCGCGACCTCCTTCCCAACCAATAGTTATCCCTTTTTTTCTCTCTCTTCAGTTACTGGCGGCCCTCCTTCATCACCGCTCCCTCTTCCCCATCCCCTCCATACGCCCCATCGCGTCTCCCACTCATTCACTTAGTTCGCCGCTCCCACCCGACCAGCCCTAGTTCCCGACCTTGCACACCCATCCCGCTTCCACACCCTTACTCAACTCTCTCCTTTCCAAAGCTCTCCTCTCTCTCTCTCTCTAGCGCCACAATGAGAAGAAAATGTGATATCCTTTAGACTAATAGTTCCATGACAGCGGGAAGTTTGATTGTTTTCCCATAATCATTGAGAACAAAAACCAGAGTTGTGTTTATGGCTGTACTGAGCTTTTCTAATTCGTGAGCAGACATGGGAATAGGCTGGCTCTTTAAACTTTTTAACTTACTGACTTTCACTCAAGCTTTCAGAGGAAATTGAAGACCAATTTATCATTACTTGTTTGGCTAATGATAACTTGCCTTTTGAGAAACGTGAAGACAGTAAAATCTAAACATGATAGATTAAAGATAGGAAGACAATATTAATTGAGCTGAGGTAGTACCTAAAAGGAAATCCATTCCTTCAACTGAGCGGATTAATAAATAATAGTTTTGTAATGTAAAAAATATTGGTTGAATATCAGCATTGAAATATTTAGTTTACCATTTTCTGTGAATTATAAAAATCAATTACAAAAAAAAACATTTATACGATCCCACTCTATTATAAGCCACTGACTTCCAAAATATCAGTGTCATAGAATCACTTGTCGTTAACGTATCATTTTTGGAAATATTTTTTGACATATTTAATCGGTCTACAACTATACCCAATTCAAATAATACGCAAACTGTGAGCATATTTGCAAGTACGACCTAAGTACGGGTTCATTAATTTATATATGTTGCTGTAATATTCCCGGATTCACCCCTTCCTCGTTCCGCGCAAAGAGCTTTCCCTACTTATCACATTACTTACGTCATCCTTTCTCCGTGTTCTCAAGGGAGAAAAAAAATATCTCGAGGGACGAATACAAACAGTCGCCGGTCGGCGCCCGGATGGGACTCCAGTCGGCGGCAACTACACAGTCGGTCTCCCACTCTTGGCCCCGCCCCCATCCTCCGCTTCCCCTCCCCCTCCGTGCAGCCGCCCCTCCTCGTCCCACAACGCATACAATCTAATCCCTCAACGTTTTTACGGCTTTGAGGGTAAAAAAAGTTCTTTGGCCGATTTCCCGAAAATTTTCAAAAAAAAAAGAATTACGCCGCCTCCGGAATAAATTATTCCTTCTCTTTTGGGATGATTCGAAGGTCTTCTTCTTTGACGTCTTTTCGGGATGCTCGGGGGGAAATAATGACGGTCTCGTAAAATGAATAGCCCGCGGAGGAAGAATTATTCAAACGTCCACGTCATCACGGTCTCAAAAAGCAGCCGAACGCTCAAAATTATTTGGAATCTTTTTTTTTCCCATGTGATATAGAGGTCCTGGAAATATCTTTAGGAGTTAGGATTAGTTTGCATTTTAGGTCGACTTCGCCTCTATACCCAAAAAAGGCTTAATTTAAAATAGATTTCGTCGTTGAAGTTCTTTTCCAAAATCTAATGCCCGTTGCAGGAATATCGGTGAAAGGAAATTTTCATGGTGGCGTAAATAGGGCTTTTTATGGGACTCTATCCTGGGGGCTTGTTATCTGCAGGACGTTTTTTTGAATAAATGTAACAAAAATTAAACCGGGCATGCTTAAATTCAATATGACAACCTCAAAAATTTCCCCTCAAACAAATGTGCACTTAAACTTAACTCTATTAAAATCCATCCTCTTTCAAGAATATAATGAATATACACGTAAATATTTTAGGTTGACGTTAAGTGTAATATACAAAATAAATCCAATTCTTCAGGCTCTGCGTTGGATGACATATTTATTTGCTCCGCAGTTATAAATTGGGAAAAAGTTAATGTTTATAGACACAATCAGGCATTAAAGTTCACATTTATTAATGGAAGAACACAGTAAATATAATATTATTTCCAGGAGCAATAAATTTCTATTTAATAGCATTAAATATTGATGTATTATATCGATCAATGAAGTCTTTAATAAAATTAAGGATCCCCTGGAATTTCCTAGAGGTTGATTTTTCATTTATCATTTTCTGAATTACATATATGTCCTCGTACTTACGCATGGAAAAATATTTGCTGCCTCGTACCACAGCGGTGGCTTGTTGGGTATATTTTAAAACTTATATTGACAAATAATTTGAAGTGCTTCCTGCGTTTGAAATAAATTTACCAACCACCCGAAAATATTTGCTAAGAATGAATCATTGTGACGCATGTCTTATATTAAGTTCCAGTAATTATTCCTATTAGATATTTTGACCAACTTATCTCTCCCTATGGTATAAAATTTACCCAAGTACCTATAATTACGTAAGAGTTTCACCACCTGTAGGCTATCTACGATCTTAAAATTCATACGGAACTGTGCTCTGAATAAATCTACATTTGCAGAAGAGTGAACATGGTTCGAAATCAGAAACTATTTTGGGTCTGAATTACAGCTCCACAGTATTGGAAAAGAAGAAATCACGGAATGGCAGACTACATTAATTTCAAGATACTAAATCAAAGCTAATTCGACCTATTGCTTTGAGGCTTTAAAAAAATTACCAAAATAACTTTGTTTTCAAAACTTCCAATTAAAAATCTTTGGGGCTAATTTTGTGAAATATATAGCACGAAGTCCGATTAGTTTCCTATTAATATATTTAAATTACTCATATAGTCATTGTGTCTCCATCTACGTTATGAAAAATACGTCAAGTAAGACAACTTCCACAGTCGTTCAGCCGTAGTTAGCGAGAAAAATGACTTTTACCCATATAATTGATTTTACTGGTATGTAAATATATAATCCAGGTTACTGGTATAATATATAATCAAGGATTTATACAATTTTACTATTGCTAGAGATTTAAATCGCTAGGGGAGTATATTCTGAAAATATTACCTTGACAAATAGCAGACCGATGAACTGATTCCGTGGCTAACTCTATGTTCGCTCCCAAGATACAGGGTTCGTCCGGAAAATAAGTGTACTGAGCTCAGGAAAAAAAATTTATTACACTTTTACATATCTTAAGCTAATATTCCTCAAAATAGGACCCTTGTGAGTCGATACACTTGTTCCAGCGGCGTTCCCATTCCTGGAACGCTCCCGCGAAGGCATCATCGGGAACCTCTCGAAGACTCGTCGTCGACGTCTTCTCTGCCCTCCACGAACATCTTGTGCCACCGAAAAATCATGTTTCTGGACATGGCTGACTCCCCGTAAGCCTGGTTAATCATACCGACAGTTTCGGTAGACGATTTCCCAAGCCTTACCGCAACTTTGATGGAATAACGCTGCTCCATAAACTTCGGCATCGCGTTCCGTGACGTGGGTCGAAGCGTGGAGGTTCGCGTTAACAGAGCTCCTCACTACACCACAGCTCAGAGCCGACTGCCTTTTTCAGCGTCGCTTGCCAACATACCCCCCTCCAATCGCAGCCCGTCAGAGCGGTGCTGGGCGCGCCTGGAGCGGCGCGCCCAGCCCAGGAGTCAGTACACTTATTTTCCGGACGAACCCTGTATAATAATAGCCAGAAAGATTAAGTCTGCGTACCATCATCATTATTCATTCCCTGAGAAAAATTAAATATTTCAATACATTGGTATTCGATTGATATAACTGCTCTAGACCTTTATCTTCAAAGATTTTCTACTTCTCTACCGTAACCTGTAAGCCACCACTAGGTTGTGTGGCTGGGGATGATTCACCACCAGGTATGTCAGTTCAAAAATTAAAATTTTCTAAATTTATAGTTGAAGCGAAATAATCGCACAATGTAAAATATGAAATGATTTAGATCATGACAAATACTGATGCATTTACCACAGTATTTAGGTAAGATATACTTTCTCTACGTATTAGAGAAGAGCTGTTAGTAACAAGGAAAATAACTTAAGTTAGATAACATAATGGTAAAATACAAGGAGTTCATTTTGAATGGCAACTTAACATTAGGCCAAGGAACATTTATGCCAGTTGTTGTTTCACGGCCGTAATAACCTTCGAGTAGTAGTTTTGAGGGGAGGCGACTGACAGCTAGAGTCATTTGCGCCATAGGGGAAGGACAGGAAAGGATGAAGGGTGGAGAGAAACCCGGCGTCGGCATTAGCCTACTCTTTACGAAAGGCGCCAAGGGGTCCGCGGCTTAACGTCCCATCCGACGGACGGCGTACTCACTCAAAGTGCCCTCCACAAAGCACCTCAAGTAGGGATCGAGATACCTCTGAAAAATATTCAACACCGCCGGGATTTGAACCCGCGCCCTCAGGGTGGGAAGCCAGTACGTTAGCCCCCGCACCATCTCGATCCCAATAACCTTCGAAAACTATGTATATAAATAAACGTTGAAATGTTCAAGCGAAGGCCCGTGTACCCTTTCATTTCCCATATTCTTATTAGCGTTTGTCTCTATTTACAGCTCAAGTCAAACATTTAAAAATTTTCTATTTTCAGGAATTAAGTTTAATCTATTTCCAAGAAATTCAGACTCTGACATTTGTAACTCAAGTAGATGGAATAAAAAATAGATAATAGTTTAAAATAAATAACGTTATAAGTTGCCTGGTATTATGTAAGAATATTGTATGATGCGAAAGCAATGCACTATTTAGCGAAAAATTATTTCGTGATGCTCAATTCTTCTTCACGCAATCATAAGAAAAATGTAGACTATTCCTTCTGTTCATGACACTAGACCTTAGAATGGGGGATATTTTGAACTAATCACAAATGTGAAACATAATGAATATTTTAAAGTTGACAAGCATCAACAATTTTACGTTACTGCTAACTGCGGTAGAAAAAAAATTAAATATTTCATTATACCTATATGCACAAACTGAAGGACACAGGAATTGTTGGTAAATAATCAAAGAGTGAGTAAAAACTCGAAGCAGAGGGCAACCGGATGCGAACCGATTTTGGACGGCCAGAAGGTTCGTATTGAACACAAATGAAGGAACCGAGGTCGTTCAATCAATATCTAATGAGATTGAGGCGAAATCCTCCTAAAGGTAACAGTTGGACAGGTTGGGATTAATACTGATCTTGCTCTCAACGACAGGAACAATGATAACCAGTAACGCATGCTTCAATCCGCTAATGGGATAAACAAAAAGCACGTCAGAGGAAACCGCCTCAGCCACCAAGAAAAGCACTGTTTGGAGATTTAGTTGGTAAAATACGAGATTTTCACGAAGGTGACGATCTAGATAAGAAGCGCAAGATCGGAGCTGAGAAAAAATGGAAGTGGATGCGAATTGTCCCTTAGGAAGGAAGGGTTGTTTGGATTTCCTGCGTGGTGGGAAGGAGCCCCTTGGGTGAGGTTGAGGGATGGGAGATTCCTGAGGTCGTGCCACTCGGCCTTCCCCTCCTGTCAAGAGGCTGAGCCTCCTCCCATATCCTGAGAGTCACTCTTCCAGAAGCACTGGGATTGAAAATTACATCACGCACTTGAGCTGAGGTAACGCTTCGGTCCGAAAACTTAAAAATAAAAATTGAATTCCAACTTTACGATCGCCATGATTTTCGGTGTGATTAGTTGAACCTTTTACTTGTGAAAAAATGGCATTTACATTCAAGAGTTAAAACCTGATCTACTTTTTTAATGAAATGTCATGAGGTGGTCTGAATCATCAGGTGATATCACGACAAGGCGAATCAACATAATTGGAATAAACAATTAAAATGGTGCACGGGGTAAGTATGATTTCATAACGATACGTCTGAGGCTGCTCACATACTTCAATTAATTTTTTGAGGAGGCGAAAGGAAGGGATTAACTCAGAAATATTCGAGATTTAAGGGCCGCATTAATATTTTAAAAGTGGAACCGCTCGACCAGTTTCACTATTTCGAGTACATAGTATACACATAAATTGTGATAAATTACCATGGGAAATATTCCAAAATTTTTAGCATGATCTATCATTTGAGCAAGAATTTTTGTACCGTGTACATGAGATAAAGGCTTAATTTACTTTCCATGTAGATGGGAAATAAACTAAGCACAAATTCTACTGAGAAAAATTAAATCCCACCGGAAAATAATATCCTGTTAAGCAACAATAGCAGAAATTATTTTACTCTCTCGATGAGGTAGTACGGAAACAGGAAATAATTTTGATTTGGTCACAAAAATATTAAAATACTTACCCAGAATAATATTAAGGAGAATATCAACAGATATAATGCATTAAAATATCCTTAGGCTAAATATACCTATGTTGTCGGTTTTTGACTTATGCTGCTCGGAAACTGATCAGACTGAACCTTTGCAAACATTAATAGCAATAACCTGGGCTAACAACATAAACTCTGGAAATGCGTAGCAACATATTTAATTTTATTTTTACGCTTAATGACAACAGGCTGAACAAATATCCGTACCGATTCGTTAACTTAAACCAGAGCAGAGTTTGGTCTCTGGAGCGCGCTTTGAGCTGGTGTGAAGGATGGGGTAAAGTAAGAGGAGATGTGAAGTTGAGAGAGAAACAAAAGGTAATGAAATTGAGGCGTGAGTGGAGGATAGCAAAAGGTTGTGTGCAAGGCATGTTCTGGTGTGAACTCGGCTCAGTAAGTTCAGGGCAAAGAGCGCAGGCAAAGAACGGGTGACTGATATTCCATCACTTGCCGAAACGTAGAATCTCTTATGCTGCCTCTCTTTTTGTAAGGCAGTTATTTTCTTAGTGTTAATCCGGAAATGCTCCAACCTTGCCAGAAAATCATTCTCTTCCATATCATTTCTTGGTGCATTTATTGCTGCAATCCTCACTAATGGTATAGTTTTGATTTTACTTCATAGTAAATTATTTCCAACGGTTTTGCTCTGAAAGGAAAATACCCATGATGAAGAGACTCGCTTCAAATCTGAACTCAAGTTTCCAATCGCATTGCCAATAAGAGAGCAATGCGAGAATGATTATGGATTCCCTTAATTAAATAGCCAAGATATACTTTTCTTTCTTTCGCCCAAAATTTAGGAATTGGCAATGATATTTTCTATTATATTGCAATCAGGGGGACTGATAAATAAATAAAACCTTCATTGAGAAAGATTTCACCAATAATCAAGTTATTTACTATCTGCCACTCCCCCAAGAGGAGCGAGTCTTTGGGTTGATTTAAGGTGCCATCAAAAGAGGAAAGTGAGAAGATATAAGAAATTAACATAACTATTGAAGAGATCCTTTTTCATAGCTATCTTTTGGCGTTCTCTTTTTTAGCATCTTCATTTCCTGCCTTTGCGTGTTATCAAAGCTGTTTATTTCCATCGCTTCTTTTACGTCAAGTTTGTTTGGAAAGGTTTTGGGCATTTTACGACGCTGGAGAATTGATTGATCGAGTACTCGTGAATCGGAGCGAATGGGAGCGGCTTGTGAGGATAAATGGAATCGGAAAGATGCTGGGAGGAGAATTGGGCTTTCTTTGGGAACGCAATCGAGTCAAGACATCGAAATCATCTCAGTGCCCTTCTACCACCAGCTAATTGAGTTACGTTTTGTGTCCTGAGCACTTTTAGCCGTAGGAAACACTAATGGGCTGTCCGGAGGTACCCTGTTAATTCTGTCGCGTATCTGAGGAGAGAATCTTATTTAGTGGGAATAAACTAACTTTAACAATTTTATGCCGTGCTTGGATAATCTGTCGTAGTTAAGTAAATAAATGACCATTTTAGGATGACTATTTATCGCAGTCTTTTCCCAATCTTAGAATTTTCATAATAAAATGAGCGCATGGGTGTAGATGATGCCTGTCATTTTTCAACCCGTAGTTCTGTAAGAAAATATCTTTCGTATAAGATTCAAATTATGTGTAGCCATTAGTTTCTTGCAACAGCGACTGAAGATGAAATTGAAAAAACCTCTTGATTCAAATTAGACTCAATCAAACTCAAAGAATCAACTCATACCAATTACAAAAAAACTACTTTTCCACTACGTGTTCCTCTACATATCCAAGCGACTTCTAGAATGGGAATTTCGTAGCGCTAGTAATATGTATAAAAAAAGAAATCTTCTGGAATGGAAAATGTTATGTAGACTGAAAAGGAGATTTGTTAGGAACACGAAAAGCTCACAGTTTTATTATGGAGCATTTGGAACGAAGTAAATTGTGTGGCAGGAAAGTCATGCATGCGAGCATAAAAATAATTTGGCTATCGAGTAGCTGCCAAAAACTCGGGAATCGCGGACAAATATGTGTCCGTACAATTCATGGAATAATATAAGGACTGTAATTGAAATGCCTAAAATTCAAGGCATGAAAATATAACAATAGGATTGCAATTAAATTCTTTTCCCGAATATACTGATGCATTATCATTGTAAGCATTGTCTAATTTCAAAAGAGATTTAATATACATACAACCTCGGTTAAAGACCTACATATCTAAAGCGATGAACTACGTGTCTTTAAATATATTTTCCTAGAACACAGAGTATTACATATATCAACTATTTTTAAAAACACAAGTGACTCATGCACTTCTTCCCGAACTTGATATTATTAATATGAAGCTTTATTAAATCCTAATACATTTGAACTACGTCTGCTTTTTGTGCCATTGCAATACATCGCATAGTTCTATAGGTGTGTTTAGGAATCTAATTAATGCAATTCACCCTTTTGATTAGACTCCAAGCATCTTAACAGATATAGGCATTACTTTTTGGAAGTTATGTTTAGATATTCAGAGGTAACAGGTACGGTAGTTGTTCCTAATATTTTTTTTGGATAAATAGTGCCGGTAAGTGCCATGCCTGTTACTTCTTTGACGTGAATTATATTAAATGGAAGGGAAAAACTAAGAAATCACGCCGATAATTGTACACCATTCAAATTCTCACTCCATCCAACTAGAAGGACTAACTCATTCAGCCGGTTTCTAAATGGGGATATTTACTTTAAAGTATGTTGTCAGCTATCCGAGCATTAATTCTATTTGGTAAAACCTCTTGAAAACCCTTTGGTAGGAACAACGCCCGTTTCTCTTTCCCCGTGCTAATCTAATCAGTCAACCGAACAGAGGAGTGTCGACCTAAAGCACTCTCTCAACATATATCCTCCCCTTTGCCCCCCACCAATCCGCCTTGCCCCCTCCCCCCAGTTTGGAACGAGAGGGCACGCACGCCACCCCGTCCGTTCGCGCGGTTCTCTCGGCACCCCCGGCGTCCCTCCCTCCGTCGGGGCGCCCGCCCTTATCCGAGCCCTTTGTGGGCTA
Organism: Hetaerina americana; assembly: GCF_022747635.1. NCBI lineage: Eukaryota > Metazoa > Arthropoda > Insecta > Odonata > Calopterygidae > Hetaerina > Hetaerina americana. Next base: position 78,563,644 of record NW_027287427.1, read on the forward strand.
ATTGCGTCTTCCTCCATTGCCGGCGCCCGTTACGGAAGACGGGGGTGCGGGGGGAGACGGGGATGCGCGGGGGGGGGGGGGGGAGAGGGACCCATGGAGAGTGAACGGGCGAGGCAGCAGACTTCGACGGGCGCTCACAAACTGAATCCCTCTCGATAACGGGTGACCGCTCTCGCCTCCCGCTTATCCCCCGAAACGAATTTTCGCTTATCTCCCACTCTTATGCATGCAGTCACTTCTCTCTTCCCCTTCATTCCCCATCCGACACTCATAAAAAGCCCTTCCAGATTAAGTCAGGGTGAGGGGATCGACTTGAAAGAAAATCGGGGGCTACTTTTTGTCATCGCCCAGCCAAAGTCTTCAACTAAAAGCTCGTTTTGATTGGAACGAGCGGTTGGTAGGGGAGGGGGTGGGGGTTGTGTACAGCTAACTCACTTAGTACTAAGTCCTACGGCGTGCGAAATTCACGCATTAAGATACGGTCGCCCGTTCATTTTCCCCATCCAATCTGCCGTTTCCCAACAACACCTCTCGCACAAAAATCGCGCAGTTCGGAACTTTGAGTATACCTATTTGTTTGAAAGTGAGTCATAAAATAAAATGCCTAGAGTTTTCTACACTATTTTTACAAACCATATCGGTCATAATTATAAGTTTAAACTCAAGATATAACATAATTTTAACCATCCAAAACTACCCGTTTTCTGCCTCGATCCAGCAAAGAAATTCCATGCCCTCATAGCTTCGTCGTCTTTCGCCACATGACTCGTGAGGCTGGTCTCCTGCCAGGATCCCCCCCACCCACTCGGGAGTTGCATACTGTATACTACTTTCAGTTTCTACCCGAGCAGATTCAAACTACTCGTGTTTCATCCTTGGCTCTCATCTATGAGTTCTTCCCTTTTAATCTTCTGTTTGCAGTCCTTGGATTTTTAAGAGAGAATATATTCAATTGGATAAATTTTCCTCATCTTTTAGTCTTCCATAATTATCTCCATTCAACTCCCCATCTGAGAGCATATTCATTTGATGGTCTTCTCGGTGCATCATTAAAAATCGAGTGTCTGCTGAAATGTGCAAATCAAGAGCAATGATTGAGGTAGTGCTTCTAATTGCTCCCCTTCACGTGAAGTAGGGATAGCGGCGAAAAAAAAACTAGAAAGTCCATATTGAAATATTCTTAATATATTCTAAGTAAAAGAAATAAATTACTTCCACGAAGTGAAGCCTGAAACAATAGAATATAAAAGAAATAAGGATAAGAACAGCCTCGCTAACTTTTCTATGAAAAGAGGAACTATAATTATTACTCAATTGTCCAAAATTATGCTTTATCCGTACAGATATTTCGTTTGAGAGTACCGGAAGTACTATAAAATACTTTCTAATGAGGAAGTACCATAATATACTTTCTATTCAACACTATACTGACTACTGAGATTTGGTGAGGAAAAGAGGATTATTTAATGAATTATTGTCTGCTGACGTTCGTTGATTACTTGATGAAGGCGCAAAAAATTACGGAGACAGAGTCCGATCGGGAAGTTATTTTTCATCACTTTTGTGTATGACCATCCACATACTATCTCATTTAATTGGTCATTTTCACTATTTTTAGGGTTGCATATGGCCAAAAAAAGGCTTTAGAAAATAATTTCCATGTCAGTTCTTAACAGGTTGGCCAGTACCGATGTAGCAACTATCCATTGAAGATTAAAACATAAAAAGGCCACCCAGACTTTCGATTTCTCAGTGGATGGAAGAATCAAAAATAGAAAAACCACACTGATACAAAGAATGATAAATCTATAGACAGGGATTTTAAAAGCATCTTTGGATTAATTCACTGGCTGGCAGACTAGGCTGGATAGGCGAGATACAACGCAGGAAAGAAATTTTATGAGGGACACGGCTTTTGGAGCTGGAATGCAGAATTGCGTAAACAAAAAATGAACAGAGAGAAAATAGAAGTTGGCATCATCTTGGAGAAAAGATAGAATCTAGGAATGACCAATTTATACCGTGAGAACCATGATTAGAAAGTAAGAGAAGGGGCTTGCGGAAACTGCGATGGTGCAGGACGCTAAGATGACTGGCAGTCAAAGAGAAGATCACTTAATAGGTACAAACAAGAAGAAAATGTCCTCAGGGAAACAGAAGGAAATGAGGATAAAATAATCACAATATTATAACGCTTTATTTGTTAAATCCAAAGATGGAAATAAGAACAGAATAGTTTGGGCTGGGAAATTAGTGCTACAGCAGAAGGAATGATGAAGTTCTGAAACGATTAGGACATGGTTCTGGCAGCTCAGGGCAGAGCTGATATTGTAACTGTTATTTATTTCTGTCTTACGTGATTTTCCCTGTAATTATACAGTTGGGAAAAAACTTAAAATTATTTTAAAAATAAATTAATTAATTAACACTCATTAAGAAACATCGCCGTCGAAATCCAAGCGGAAGAGGGACAAAAACCAGATACCTAATTAACTAAATGCTCATCCAATATATAATCCTTGTACTCGTACTCTTAGGCACAAGAACATAGTGAATGATTCTGAGAGTTCTCCAGACGCAATTACAAATAGTGATTTCAACTCAATGGTCATTTAGATTCCATTTCAAGAAAATGAAATAGAATCAGCGCAAACCAAAATTGAGCCCCGTAACCCTGGAGAAAGCATTAATCTAGGAAAGATTCGCCAAGCCCATGCCAGGCTTGAGAGCCTAGGGAGTGAAGTCCCCTGGGGAAATATGGATTTATTTGATAAGGGAAATTGCAGAAGTATCAGGAGAGAAACTAATGCATAGTGGAGGATAAGGGCACCAGGCGGTTACCATTAAGTGAGCTTATTGAAGGAAAACGTTAAATCTCAGGAGACAAAGAGACGTAGTCGCCTCGGTCGAGCGTATAAAAATATGCTGAACAAATAAAAACCAAAGAAGAAATTAACAATAATAACAATTGATAACGGTAACCATGTATAATTTAGCAAAGAACTATTTCTGCTAAAGGAATTCGAAATACGATGCCAACATGTGTGATACACCACCGTTGCGGACATTACAACGTAGACCAGCGAATTAAGGATTTGTGGCGAAAAAGAGCTGAAATTACATGAGGAAAATTTACAGGCTTAGCCTTTCCTCTAGTTGTAAGGATACAAAAATGATAACTATGTGTCAAAATCGGGACGGTGTTAAGTGAAAATGAAAGAGGAATATTAAAAATACGGTGCTGACTTAAACACGAATTCGATTGGTGGAAGCTGAAGTATAGAGCGGGTGTGTTACAGGGAAATAAAATAAGAGAGTTAAGAAGTAACACTTACGTCCAATCCTTTGTCGTGACTTCATCATTTCAGCGTGCCAAATTTTCTTTAATACGCACAGTGTTAAAAGGTCTCAGTTTCCGTATTTTCTTAATTTTATGCTTGATTTCAAATTATAGTAGGCAAAACCAGGAGTCGTCTGTTATCATGCCTATTTTTTCTTTTGATTCACCATCGATGTGCTTCACTATTTTTCTATTTTCTTTGATTCTACTCCCACAGAAACATGTTAAAACACTATTTTTTGCTGTAGTAATAGAAAATAATTTCTTTGGCTATATTAAAAGCACTGACTACTAAAATTGCTTGATGGACTTCCTAAAGAACCACTTTGGCCAAACCTCCCTTCAGCTCATATACGTATAGCAGCATGACGGTCTTTCCAACATTATAAACAAAAACATTCAGTTTGCGATGCTGATGCCACTGGAATCTGGTATGTTTTTCTGAGATGTGTCATCGTTGATAGTACATTTTTTCCATTGCGAGAAACAGGAAACGTCATGTCAATAAGAAATAAACAAAACAGGTTACCAGCTTAAACATAGGATAAGGAAAGCGTTCGAAAAAGCACTTGATTTTTGTGTTTCTTTTTAACAAAAGTATTGAGCTACGATAGGTATTTAATAATTAGCCTAAAGAAAAAACTGGGACCCGATGTTGATTACGGGAAGAAGAACAAACAAACGACAGAGTGGAGTTAAAAAAAAATGCAGTCCTGCAATTTCAGAGAGCGCGGCAGCGGATGCGGACAAGTTATTTCACCCTCATCGATGGGAATGACGAGATTTTTCTTCAAACCTGAAAAATGCGCCTGCAACCATCCCAGGAGCTGTAGTAAAAATTTTCCCTTGCAAAAGAATGGAAAAACTAAGAGAAGCACAGGCCCCGTTCTTTCATAGGCTCCGAGGGGCTCACAAACTAGCCAAAAAATGCAAGTTAATTTAGTTTTACAGCACGAAAACACAATTCCCATAATTAGGAACCCAAGAGCCTTAATAAAATTAAATGTATTCTCTCCTTTGCACCGTCGGAGGGGGGTAGGGAGGGAGACGGATAGAGAGAGAAAAAAAGCATTTTTATAACGGCTGAGAGAACGAATATACGCGCTGGACAAAAGAATTTATGAGGTTTATGCTTGGGTCGCCCTCTGGGTAAACGCGGGGGTACCTCGGCATTTGTTGGCCAGGGGCTAGGGAGGTTGAAGAAGCCACTCGGACGAAAATTATGGCCCTCAAAGCGCCGTAGTGTTCCTAGCTCACGCGATCTCCCTCGCGACCTCTATCAATAACAACACAAAAAATATGGGCGGAAGGGAATTAGATGAGCGAAGGCTTAAGATCTCTCGCCGCACGAGAAAGGGAGGGAGGAGGCTGACCGCTCGCTTCGCCATCCTCTCCATAGGTGGCAGGGAATTCGTTTCAAGCGCCATTGTTATATGCAACGAGGGGTGGCGCGGTAAAGAGGAGCGGCGATTGCGAGCGGAACGATTTTTCACGCGGCTCCCTAATTGGCCGGCAGAAAGGAAGGAGATTGGGTGTCCGAAATGTTTCTCACTTTTCATTGGAAACTGTTGTAACAAAACTCATTCTTCGAGAATTAATTGCAACCGAGTCGTAGCAACTTGACGTGGACGAGGGAAAAAAATGATAACATTTACTAAAAAGAATTTCGTTAACGAGTAGATCAGGATTGCAATTACGAACACACATATTTCCTACACTCAACATTTATATTGTCCTTTTATGGGGCTCCTTGTAATGCCTGATATCTCATAGTCGTGAGAGCGCAACATTTCAGCGTACATATTTCGCCATACATCAGGGTAGAGATAAAAGCTTACAAGTTGAATTTAAAACTGTTAGATAGTTTTATTTATACAATGAAAAGAGAAGGTCAAGGACGTTGAGTGAATTAAAACGACATTGGGTATAAAACTTCAGACGAATAGAAAGGAAAAGCAAAGCAAATACAGTGTTGGTGAGTGGTAAGAGAATTTCGCTTTGGAGTTCCATACAGCGCAGAGGGAAAAACAAACTGTTTGATTGATCTGACGGCAATGTTTTGGCACTGACATTATAGCCAAGAGATGGGAGGAGTAATTTGTAATTCGGTACATAAAAAATCTCTGGAAAGATAAGACGAGTGGCATGGCATATACTGAATCATGATATGATTTTTGTGATAATGTTTTGGTTTATTTTATCGGTTTTAAGTAGAAACACGAGTTGTCTAGGCTTACCCATGCCCACTACTTATTGTTAGAAAAAACTAAATAATGGGGAGGGGAAATACGTATACCTGTTCATACTCCTGTTACAAAATATGCTCTTTCCAATTACTTTTATTATTACATAGGAGCATTGAATTAGATCCACTGACCATTTTTCATTCTCATAATGGGGAATATTTAGATATAGTGTGAGTTAGAAATCTACCCAACAGGTTGTCCTCCTAATTGTTAGAAAAAATTCATTAGTAAGTGCTGTAATCTTGATTTTGCATCTTAAACTCTTTCGCTTAAGAAAGAATTCAATGATAAGAAACCAGTTAGTATCCGTGAAGATGAACAAACAAAAGATCGATACCATATTATTTGCTGTAAATCATAATTTTAATCTTTAAATATACCTGTAGATGAAAAATGTAACCATTCAGTCTTGTGCGGTTTTTGACAAATATTAGTAAAAGAACTCTTTTAGATTTACTTTCTTCAGACGAAGCTTGAATTTTGTTATACCTATCGCTTTTGTTAAGTCATTTCTGACATTAAACAGCATCTGAACAAGGTTCTAAAGCATAACCGCAAGAATTTATTCGAACAATTCTCATGATTCGCGTAATAAATTAGTTAGATTTTATAGCGGTTTAATTTTCGTTTAAGAAACAGTGAAGTTTTCTTGGTCGTATTACGACAACCCACCAGATTTTGTCGTGAAACTTTTAATAAAAAATTTCATTTTTGATTTATTTAAACGAATTTTCTCATACTCCACAGTGTTTTTTTAGGACAGGAAAGGAATTCCAAGATTTTCGCGTCTTACTTATTACTTTCTTTAGATTTAAGTATAGCACAAGTTTTCGGGATTTCGGTCGGTTATATTTAAAATAAAGCGTGAATATTTGCAATCTCAAAAACTGTTACCATGGACTTAGTTTGCCCCAATTACATTTTTCTCGATTATTTGAGAAATAGAAAAAATATGATTATACCCAATCAGTTGTGATTGAGTAAGATGAATAAAACACGTAGTGTTATCGTACTGTACCCCATCACCTTACAGGCATTATAAATAGCATTACAAAGCTTTCGCAACAGTTAAAGGGTCTCAATGAAAGTCTATTACTGTTACAGTAAATCTACCGATCAAGGTAGGCTTTAGATGACCACAAGCTAACAAATGGTACAGTGACAATTCCTTTGCCTCTTCTAACAAACTCAGCCCAGTGTGCTACTCTGCATTAAGCTCCGTTTCAAATCCTTATAATTCCTTCCTCCTTTTATTCCTTCCGACATCCCAATCCTAATTTTCCCCTTTACTCGCTTGTTTAACATCCTCCCCTCTATCACAGTTTTCAACGTTCTATTGCCTATCAAAATGCTCTCCATCCATATTTCCTGCCTCATTTGAATTTCTCCCAACAATTCTGCCTCCTCCCCTACCATACCCTAGCCCTTCTTTGCTTGTTTTAATTTTAGTCCATGTCAAGTTTTCCATCCTTCTCCACATCCGCATCTCAATAGCTTCCAATATATGCCTATCATCCAGGTTCAAAAACTACGTTTCCGAGCCGCAAAAACACCAGGCTCCATATCAAGGTTTTGACAAGCCTTTTCTTAGCACCCTTACTCAAGGTCCCTCTCATAAAGTTCCGTTGCGAAAGTCTCTTTACCTGACGTAATTCTTTTCCTTATGTCCCGACTATTTTGACCATTTTCGTTCAAAACACCTCCAAGATGCGTAACCTGCTCCACCTGCTCTAGTTGTTATCTTCCTATTTCAACTTTTAGGTTAGCCTTTCTCTCTCCGGAAAATTCCACCACCTTTGATCGGTTTTTAAAAAAATTGAAATTTGACTGACAACATTGAGTAGTAGTAGTTTTTAGGGGAGGCGACCGACAACTAAGGTCATTTGCGCCATAGAGGATGGACAGGAAAGGATGAAGGGTGGAGAGAAACCCGGCGTCGATATTAGCCTACTCTTTGCGAAAGACGCCAAGGGGTCCGCAGCTTAACGTCCCTTCCGACGGACGGCGTACTCACTCAAAGTGCCCTCCACAAAGCACCTCATGATGGGGAAATGTTCCAATTCCGATACCCTAAACGTAAAGGAAGTAAATCGAATTTGCTCTGAGGAACTATAATTCAAATGCATTCAGTGAAGGTGGGCAGTATTTTTCCCGATTGAAAGTGGTTTACAAACATTTACCGAGATGAGATCAAAGCAATGTTTGCTTACCGTTTCAATGAATTGCTGATTTTTGTTAAATAAATAAACTAAACTCAGAAATACTCGAATACGAACATCCAGTCGCACTAAAATAGTATTTCGTATTCTTTTGTATTCAATTCTAATATTAGAAATATACTGTATCTTTTCCGATATATTCTTCTAATTACACTTCCATTTACGACAGTGGGGTACGTGCACCGTGGCGGGAAATTAATTTTCTATTCTTCTCACCTCTAAATGCTTATACTGGGAGTGGATCATCATGTGGAAGGAAACGGACAGTTAGAATAAGAAGACACGAAGTCCTTAAGCCAGTCTTTCACAGTAAGGATCGGTGATTCATAAAGATATTTCCGACGACATTCCGGGTGTATGACTTTTAATGAGTGAATGGAATTTAATCGTCCGCATATGCAAAAAGTGCTACTTTATCGCCCTCTCTCTCTCTCTCTCTCTCTGGACTGTAGCGCCAAAAGTTATTGTGAGGAATAAATCTCCAAGAAACTCGTCAAAAATCGCGGAAGGAGAAGGTGTAGCGCAGATTGCTCCTGGCCCCCGCTGGGCGATAGGTATTTACCTTTTTCGTTTGCATCCCCCGAATCGGTGGGGGGTGCCTCCGACGGGGCTAAGAGTGGCGTGGGGGGTGGGGGAAAGGTTGGGGGAGGAGGTCACTTCGCTTCGCCCGCAATGCAGACGCCACCGCTGAGAGCACATCATCAACGCCGAAGTGATAATGGAATCGACGACCGCCGCGGCGCCGCTCGAGAGCGAAGTGACCACGCGGGGAATGCAGGGGGAGGGAGTGGAGGGGTGGACGGGAAAAGGAGAGGGAGGGGAATGCTATATAAAGCCCCGCCTTGCCGAAATGACGAGGAAACGAAGGGAGAAAAGGAACGAATGAAACAAAAGAGGATATAGAGTGGAAGTGTTTTGGAGGAGGATGGGGAGGGGAAGGGAATTTGGAAGCAAGGGGCCTCGCCTCCATGGCTTGCTCCGCTCCTTAATTCCGACTCTCATTTGTCTTTCACGCTCGTCTCTCCTTTAATTACATTTTTACCCGTTTCCCGCCCTTTCTTTTTTTTTTAATCCCGGGAGTTTTGAGGGCGCCAGCCTGAGCGTTCGTAATTCGTTCGTCTTTTTTTTCTCCATCAGCGCGCTCCGTTTTTTTTTAACATCAAGCAAATCCCCTCTCCCCCCCGACTTGGCAAAATGTCGAAAGACTAAAAGCGACACAGGAAGCAATCCTCGCTTACTGTGAACTATTCACGCGTAATTCGACAGCGGCACGTTGTGCGGTGCACGGGGGCAAGGACGCACTTAGCCAAAGAAACAGATTCGACTCCCGGGAGGAGCAGGGTTGCTGATTTGCGCACCGCAGTAGCTACGCTCAGGGAGGTCAGTGACTGCCTTGGTCATTTTGGGCAGGTGGTTAAATGCCATTAGCTAGGAGGCAGAGGGAGGGAGGAGAGTCGAGACGCACCGGAGTCGTCGGAACTGGCCCATTCTCAAGGAAAAGGGTAAATGGGACAAGATGTTAACGTCACATTCGACGGACATCGCACATAGCACATGAAGTGCTCACCACATTACAAACCTAATCCTGTCAAGCGATTTGCAAAGCAGTGGCGAATGGTGAACCGAATGGAAGGTAAGATTAAAACTTCAAAATATGATGCAAGTTACTCTTTAAGAAAATTACTACGAACAACGATTATCATAGCCACCATGAGGTATTCAAATGAATATTTATGGCCACATGAAATTTGCGTGGCTCTCACCTCCACATCGGATATGACTCACCACTGCATAATACGTTATGTGTTTGATACATTCCTAGTAGTAGTTGTAGTTTTATGGGAGGCGACCGACAGCTGAGGTCATTTGCGCAATTAGAAATGGATGAGGAGGGAAGAAGGGTGAAGAGAAACCCGGCGTCGGCATTAGCCTACTCTTATCGAAAGGCGCCGATGGGGGTCCCTAGTTAACGTCCCATCAGTCGAACGTCGTACTCACTCAAAGTGTTCTCCACGTCAAGTAGAGATAGGATATCACTGAAAAATATTTGTTGTATCCAGGATTTGAATCCGGGCCCTCTCGGTGGGAAGCCTGTACGTTAGCCACCACACCATATATGCAAGCACTCAGTAGTTAATCCTTACACGAAATATGTATTATATGTTGTTTCAAAATTTGAAAAAATGTTTAAAAGGAACAGATAGGTAATTGTTACGAAAGAAGAGAAATAGGCATAATATTTTCCATATAATGGAACTGCAGCTCTTGAAGATTCAATTGCGCTGCAGTTAACTCAATGCAAGATTATAAATACCTCTACAGATTGGAGATAAAATATTGGTTTTTCAATCAGGGAGAGTCATCAGCTGTCTTTTCTTTGTTTAATTTACACTACAAAAGAGGGGGAAACACCCACAAAACATTCCATAGATATCCCCCTTTTTATAGAATTTTTTCCTTCCCCTTCCCATAGGAAATACCTGGGATGCCGAACATCTTCTGACCTTGTTTTGAAATGCTGGTATTCAAGTCAATATACGCAAGCGAACAGTGTGGAACTAAAAACAATCTGTAGTCTTAATTTGTTTGCATAAAATGTCATCAAAATAAAATTAAACATTTCGATAGATACTCGTTGTCCCCCACGTTCATGTTTGTGAAAATAAATCGCGGTCAACTACGATTGAATAATGAAAGATGGAATGCAATGGACGCCTACGTACTTCTCGTATATAACGTAGAAAGGAACACTTTGATGTAGTACATTGACCGTCGGGAGGACTCGTAACCAGTAGCTCTTATCTTATGGAAACTTTACCGGATTCAGTTCAGTTTGATACTAAATTCTTAGCGATGTTACTCTTGCACGCAAAAAGCCAAATGCAATCAATAGTTCCTTGGTACCAAATAAAGGTGTTGAGCTGGGATGAGCGTAATATCCTCTTAATAGTGACCTTGAAAACGATTTATGTCAGAAGGAATCATCGAAATAGTCGAGCTGTAGTAGCGCTCAATGCATACATTCTCCAATTGAAGACTCTATACGATGAAAGAAAATGCCTACTCGGTATTATGACTATGTTCACATTTTGCTGTGGTATTCTGAGTCTTTTCAGATTCTGATCTTTAGAATTCTTAAGTATTTGCAATTCATATGAGAAAGTCAAATTTCCACGTAGATACTTTGAAAACAACAGCGCTCCAAAGGAAAATGAAAGGTATTTGAAAGTACATTACGAAGGAAAATCACATGGAAAAAATGAATGATACGCCCAAGACGGAAGGTTAAACTAAATAAAATATGAGATATATGAATTTGAGAAGGTTGAAGGGTTGGAACATGTATAAGGTATGAAGGATGAGTGATATGTTTATCAAGGATCGTCCAAACACAATCTAATCTCTAATCAATAGAGAAACCTACGACGATAATTTGAGTAGTTGCGTTATTCAACGTTTCCATGAAAACTTTAAAATTAATATTTTTTTGAAAACATCTATGGCTGTCATACATATTTGTTGAGTATATGCATGCATTTCGTATTTCTTATCGAAAAAAATGTCATTATTTTGTGAAATTTTTCTCTTTTTCTCAAGTGCCATTGAATTTAAAATATGCGTTGAATAAATCAGACGGTAAATGAACAATTGAATAATTTCCATCGCCTTTCCTTAGTTATTTTCAATCTCCATAATCATTTAAGGAGGAATATAATACTACAGTACTCGTATTTTGACGACGTGTTTTTTCATTTATTCTGTCCCTAAGGTGCGAATTTTTCCAATGTTCTAAAGCCCAATCATCACTATTCAAAACTAATTTCGCACTGATGTTGAAATTTAATATCCTTCGACTATAGAAAATGGCAAAAAAATGCGTTTATATAAGAAGTAGCCAATATGAAACCAAATTTTCATTAACCCTTCGGGAAAATGATCAAAAATCAATATAATAATTGGCATTGTAGTTCTTACGGTCAAAATAATTTAACATATTATACTCCATCAATTAAATATGCCTCATGTAATAAAATTAAGAATACAAAGTAACGTTCCACTGTCCTTTATTAGCGTACAATCGGTTTCAACGCTCAAGCGATTAAATTGAATTTCCACAAGGTTGAGCCAGGAACAATTGAATATGCCTCATATATTTATTAAATGTACTTAATATACTCAAGTAATTTTACTTTATATATTCAATTAAGAATACTTAAAGCACTCAAGTATGTATTTAATACACTATGTACCTCTGCAAGAAAATGATAAAATGCCTTCTTGCCATACGCTTCATTCATTTCTATAATAGCACTGAATAAACAGTTTACCCCACAATACTGAGTCCAGAAAGTGGTCGCGAAATCAGTGAGGATATTTTATTAGAAAGATTATTCTCTAAAAGGAAGTGAGGGAAATTACAGTTGGTTCACTCGACAAATAAACATGAATCAAAATCTTTCCCTCCTTAGTCAGAACATGAAGACTCATTCCCACCTTTCCGCTAAGAGTGCAAATCTTCCTATCGGACTTAAAAGTTTCGTGTTTCCTCGAAATCACCATTTATTGGCCCTCGAACACGTAAGCGACGGCCTTGTTTCCTTCCCTACGGTCACCCACCGCTGCACCCGGCCCCCTCCTCGAAACCTGATTCACACATCCAATCCCACGAACTCTGAATGCGAAATCAGTGAGTTGTGTGGTAACAGCCCATGCGTCACCTGTGATAGGATTCAGTCGCCTGCTCCCGCATCACATGGGTAAACTCTTCGACGGTAGGTAATCGAGAAGCCAAGTAGGGATTAATTGATATTCCAGATAAAACATGTTGTCCTTGGTTGGTATTAGTTCTGAATGAGTGCTTAAAGAATGCTAGTGTAAATCTAAAAATAATCAAATTGACTGTAATAGTAATATTTTTCTGATTGTTCATACATTCCTAGTGACCAAAGCTGGATCCATGTGCTAAGCAAAAACACTCAACTCCTAATTACCCATTAGGAATGTTAAATTAATATCTGAAAATGTCATCCACTGAGAAATCATTCTGCCCAATTATCTCAACATACCGTTATTAGTTTACAAGCGTATTTAAGCTCTTTTTTTCAAATTCACTTGCTCTCAAGGAGAAATACTGCAGCTAATTAATAATATTTATCCTGCACAATGTTTAAAAAAGGTTGAAAAAAACCCCCTACCAATCACACAGCGCCACTTGGTGGGGCGTGGGGTCTGATGGCACACGTACATGGCACGGAGGATGAGGCCCTTCGACCCCTCCCGAGTGGCGAGGCGGCCGCCGATATCATGTGTTGGACTGAGCTGCCATTCTGAGGGCGCGCTTGGATGTCAACGGTGACGGGGAGTCCCCTTTTGACGCGCCACGAGGGATATGGCCGAGAGACAAAACGGCGACACACGCCGAGGAGCAAAAAGACTGCGAATCCCGCGAAACGCGAGTTGACAACCCGTGAAATTTTGTACTCCCAGGATTCACCGTGTCAGCTCTCAACCCGAATAGATGAAAAAAAATTTCGGGATTCCTGAATTTTTTTTGCCCTTTTGAGAAAAACAATAGTTCCAGTCTTTTGTGCCCTTTCACCACCCCATTCTATTTCTCTGCCCAAAATCGCAATGGGGTTGATGAACCGGAGGTGTATGAGGCCGGGCAGGAAATGGGGAGCAAAAGAAAAGACATGGATGAAAAATAGATCCCTCTTTCTTCGCCTTCCCCCCCCCCCTCCTACCCATGGACGTCAACTGTTTGGTTCTTGAGAGAGAGAGGTCAAGGGGTGGGGAGTCGGAGGATGAGTGTTTAGGGTAGGGTAGTGATGAAACACCCAAAATTGGGGGGATGATGTTGTAAACTGCGATCCAAGCATATATCCCTCAAACGGTTCACCACGGTAACTGAGCAGGATAACATAATTACGATAAAAGATGAAAGCACATTGCTAAGAAACGAATCAGCAGTCATTCGGATAAAAATTGTTTAGATTTTGGCTGAACAATTAAGATATGTCAATCACAGAAAAACGTTCGAATGTATTTATCTTAATTACCCATCTTAAAACTTATTTCAATTTACGAGCAATTCTCTATTAAGAACGTTAATTTGCGCGGAATGTATTCTTCAAAAAAACAGATATTTATACTGCGTAAATCTAAGCAAATGTTTAGTCATGAAGAAAACGTATGTCAATATGATATGGAAAATGTAATAAGGCCCCAAATTTAGTAATAAGGTTCAAAACATTGCCTTATCCGAAATAAATTTGTTTTGCCTAAACGAAAAATGCACGCAGATCAATAATATACATTGTTTTCGATAATTTTTATAAATGAACATCTAATGATATTCAATGAATTTAATATTGACTGAAGAAATACAAATTTTTATTTTTTTGGAGTAGTTGCTGTTTAGCGGAAAGAATTTCAATTGATTGGGAAGTGGAGGCAGGCACTTAATGGCCCGGAATTAGGCAATGTTAACTCAGGAAAATGATATCATCGTTACGAACGGAGGCGCTTAGAAAAAACAACTTTTGTATACAATAACACCTAAAAAAGCAAAGAAGGAAGTATTATGTTTCAATCGTAGAGATGCACTGAAAGAGTTTGCTACATAATTCTAAACTCTGCAATGAGATACCAAAACCTCCAAATATATCCGTACCTTAGTGTTTTTCAATAGAAATGAATATGTAACAAGCCCTGGGTAACTCTGTCATTAGACATCGGGGTATTTTTTTATCGAATTATAAGTTTTCAATTTTCAGATAAATGGCATTGTGATAGAAAAATGTTCAATTTTATTTATTGTTGAAATTGAAGAAAATAAAACATTTAAATAGCTGTTGTTAATATTAATTACCAATGTAAATCACATGAAAATTATATTGAAAAATCGCTAGAAAAGAAAATTAAATATATTTTCATATATTTCAAGAGTTGGCCATGTAAGCTACTCTGGTATGGCTACGCTTGGCCTTCGAAAGAGGGACATTGTGCCCACAGATGAGCCGGTTACTCAAAGTGACAAATATGAGAATTTGGGTGGATATTCTTCAACTCTTTCAACGCACGAGAAGGTAGGTGACACATCCGCAGGAAGAGATTTAGGATGAAGGCACACATTCATTTAAAATAAAATGTTCATGCACGCTGATAATATCATTTAAAATTATGAATTGAACAAGTGAAACCCTAGGGAGGAGGAAATGTAACCAAATGGCTATTCAAGCACTTGATAAGGTTATTAAATGAGAGACTTTAAAATAGAAGCCAAATTGACAAGGGTATGAGACAAAAGCAGTACAAAGAGAGGCACGGTAAGGCAGTGCGAGATGCATGAAAATTACAAGCCAACCGCATTTTCATAATCATGCGTTCAATCCTGAATGACTATAAAAAATAAAAGTGTTTGCCGTTACTATAATGATGAAATTGGCCATTGGGCAAACGATTACATTTACAGATTGACTCCTTGTTCCCTCGAAAAACTAAATCGCAACTTCATAAAACCACCACAACTTAATCTGTTAAAGCAATACCGGATCATTTTCTTTTTCTCGCGATGACTTCGCACGTTCTCTCAACGGATGGTGGGCTCCCTCAGGTCCCCATGTAGGGCTGCAGGATGAAATTTAGTTGTGTATGTGAAATAACTTATACTCAGGGGTTCTACGGACTTCGTAGGGGACACTTGTGAAGAGAAGAAAGGGTGGGGGAGGGGGAAGTAGGGCGGGAGGAGAGAGTGAGAAGAGGAGCGAGTCCTTTCCTTGTGGGGGAGAGATTCCTTCCTCGATAATTCGCCTTTCTCATGCTCCCCTGTCCCTCCCTCTCCTCTCCTCGACCCCCACATAATAATAACGGGGGGCCAGGCCGGGCAAGAGTACCTACTCGCAAGGGGCAAAGGGAGGGGGGAAGGTGGAAATTCGCGCCGGCCCCAAAAGGAACAGGGTTTCGGGACCACTGGGGTGTAAATGCGCGGAATGAATGCGCCGCCGAGGCGCGAAGCGCGACAATGGTCTCCCGGAACAAAGCGGGGGGGGGGGGGGGAACAGCGGTGAAATGCTCTCCGGGAATGTCTTTATTCCCACTCCCCTGCCCTGCCCTCGGTCCCCCAATCGGAGGGAGTCCGCGCACTTTTGAACGCGTTTGCAGAGGGGGGTGACGCAAGCGCCGTTCGGCGATTCCTCCGCGGACTCTTGACTGTCAAAGGAGTAACTGGAATTCTCGAGTGGACCACCACGAGTGGCGGAAATGTCGCCGGCGCATTACGAAAATCCCCGACACACCGGAATAGGATTATTAAGTTGCCATTTAAATCACATTTTCTGCATAAGTTGATTTAGAAGCACGGCTAACATGGGGGGGAAAAGAGTGGCTGCGTGAGAGGAAGGCAATTTTAACTTTGCATTTAAAAGAATTGCGCAATACTCCTTCGGCTATAAATCGCCTACCCAGCAAGTTGCTGCCAAGAGCGAGTGGCAGGAGGTGTTGGGAAACCAGCCATGACTATATTGAGAAAGAACTCAGTAAAAGGGAATATGTATATATTTTTTACTCCTTCGGTCTCTTTGTTGTGGTGTTGAAATGTTCACTGAAAAAAATGATTTCTTTGATTTTCGTCATGCTTTCTCTTTAATTTAATCTCTATTTTCACATCTGCTGATGTTGAACACAACCGCGATCACTTCCCCGATATCATTAGCATAATCTCATAATTGATATCTTTGTAAAGATTACTTCTCGGCGAGTCTTTGAGTCTCCAGGTCTTTCGAATGTTAATGAAGTACAAAACTCTACGTTCTTTCATGTCCGGTTTCAGCGAAATGCATCAATGACCTCAGTATTTTCATCATTTCTTTCACAATTGTCATCCTAAAAAGAAATCTAACCATCGAAATATATTTATTAGCATTGAATAAACATTGTCATGCTTATTATGACAAATTGCGAAATGATATTCGCATCGTCTTTTTTATCACGCCATGTCCGCGTCCCCTTTCGCCGCTTCGAACTGTAGAACACTAGTAAGTCACACGAACGGCGCGGCGCGGGGTAAGAGGACTGGACGATGAAGGAGGACTCCGGAGTAGCTCCCACAAGGCCACCATCGCCCCTCAACCACCCACTCCCCCCCCCTAGGAAGCGAAAGACAAAAGGGAGCCGAACCGAAAGGCTGTCGTGGGGGTGCAAGGGGCGGAAAAGAGCGCGGGTTGCGTGATGAAGTTCTTTCTCAGAGCCTTCCGCGGATCCCACTATGGTCTCGGTGAATCAGAAGCGCTGTTGCCAGAAGCAATTTCCTTCCCCTGAATCGCCTCTGGAAGTCTGAGGTCATTCCGTGATGCAGAATAGGTTTCGTTTGCAGCGACTATGACGGCGTTCACGCACTAGAGAGAGGGGAAAGAGCCAATTCGAGAGTTATGTGGGGCAGGAATAGAGAGGGAAAGGAAGAAGAGCTCGTGAGCCGACATTAGAGCGAATATGGTATCCAGTGAACTAGACTTCGTTCAAAGTCTAACCCTTGATAACCTCTCTAAGGACTGCCTGCTTCTTAAAATGCTTTTCTGAAGCTAAATAAAAATGTTGTAGCTTTTCCCACCGTCTTTGTCTTAGCCTTGGCACGATTATTTTATCACGAAATGAGTATCCAATAACTTTCAATCAAAGTTTTTTTTCTTCTCATGTAACTTAATAATTACGAACATTTTCGTTTTGAATCCCCTTCCACAGTGTAAGAAATTAATGCTATATTTTTGCCTCGGATGTAATAAGTGTCTTTATTTTGGCTACTTAATATACTCACGAACGCATTCGCAGATCAGTTTTGTATCCATTTCATTATCTGAAACATATACATCTATAAAACTTATGAGAAACCCTAGTGGCAAGATCTGCTCTGTTGGCAGCCTTGGGAGTGATTGTAGTAGTTCTGGAGGAGTTGGATCGTTAGCCATCTGTTTGCTCCCCTGCGCCGTTTTTCGGGCTCGGGAACAACGTGACGTCCAAATTGCTAACTGAAGGGTTGGAATAAAGGTTTACCCCCCCGCCCGAGGAACTTTACCGGGAACACAGAAGGGCCCTTGAGAAAGGAGGCGTTGTTTGACTTCGGAGTGTCAGGGCCGGAGACTGGGGGAAGACTGGTGGACGATATAATTCTCCACGGAGAATGGCTCCAAACCAAATTCGAAAAAAATAGCGGGGTATTAACATCGCAATGTAGCAATCATTCCTCGACATGATGTACGTTCCTCGATGTTTGCTACAAGGAGCAATTTTGACGAATGCCTGGAGAGGTTTTTATTTCCTCACATTTGTTTGAAATTCTTGACACTTAGGTTTCCGCTGAAGTAAACTGATGTTAAATTTACTTCCCAAACGAAATGAATATTAAATTGTCTTCACAAAGTCAATTCTTTACTAAATTTGTGAACAATGGTTTTGAAATTTGAGTCCCGACTCAATAAAGAAACATTAGAATGGGCGGTGAAAAGTAAAATGGAAAGAACGGGTAGTAACTGGAAAGTATTAAAAAGGTAAATATTGTTTCACGAAATGGAATTTATTTAAGCTATTCTTCTATTTATTAATAGTCGCATACACTACTAGTAATTATTTGGACTCCGATTCGTCTGTATAAAGATGTACCAATTTTTTATCTTTATTAAGTTTCACCATTCCATTTAACTACAAAATATAAAATTAATAAATACCCACTCTAAATTGATACTTACACAGCATGAAAAGGGACAAACATTAGAATGGGAAGAAGAAAGTCAAATAGAACATAAGGCGAATATTTTTTAATAACTACTTTACAAAGACACAATATTGTGTCAAGGTTGTCATAACTGTGAAATACTTCAAAATTTTAATTAGTGGTTTCGCCCATTAATAATAACCTATTTTTCAATATTCGAGACACCATTCTTAATGCAACATCGCAATGTACAAGCATGCCTGTATGCCTCAATCTTCCTCGCGACTAATGCGTTGTAGGTGAAAAACATGGCGCCAGAACAATTTCTTAATCATTATGACTTTATTGTTGCTTTAAGTTGCCATTCGAATCGACGGTCACCCTTGAGCTGTACATAAGTCATGGAAAAGGGCAATATTTGAAATCTCGGTCACGTTAAACTATTTGGTTACACAACACGGGTTTTTCAGATCACAAGTATGATTGTCGACTAAGGACTTCAAATTCGAGTAGTTCGACTAATTTATAAAAATGTATTGCTTGGAGTTCCCGGTGACCAGATACAAAACTACGATTTCACTCCGAAATGGAGGATATATTATTCAGCTGATGACGAGAAAGAGAGTATGATTGATTGATAGCCTTTCATTCTAGGCGCTAGTCGTACAACATCTCTTTTTTTCTTTTATCCCTTCCTCGTATATCATTTATGAGTCGCATTATTCTATCATATCATTATCACTTCGCATTTTTCCCTAAAACATATTGCAGTGTTCAAACGAATAGCATATCCTTAGGTCCTAAAATGATGTTACATCATTAAAGTCGGGAGTTGTTAATTAAGTGGATGGAGATAATTACGCGTTATCATTATCGTTAGGAGCAATACTATCTTCTTTCATTCAGGCCAGGAAAAATTATCTTACTTTCAATTTATTTTAAGCGAAAGAAGACGTATTTTATCCTGTTGAAAACATTTACGTACAAAATTTGATAACAGGCACATAAAATACAACCGCCTAACCTCTTCAGCCTAATGAAAATATTCGCTGTGCACGCAGTGAGTGATAATATGGTTGGTCAGATAATATTCAACAAACATGATCATTTTTTCAAATAACTTTTGCTTTGTAAGCATCGAAGACACTAATATCTAGAGTATTCCACGGAACGTTGGTTCCTTTAAAGTTTCGCCTTTCGGAATATCCGAGCCATATTTTTTAAAGGGAAGCAATTTATTCCCTTTTATTGCCAGCATGACATTTTTTAATATCTTATTTAGATACAATACACTTTGTTAGTTAATTATCTGGCTCGCTGAGACCACATAGCCATTTATAAGGATGACGGAAAGGATAAACTTGGATATAATGTAGAGAGAAAATTAAATGCAAGCCTGCGTGTGGTAAAGTACGTGTACGAGTGGGTACCCAAAAGTTACGGGAATTGGGTTGCGGTGGGGAGCGAAAGTGGGGAAGCCTTTGTTCGGCCGGTCGTACGTCAGACTCACGCCACCTGCGCCAGTATGCGCAGCGCCGTCGCTGTGACTCGATCGGTCCGTCCATGAGAGCTGTTTCAGTGAAACGACTTTTTTCATTTCGGCGAAAAACGTGATGGCGGATGATCAAGAACAATGCGCTGCAGTGAAATTTTTTTGCCTGTGGTAGAGAGTATCCGGAAGAAAATAGCAGATCTTTGGCACACAGGCGACTGGTTCTTCCATCATCACAACGCGCCGGCTCATACCGACCTCTTTGTGATGCAGTTTTCGACAAAAAATGTAATGACATCGATTGCCCACCCCTTCTACTCACCGGATTTAGCTCCCTGTGACTTCTTTTTGTTCCCCAGACTCAAAAGGGACATGAAAGGAAAACGTTTTGACACTGTGGAGGAGATAAAACAAAAATCGCAAGAAGGGCTTAAGGACATCCCGATAAATGAATTTCAGAAATGTTTCGAATAATGGAAGCATCGTTTTGGAGAAGTGCATTGTGGCCCATGGGGAATACTTTGAAGGTGAATAAAATTTAACGTAAATATATTAAGAACTAAAGAATCTATAACAAAATTCCTGTTATTTTTGGTTTCTCCCTCGTATAGCGGTTTGATATTATTCCCACAAAAAGTCAAAGCCCACAACATAATATTATGGCTCAGAAATGTCAAACTTATAATTATAATTGCTTCTTGCTTATATCTAGAGCTGCTTTCAGCCAAAAATAAATTTTCTTTTGCACATCTGTCAAAGTGATTGTTCCAGGTGCCACTTCTACTTGTGGTTGATTGTGATCGGTGATATTTATTCATTCTCTTAAATGAAGGATGAAGTAAATACCAAATTAAAATATATTGTTACATAGACTGTCCGTATCTAAAGTAATGTCTCGCGACATAAAATTAGTAAAAAACTTAGAATAAGCATCATAAAAGGTGTTATAGAAACTTATAATTGTGGAAATCTAAACGCGTAACCAATATAACCGTTGCTGTTTCTTGTCCTATTGGTCGTAATTCTTTGTCTTCGTTTAAATATCTCTGAAGTAGCAACTCAACCGGCAACGTGGTTAATCTCAGAATAATCAAAGGCTCCATAGGACCTTTGGCCTTTTGGAGAAAGAGAATTTGATTGCAACGACTAGCCCATAATCGCAGCTCAGAAATCGTAACTGCCTGAGATGAGTCTTGCACGATATACACGTAGTCAATTTTCTGCATACTAAATACCTACTGAGAGTCTCCACTAAATGGGGCTGGGGGGGGGGAGCAAAATCTTCGATCAATAAAAAGAGAGAGCAGGTCTGGCACACAGACATACTAACCTGACGGCAGTGCTCATTAAGTTTGAACATGCCTTGGGAAATGGCAACTTCCCCCTCGTAATCCTCCCCGCTTCGGTCCCTCCCGACTGATTCGAGGGGCGCACCACCGTAGCGAGCGGGTGCAGCCGGCGGACAGAGTCCGCGCACATACATCTCTACGCCCCTTGATGGCCCAGTACTGCACTTCCGTGCATCCACGCAATTAAATCGCCCATCACCCACACGCACACTCAAGGAGCGGAGAAAGGTTATCTGCCAGACCACCGCGTGGCCTTGTGTGGAGACCGCCCTTCGACGGAGGAGTCTGCCACGCCCCCTTGACGAAGAAGAGGAATGAATCGAGTGCGCTTCACTCGCATTGCATGCCGGTATACCTGCTCTTCACCTCTCCCTCTACCCTCCCCATTCTACTTCCCCACTGCCCTATTAGAAACAAACACTTGAGAGTATCTGGCGCACGGACGGCATCACCTAGGACTATTCATGCCACACCTCATGTCATCATTAATGCTGCTGCCCAGTAGTTGACATATTCCGTAAACTTGAATTTAAATAAGAAGAAAGGGAGGCAAGCTGCCGTCAACTGCTAAGTCAAGTCGCCTTTTTATTATATGTATGAAGTCAAGTTGTTTCGTCATCAAAGTACAGTAGTTCTACTTGATAAATACAAAGTTTACTTCGACGATGCAAACTAAAGACTGTCTTCTCAAGTCATTTTAGCACTTATTCCTGAATATTTCAACCGTTGTATTCGATTTACCGTCAAGTTTAAGTTGAAACTGATGGACCATTTTTCATCCGCAGGCCCTTTAAAATGTACACCGTCTAAAGAAAAATGTCATGTTATCTAGTAATATAAGGTAATTAGGAAGTTCATCAAGATTTTTATCAATTTATTAAAACGACGACGCAAAGAATTATGAAATTATTTTTAACTATTGAGTAGAGAAATATCCCTTTCCAGAGCAACTCGGTTGTTCCCTCAGTTCATATGAAGTTGATCGATCACTTTAGCTGAGCTAGAAATTCTAAATCGAATTAAAACATTTGATTTAACCAGCATATTACTTTCTACATACTTGGAGCAAGCCTATTACATGAAACTAATAGCAACCAACAGCCGGAAATGTCATCAATAAACGTGAATGCACTCCACCGCCTAAACACGACCATTAATGAACGAAACAGTTGCACAAATTTCAATTATCTGAACCATAAATAATTAAAATCTTTTCGTCCAGAATCTGACAGCTTTCATATTTAAATTAGTTCACTTTTTCATTACGATTTAAAATAAAGTAAAAAATTAGCCGTTTTTAGATTTCATTAAAAATATTTGCTTTGAAATCGCAATCAGTATTTGATAGACTACACCTTTTCGATTACAAAGTTTAAATAATAGTACTATATACAAACGACTGCGTTAAATTTAATAGAAGATGAGCGTAATTCTCCATGACGCGCTCACATGGCGACGCGCAAAACCTGAGAAAAGTTTGCTAGCCCGGGTACCCCTCGGGTGAAGCTCGAAGTGAACTCGTAATCTTGGATACCCTAGTAATCATTCGCAGCAACATTGCAAGGAAAAAGTAGAAAGGTCGAAATGGGTAATCACTTGCGAAAATAGGAATATAGAAGTTATTCTATGAATTTATATACCGAAGAATTAAAAAGCTTGTGCAACTTAAGGGAGAGATATTAGGAGGAAAAGGCAATGATGTAGAAATGTGGAGGTTTGTAGAAAAATAAAAACGAAAATATAATTTTTTCCAAAGAATTTAAAAAATGAACAAATCGACCTAAGTTAAAAATATAACCATCGTATTTGCAGGATATTATTCTTTTTGACAGCCGTTCGAAAGCTATCGCATCCCAAAAGTGTTCTCTCAACAGACCACCACTCTGGATGGGTGTTTCGAAACTAAAGAGCTAAAAATAAATAAAATTCTAGTAAGAACACATCACAGGGGAGGCATGTTTGAGACCAGATGAAGAGCGAGCGAGTTCCGGCGTAGGCAAACGCGCCGCGGATGCTTTCGCGCTCATCCCACCCGAAGAGTCCTGAATATGCGGAGGAGATGCAACGCACTCCACTGCCCTACCCCCTCCACCCCCGCAAACTCCGCCCCATTTTCCCCTCCCGTCTCCATCCCCACCCCTCTACCGACTGTATAACCCATCCTCTTGCCACGCTTTTCACTTTCCCCCTTCTTCCTCCTCAACTCCCCGTCGGCCTCCCATGCCGGGGGACTCACCCACATTTCCGCGACTCCCACCGACCTCCCTCCCCCACTCCATTTTCCATTCAACCCAATTCCCTCCCCTTCAGGGTGGCGGGGTCCGGGGGGGAGGTGGGGACGCGCGCGCGGTTAGGAGGAGTGCGTTGGTGGACGGCGCGCGCGAACACGTGCGCCTAGTCTTGGAAGAATGCACCCGAGCGGACGCCCGTGCGGGAAGAGGACGGAGGGTTGTCTGGCGCATGTGGGAGGAGGATTCGACCCCCACCCCCCGCCGCCCTCCCACACGCGGCCCGCCGACAATTGCCTCCGCCACCACACCCCTCGGCCTCCTCGCGGTATCTGGGTGGGCGCACTAAAAATGGGTAGACGGAGCCGATATTATTTGGTACCAGGATAATAATAGTAATTCTGATTAAGCTTAAAGCCGACTTCAATTTAAGGGGGAGACGGCTAATTATAGCGCTCGGATGAAAATATGTTGGATAACAGTCATGATTATCTATATTACTTTCAAAGGAATGAATTTTTTTTAGAGAATGAATTTTTTCGAAAATAATTAAGAGGGGGTGCAGTTAACTTTTAATTATTGCTAAAAAATAATCGAGATAGAAACTTTAATATTTTTAATTTTTATTGGTTTTTCTTTTGACTTCCCTACACGGTCACCGCCCAGAGTAATACATTTCTCGCAGCTTTTATCGACCTTTCGAAAGCCGTCATTTTAGAACCCAGTAGATTTCGTTGGAAACCATGGGTCCACCTCTTGAATGACGCCATTTTTGTTGTATCTCCAAACACGCAATGATTATTTGAATTCTGGTGTCGCAAGTGGCGAGTTTGAACATTCCTTTTTCACCTGACAACTGTGTCATCTGAAGGGCTATCGTTTACAGCCATCGCTTCATCGTGGATTTGCCGATCAGTGTAACCTTTCAAATGAAGGAACTTGATCGCACTGCGAGCCTTTATCTTCTAATTACTGGAGTAACTTCAATCTACGACTTCCTGAAAACAAAACAAATCAACCTTCACAGCTGTAATTGACAGCATTATGTACATAACGATCAATTATTAAAAATTTTATCCAGATATTTTATTCAGGATAAATTTTATCAGATATCTAGTTTATTTCTTAGTAATAATTACGAAAAAACAGTATTCTCACGTATTTCATATGTTCAAACGGGCCTCAAATGCCACTGATGTTATTTTACAATATAGCTCTCTGAGAAAATCACACAGTAGTTCAATGAGTCAAAGCGCTATTTATTGCAAAATTATTTCAAGCATCCTAATCTGAGAACAGATTTTGTTACTATTTGCCTTATAGTCCTCTGCCTCTTTTTCTCTTTTGCTTTGCATTACTTTAATAGCCACCTAAACCCTATTCGTTCTTGCTGAACGCAATAAGATGATTCTAAACATTTTTTAGTTCATACATGATGCTTTTTATTCGGACTTCAAATATCTATGATTTATTAATATTATGGTGGAAATGCTCTTCATTGCTTTTGGCTAACATTGTGAAGCTGAGAGTAAGGCTTTTTTTTCTCTGTAATTAATTTTATTGCATTCATAATTTCTATGCACTCCATCGTTCGCTTCGTTCCCACGCTAATAAATAGTCAGATCTTCTCTTTCAAATCTACGTCAGTTCAATTTAGAGATTCCGATGGTCGGTCTACATTGCCGATAATTTACTTTTCAGTTCTATTTTCACTTTTAGTCCAGACGATTAATTCGGAAAAATTTGTTTGGCAACTCCTCTCCCTACTTTTAACTCCCAGGCCTAATTTATTACTATCTAACTGAATGTGGAAAAAATCAACGTTTTGGTGTTCCTTATTCTAATTTCGTCCGTTTGCGGGCCACCGTTTGGCATAATATGACGCGAGACACGAGAGTTTTAGTGCACTTATTTGCTTGTAGCAACAGTAGTGCTTTCACTTTCACAAGTCTAACAACTGTATTGTCGGATTTAATCCATTCAACCAATGGTTCAAACATGCGCATGAATTTGCCATATATTGCCGTGATTATCTGATCGAGGTTCATATAATAAATTAAGTCGGTTCGTGTGACGTAATTCGTCTCAGAAGCGAACTCCATTCTTGGTTAGGAGACACTTTGCCTACTTCCTAATATGCACACTCTACATGTATTTCTTAGGTCATAGGCTTAACTATGTGAAATTTCTACATATTGCAAATTGGTAAAAAAAACCTCAATTATACAATTCACAATATATTAGCACACAACCATAGTTTTGCTGCCTCGCTGCATTGTCCGATGATGATACTACGTGGGTTAATTCTGTTCCCGACCGTAGGATACATTCTGTTGCCCGCGTCATGCGATCTTTTCAACTCCCAAGGTGGCCATTCGTTACACATGAATTCGGAAAATATTCTGCTTTCGCTTGTTCAAGGAGGCAAATGAAGACCAAAATACCTACAAATAAAGACTGCCGCATATAGTTTTCTGGGCTTATTATAATAATGCTCATTCCATCTATTCTCCTGAACCTGGATATTGTGAAACGCTGTACAGAGGCCCTGAGTCTTATTCCGATACGAAGAGAATTATTAAAACACCAATTTATATTGATTTAAATTCGACCATCGGGATGAAATCAGAGAGATAGACGCCAGCACAGACAGATCGTAGCACTCGTTCTTCATCGCAAGGCTAGCAAATATGACAAAATCGATTGCAAAAGCCCAAAAGATTAAAAAACTTAAATATTTCCATTTGAATACTAGAACTTCCTGAATTAGTCAAATTCAACAATTATTACTTGATGAATATAGGCATGTATGTATATGAGTGGAAGTTGTATACGAGCTAAAGTGTACTCAAGGGTATATATGAACTAATCTTTCTGCATGAATGGCTGGCTCCCTAACATATCCCGCCACACGCCCTTGCGGCAGGTTGCGGAGAAAGGCGTAGATGTTCAAGAACCTGTGCTAAACCACACTTGGCTTGTTAACCTAATTTTTTATGAGCCTCGTTTTGCGGGGCAGTAGTCTGCGCATTGAATCAGGATGCAAATCGCCGACGCAGGTTACGGCCATTCAGAAGTTGCCCATCTCCCTCAACTTTCGCCGCAGGCTGTGGCGTCAAAGAGAAAATACCAACTCTAGCTTTCCGTCATCCATCCATCTCCCAACACAAACCAGAGCTCTGGGGTCGCATTCGTCTTCTACTACCGTCAGCCATGGCAACGAACTATGCCAGAGACGCACACTGCCGAGCAAACGCAGAACACAACCGGATGCATAAACGCAAAAACGTAGCTTCTAGGAAGTTGGTACTTAAGATAATATTAGACTAAAAGTCGAAGAGCTCATCTGGTAGGCCGTAAGCAGGGATGGATTTGGAGGCAAGCAATGTGTCAGACCATATAGGGTCTTGTCCTTGAGAAATTAAGCTTCTACGACTTGTAAAACTGAAATTTAAAGCAAAGAAAAGCCATGAACCTAATTTGAAAATAAATATTAATATAATTCAAACCTTTAGCCTAAAACACTTCTAAGAAAGCTCTGGAACACCCGTCTCTGGATTATAATATGAATTACTAATGCGAATTATAATTACTATTATATGAGCATTAGTTTCGTAAGAATTAGGGTCTGGGGTATTATTTTAGTTGTTTTTTCTAAAGAACAGGACACTTACGCGCACTATATACCATTCAAAGGCCAGCTCCCATCCTCACACCACGTAAAAAATGCGATTCCTGGACTCCCGGCGTTCACCTTCATCCCTTATTATTAATGATGTTCAGCGTCAAACTTCGTAAACGATCAATTTTGCCCCAGAACTAGCACGTGTTTCGACAGTCGGCAAAAAACTCTTGACGAGAAATGAATCTAACAATCTGTCCCAAGTCACCAAAATAGGGAATCCTCCCCCACACCGACGAAATTGCTGAAGAGAGTTTGTACTATTCCTGAACTCATTTGTCCTAGACGTGTGTCATAATGCCAAATAGTACTATTTCTCTTCCATGTCACTCCATACTTCATTTCTTTTTTACGTGTTTTTTGCTAAGAAAGCACCTTTTTTTCACTGTCTCCCATTCATTTCTACCATCTCCGGGTGCTGGAGCTTGGAACTTGGCCGCCTCAATGGCTTCTGTGCGTTTAGTCGAGAATCCCATGTCAACTAAATATAGTACTATCTGGAAATTTTATTTTGGAGTAAACTAGAGCTAATCAACATCGAAACCATACCAGTCATTGCTTTCGGAACGAAAGGAAATTGCGTTTCGTGTGCAAGCATATGTACTCGTATATGTATATATGTATATGTGTGTATATATATATATATATATATATATATATATATATATATATATATAATACATACACAAATATAACATATACATATACTAACCACAAACAAAGTAGTCCACCCAAAGGCCGGCTTGATACGTAAGGATTGAGTTCACTTAAGGATTGAGTTATGCCCAATGACGTGCGAAGTTCACAAATCAGGGGGCTGGGTATTTTCAAATTGTAAAAATTATTCGCCTTAACTAGGGTCCCGGTACCCGAAATTGTTAGGATTAGAAAATAATTCATGTTTCTGTTTAAATACACCAATATAGCGGTTTTATGGTTTTATCCCTTGTCCCTCTCCGCGGGGGGAAATTCCTGCTACCTGCAACGTTGGGTCGCATTCCCTGCCTTTTACAGAATCTTTGGGTGTAGAGTGTTTCGTGGTGCATTTTCATGTGGTAGTGATGTTTCAATTTCTTGCTTGTTTTGTCCTAGTTTCCGTGTTGTAGGATGGCTTTCGTGCTGCATCATGGGGTGCAGTTTTTTAGTTGTTTTGCGGTATATGTGTTTGCATGATTATTGGATGAAGGGATTTTTGCATGAGTGTGTGCGCTGCTGTGGGTGTAATTTTCCGTGCTGTTTTTTTGCATGTGGTATTTTTCCTTTTTACGGTTGGTGACCTAACACCCCCCGCCACACGCCCTTGCGGCGGCTTGCGGGGTATTATGTAGATGTAGATGTATGGGTGAAGCTTCCTCGTAAGTACATACAACCTATGAAAGTATTCAACCCTGAGTTTCCCGCACATAGTGGTAATGATGCTAGGGCAGCACCGCTGTGCACAGTGAAAGGAGACAGCTTAATGCGCATCCCATTAACATATTATTTCGGTTTTTCACACCAATATCGGAGCTGAAAGCAATTTTGAAAGTTGTCTCTGGTATATTAATGCTCTGTCAGCAGCATGGATAGAAAATGCTCAACAACTAGAAAAGCACCTATTTCATTTGGTTACATAGGATACACAATAGTAGCAGTATTAACTAAAAAAATCATTTACCTAATAAATTCTAAGATTTTAGTTAAAAGCAAAACGTATGCACCACATTTATTAACTAAATAATACATAATATATATACAGGTATTGCCAAGTTCAATAGAGAAACTGAGGACATTGAGACGAATCTTGAGTAAAATAATAACGCCGTATGATTGGATGAGAATAAACATTTCATGTGAAAAGAAACGGATATTATGCTGAACGAAAAATGCTGATGCAGCAATGGAGGAACCTTTAATATTTCCGCATTTTAAGATACATAGACCAATTTTCGTAAATTTAAGACCTCAGGACATAAATATTCCTGATAAGAAGGGTCATCTTTGCTTAGTTATTCCCTCGGAATATGGCGAGATGCCTCATAGTTTCACTCCCTCTTTTTCGGGTTTTAACTGCCGTATTTATTCCCGCTTCATCAACGATTGTTATTTTTCATTAGATACGTCCAACTAATCGACTTTTTTCTCCCTCAACGGGACCGCTTCCGTTTGTTTTTACTTAAATGTGCACTTACTTAGCGATTTAAGACCAATTGCAAGAAACTGGAATTGACCCCGACATCGCCCGGATCAAGCACTCTTGACCGTCTGCGGACCCCGCGCCCCTTCCACCCAACACGCACCCCACCCCCATCCCCACACACATCCCACCCACTCTCCCTCCCCGCCGTGGCAGCTTCATCACTCATTACGTCATTTCCTGTGTTGCGCGCGGGGGCCCAAGGGTTTCGCCCTCGCTCATTCCACCTCTCCCCACGTCCCCCGCTCCGAACGGGCGAATCGGGAAGAGAAGGCGGTGCGGGAGGGAGGGGAGGGTGAGAGGAGGAAGGGAGAGATGCTCGGGGAGGGTGTGAGGAATTGAGTCAAAGTACGAGAGAAATTGACGAAGGGCCTTCTCCCTCCCTCTCCATGAATTGCGAAGGCGTTTAATTGCGGGGCCACAAACGGGGGGGGAGAGGGAGGGGAAAGGTTGGGAGGGGTCGCCAGGAAGGGCTGTAGGGAGGAGGTCAATTTCCCGGAATGGGCAGGGGACGGAGGAGTTTTGGCAGATTGGCGAAAAGATGAGGAGAACGGAGACGGGAGATGAATGAAACGGAGTAATGCCAATGATGAGGGGAATAGTTTACTCACGCGCGCATGCCGATTCAAAGGCGAAGTTCTGAGTTAAACTCCTACGCTCACGTGTGTTCATGCGGAAAGGCAATCATTTATTTTGGGAAATAAAAACATACGAAATGTCAACATTTTTAGGAGGAGTGATCAATTTCTACATCTTGAATTAAAGGTGACATAGCTGGGGGGGTCTCGTAAACTTTTAATTATTACTAAAAAATAATCGAGATGAAAACTTAATTTTCATTTGTTATTCTCAAGACTTCTCTGCATAGTAATGGTGCTTCATACATACTTATTCAAATCCAGAGTTGTACATTCCTTCCAGAGTTTCCTGACCTTACGAAGGCCGTCATTGTAGACCTCAGCGGGTAGAGTTAAAAACCATTGTTCCACCTCTTGAATGACGTCATTTGTGTCGTCGAATTTCCAACCCTGCAATGGCATTTTAAATTCTGGCAATGGAAAATCGCTAGGGGTGAGTTCGGGAAAATAGAATGGATTTGGCGACATTTAAAATCTACATCCCTTTGACTGCTGTTTGTTTACGAAAAGCAGTCAGTAGTCAAGGAACCCAGCGCACTGACTCCTTTGACATGCGCAATTGTTCGTGAATAATTTTCCACATACTGTCCTAACCAAGACCAGTATCGTTCATAATCATTTGGATGATTGCTCTTCGGCCTAATACGAATAAGTCAACCACTTTCAAAACTGTGACGCCGCGAGTCCGCGTCGTGATCGTCCGAGTCGCGTCCACGAGTGATGGTCTCCCACTTCTTTGATCGTCGGCGAGGGACATGTGACCAGTTTGAAAATACCATTTCCACCTCACATCTGTGTCATATGATGGCATATCATTTCAACTAACAGCCATTATTTCATCGTAGCATTTCCGGACACTGTAAACTTTAAAATGAAGGAACTTAATCATACTGCGAGCCTATATCTTCTCCATTTTGTGAGTTACTAATATCTACGGCCTCTTGAAACAAAACAAATCAATCTTAAAAGGTGTAATTGACAACACTCTGTACGTAAGAAATATTTAGCACGAAGAATATATTTGATCCTGATATCTCGGTTATTTCTTAGTAATAATTACATCAAAACAATAAGACTACGTATTCGCCGCCGTCAGACTTACAATAAATGGAAAACGGATGCTTGAGAACTTTCCCTTATAGTCATTCTCCTTCGATTTTCAACTATGGTAACATGATACATTCCGTAGAATTTATAATCTTGTAATATCTCTCTGTGGTCCAAACTACGGTGGGAACAGGTACGATATTTATATTTCCTTTACAATAAATTTATTGGAAATGATGAAGAAAACGCAGAACTTAGGAAATGCACCTGTCCCACGATGGTAAATATAAAAATTATTGAGTCTAAATCGTCATAAAGTGAGTTTTTTCAAAGGTTAAATAAATATATATCGTCTTTTTTTAATATTTTATTGATGCTTAAAATATTTTTTCCGTTATTTAGAAGTGGGATAGGCTGCAGACTCACTGACCGGGGCCCGGGATCGATTCCTGGCTACACCACAGATTCAAAGGGAGTGTGTGATTTCCCAGGTTCGAGAACTTCCCGTGTGATCATGTGTGGCACATGGAAAGCTATTGGCTTCCTACCCTCAGTGAGTAAATTTCTCACACCGTTGGACATAATATTAGATGAGCTCTACCTCCATCTTAAAATCCAACTCTCGGTTTGATTACTTTGGATTGTGTGGGTTTTGTTCATAAAATTATTCAAAATAAGTTTCTGGTTTTTTCCCTTGTGCTCTACCATCCACTCCATACCTATTTCGGTATGAATTTCCTGACTACTACATATCCCTGTTCCATTTTACCATCACATCAACTTGAAAGGAAAATGGGGAGAAGAGCGAACGACAGGCTATAAAATAAAAGGATATTTTAAGAGGATGTGCTGCAGCTCACAAGAAGATAGAAAACCGGACTTTGTATGTGTATAGATAAATGGGTGAAATGTTCAGGCAAAACACTTAGGACTATTAAATAAAAAAATAAAAAAAAAATATATATATATATTTATTTATTTATTTATTTATATATAATACACGAATATATACATGAATAGAAAAAGGAAAAGGGATAGGAACGCATATAAAAGACGAACACAAGAGAGGTGGGGAAGGTGGTATCGAGCAGATCACCAGTGTAACAATATTTCCCTCAGAGGGTCATAAGAGTCCAGGAGGTAGAGCGGTAGAGAGGTAGGCCAGGGGGTAGAGCGTTGGACTATTGACCGGAGGGTCCCGGGTTCCATTCCCGGGCAAGAAACTCTGGGCACCTGCAGGTCCACCCAAGCTATGTGATTTTTCGGGTACCAGATCTTCCTGGGAAACCATAACCGGCACAGGGAAAGGAACTGGCCCCCCTACCCTGATGTGTGAATTTCACACGCCGCATAGGGCTTAGTACTCGGTGAACTCTGCCATCGCCTACCAAACCGACCTTCGGGTTGATTGCTGTGTTTATGGTATATATATATATATATATATATATATATATATATATATATATATATATATATATATATATATATATATATATATATATATATACATACATATATTATATGTGTGTATATATATGCATATATAGTGCCCCTTCTATCTGTTTCAAATCAATGGTGATGATTTTACTGTATTGCCTGATGTCGGCAATCATCCGCAGTCAGGTTGGTCATTAACCCGCTAGTTGATAAAGTATATAGTCAGCGACATATTATTTTTACCTTTGAGGAAATCTAGTCTGAGACAGTGAGAGAATATACTTGGGTTTTCCACATAGAGTATTTTATGTCGACCTAGGTTTCTCTACGGCGTAACATTTTCAGGAAATCTTTGGTAATCAATTTTTCAGGAATATAACGACTCCTCTCTATCACCATAAATTTCTTTCTAAAATATTGATTTTCAATGTTATCATAATTTTTCCGGGAAAAACTTCCTACGTTTTATGGTAGCATAAGAAGTCTAGTGATGCAGAGCCTTGTGTATGGTGATAAAATTTATAGCTAGAAGTCTACATGTTCTACTAACTTTCAAGTGGTATCTGTCAATACCCTGATGGAAATGGGCATTTCATTACGTTAATTTTCTTAGCCTACCTTGATAATCCTCCTATAATCACGAATATCTCTAAATAAATACTAAGAAAATAGCAAGAAACGTGGCCTCCTTCACCGCCTCGCTTAGTAATTAATCAAGGTAACGTCGTCATAATTTTTCCGTGTGTAAGTGCTTGATTATATACATCATACTCGTTTAAGATTTTAATACTCCTCTTCAACTTAATGATGCAAATTTCCATCTATCTCTGTCTTTCCACACAGATATTACTTATTCGTATGAAATTTGATTCGCCGATCATGCAAAACCATATCGGATTTTGTCCATCATTTCAAAGGAAGTCACTTACACTTGACATTCCAAACATTAGTGGGAGAAGAACCGCGATTTAACTCATTTCCCCAATTGGAAACAGTCGCAAACACAGGAGCAGACGTGCCATTAACTTCATTCAACTCGTTTTTGATATCTTTCAGTGGTAGTAGTAGTTTTGAGGGGAGGCGACCGACGTCTGAGGTCATTTGCGCCATAGGGGATGGACAGGAAAGGATGAAGGGTGGAGAGAAACCCGGCGTCGGCATTAGCCTACTCTTTACGAAAGGCGCCAAGGGGTCCGCAGCTTAACGTCCCATCCGACGGAAGGCTTACTTACTCAACAAGTGCCCTCCACAAAGCACCTCAAGTAGGGATCGAGATACCTGTGAAAAATATTCAACACCGCCGGGATTTGAACCAAGGCCCTCAGAGTGGGAAGCCAATACAATAGCCATCGCAACATCTCAATCCCCGATATCTGTCGGTGCTAAGCCTTTTAAATAGAAGTGTTTAATCACCTCAAGAAACTTTATTCCTACGCGTACTTCCCAAAAAAAAAGTTTGTTTCTTCAATCGACTATGAAAATAAGTACACGCGTTTGATATAGCTGAATATTCAGCGGAAATCTAGTGAGAGATGAGGCTTAATAAAAGCAAACCTTTTTCGATACTACAAGCCTCATCTCTTGGATTCTCTAAGGAATTATTCAACGTCTCACAGTTTTTAATTTTATCCGTTCTCATCTACAGTCTTTGCAGCTTCGGCAGGTAGATTTGGTCAAAAAGGTAGATCTCTTATTGTACCCGGAGCCAAGATTCAACCACCGCAGTTAAGGGTGCATTCTTATTGCCGACGGCGAAAGTCATAAACGCTTCTAAACTGAGGTATATGATCAAAATATTTCATTTTGATACAATTTGTCGGTAACGCTTTCTTTCCTGCGAACCTGGGATATGATGGCGGACTCGGTTAACGTAACTGAATGATTGTAAGGCCCTTACATTGGACTTGGGCGTTCAAATAATTGAGATTCGACCCTTTGAATTGTTTGAATTAACTCAAGAACCTTATCCACGATTACTAATCCTCAATCGACTGCTTCCTCATGTCATCTACCGTGGACCGGCATCCCGGACCTTGAGCAGAGCGACCCGGCCCAGCAAGCACCTCAAACCCCTCCGATCCCCGCCTCCCCGACCCAAACCAACCCCACTCGGAAGTGGTGACGGACGATAACGGGTAAAATTTACCGCGGAGGGATACATACGAGTACTTGAGTGGAGAACAGGGAGGCTTCGGAAGGAGGGGAAAGTTACGGGGGCGACAATTTATGTCAACAAGCGACGACGCTCCGCGCCGCGCGTTGCCCAGAATAAAATTTGATTCCCGGGATCTTTTCTCCGAAGTGCCTGCCTCACCCTCTCCCCTCTCCACCTCCTGGACCACTGCCAGGGCACTGCTTAACGGCTCCGTGCGGAAATCCCTCGTTCGGTTCACACCCTCCGCTGCCGCTCCCTCCGAGCCACGCTGACGAAAAGCTGCTCACGGCTTTCTTTTTACGAGGCGTATCACTGCGGCCGGCCCATTACTTTGAAAGCGTGGGGTAGGTCTGCTCAGCGTCAACGGAGCCCTTCAGCGGCGGGCGGAAAGCAGAGGGCCGATAAGCCCATTGCCGAGAAGATGTTCGTTAAAACAAGGGCTAAGCCAAGAGACTCACGAGCGCGTTTCCAATATTTTAACGGCAATTATTTTGAAAAACCTAGAGCTGTGCTGGAAACGAGTTAATGTTTAGAGTTTGTTTAGAAAAAACCATAAAAGATATTGCTGAGGCCTTCCAAATCTTTGGGGCATGAATTGCATGCCCGCAGATCGGCTGAGTTATATATATATATATATATATATATATATATATATATATATATATATATATATATATAAGTGTGTCAAAGTGAAAGGAAGTACACTTTTTGTGTTTGATTTTAACCCTAAAAGTCCACATGTTTGTTTCATATTTGAATTAAGAAAGTAATCTTGTTCCATTCGGACTAGTTAAGTGGGTGAAATATTTTTCGGTGATGAACAAATGAGATTATTAAAAAGTCGCAAATATTTCTGGGTGATTACTTTAAAATATATTGTGACCATCATGAAGAGTGTCAATGACACAGATTATGTGTATGTCAATGTATATATTTGTCTAGTCGCGTGATGAAAATGAATTTGAGGAAATATATTGATATTTCAAACGACTGTGTTGAACGACTAATTTCTTATGAATACGAGGGTGGTCTGAAAAGTTTCCGACCTCAGACAATATCAGGAAATTTTAGAAAAAATATCTTGTATCTTTCTTAAGTAGGAAACTGTTCAGACCACCCTCGTACGTATATCAACTTATCGACACCCCAGAAATGCAATTTTTCTACAAGGATAGACACTAATATAGTTCATAGGAGAAAAATGTCTTCCAGACGTATTATGAAGACTAATAATGAAATCACATTATCTAAAATACCAACTTTGTCTACATTTACATTCATGCCGTGCTAAAATACGAGATGAAATCGTATTGCTCGTAAATGATTATTATTAGAGATGATTATTATTTTTTATTTATTTGTAAAGGAATAAGTGGAAATGAAGAATGAAGAAGTGCTAGCCAATGGAAAATTGTGCTATGTGAAACTGGTTCTAAAAATAACAATCAGTATTTCTGACATTTTTAGATTTTTGTACTTATAAGATTCAAGTTGTAAATAAGAATGCGATTTATTTTTTATTGCTATTGTGAGCAATTGCATCTTAGCTATACGACCAAGGCAAAAAATTTAAGAAAGCCACAAAATATTTCAATCCATTAAAATAAGAGACTTTACTCTTTAGAGACTTAGTATTTATCCAGTATCAACTGACACTAACAAAACCATGGAAGCATTTTCAGTTCTCTTCTTCCTGCTTCATCCTGAGGACTATACCTCGCCCGCTACACCATAATAATTCAAACTCGAATGTTTATACTCGACACCTAGCACCGCAATCTCAAAGATCGAAATAGAGAGATGACTAATATATTTAGTAGAACTCCCAAAGTCATATTTTCTCCGTGCATTTGTGCGACCACCTTTCCCTGAGATACTTTTTCCCATTTCGTACTCCGCACCGAGTCTCTCTGATAACATTCTTTGACGCCTCTTCTTTCCGCAACAATTCTCCTTTTCCAACAAGCACGCTCTCGGTTCCTCGCCCTGTCCTCTTTGAAAAATCCATCTTACCTATTCATTATAAGATGCCTATTGACATATTCAACTGAAGGTTTGACAACTAGTTAACACTCTCTTTAAATTTGATTTCAATGATTAATTAATTTTAACGTTAACACGCACAGCAATTATTCAACTACAATATCCCCCGTGTGTTTGATTCAACGGGGAATGGCTGCTTATAAACTAATTTTAATTGATAAATCAACATATTCTACCTATTATTTAACCAATGAAATCGAATAACACTCTTCAAATGTTTTAGGCCGTAAAGTAACTCGGTGATAAGAGTACCCAGAGATATCGCCCTTTTTGTCTCGGCTATAAATTTAACCGTAATCCTTACAATACACTTTGGATATCCAAGAATACGTTTTTTCCCTTTTTTACTTTCCAGTTCTGCATGGCCTGTCGTGGGTTGGTATGCATGGTGGAGGTCTGTCGCATAAATGGTTTTTTCATTTTTATTCCCTCCTTTTTCACATTGCAAAAAATTATTATTATTATTATTACCGAGTGAAATAAAAACTTGTTTTGAATTAAGTCTCCCTCCAGCATGTTTATACATTTTCATCCGATTTGAGGCTTTTGAGTGAATTTTTTTTCCCTTTTTATTTCCTTATATCATCCCTTAATATCATCCGTTATCCCTTACCCATCCAATTTGGTGCTTGGTACCTCTGCCACACATCTTTTTGGTGGATCGCAGGGTACTTATGTAGAAACACGGTAATCCATGCATATTGCTCTCAAAAGAGATTGTATTAATACGTTTATACACCACAAGGCCCAGTTAAAACGTTGGACGTCACGAACCACCAACAATTATATTTAAAGTGCACGCCAAAAGTGAACCATACTGGATCGATATTCGTTGATTTCCGTTATTCTCCATCGACTCGATGTGAACAGTAGTTTTTTGGCCTGCCGAACAACGAAAGTGACCCGCATTCCAACTCGCTTTCCCATAATCCTCTCCGTGTCACCAGATATCCCAGGAGCGAGCGCTAAGTCGCATTCATGCAACACCAATGGCCGAAAGGAGATTCGAACCTTCGACCATTGTGCCAGCGAGCGAGCGAGCGAAGAGTGATACCAGAAGACTGAACCAACAGGAAAAAATATGGGAATAAATTTGAATATATGAAATGAGGACGATTGTCAATAAACCATTCCTAATGGTCGCGATTGTAGGTATATACTAAATATGAATCGCGACAGATGGTGATCTGGTCCAACTCGTAAGGGTATTCTTTCTTTTTCGACTCAGGGTCAGAAATGGGTCCAGTTTTTCGAGTTCCGCAACGGCGAACGATATCGGGCAGGAGGCAGTTAGCAGGTTGGAATACCAATAATACAGGAGCACTTAACGCGAGTGATCTGAAGAGAAAAGGGTGACAGATCCCCACTGCATGTCTCGCTCTACATAATCGACATTTCACAAAAAGCGACGCAATGGAACGTCCCCGGTCGAAGAAAGTGATTATCTGGGGGTATAACTATAGTATATGGATTGGAGGGAGGGCGTGCGGATGGAGGGGGGGGGTGGGGGAACGGAGGGGGAAGGGAGGGCATTTGGTTGGAAAGGGCAGTGGCGCGAGTGAAAAGAAAGCAAGCCGGAGGAGGCGAAGGAAAGAATGGGAGTGTGGGGCGGGGGGGGGGGAGGGGGAGAGGAATGCATTGAGGTGAATAAAGAGGTCGCTTTACATGGGCGGGGCGCGGAACGCATTGTCCCGAGCAGAAAAGGACCGAGTGGGCGAGATTTTGGGGCATGCAGAGTACTCACTCCCCTCCAAACATATCCTCCACAACCTCCCTCCCCCCCTCCCCCCCCATAGGGCACTTCCCCTCCGACTGCCTCCCCCCTTCCGCATACAGTGGTCGCCAGGAAAGTGAAAAGTCTCCGCTAATCCTCTTGGCAACGCCGTGATGCTTGCATCCATGGAAAAGGGACATGCTAAACACATAGTTTTAGACTACTGAACTCACCCACATGGGCCTATATCAACGCAAAAGTTCTAAACAATATCATCATACAATTATAATTATCGATACCTAATGTTTCAATGAATCCACGCACCCAACTAAATACCAGAATTTATTTTTCACGAATAGAGTCGGTTTTTAGAGTAGATACGTTTTGAGAAAATGAATTATAGTAATTCTTCTTGATACTATTATTGCCAAAATCTGGATATAATAGCTTTATCGATGCTTATGATTACTTCATTGTGAGTTTTATTTATTCAGTTTGCCAAAAGCTGGTTAACAAAAGAAATGCCATAATGATGGACAAAAAGGTGGGTTTTACGGATAAATGATATTTTATTAGATAAGGCATCAGTTTAGACTGTTTATTTAAGAAAAAATATCTAAATGTCAAGCAGTAATCAAATAAAACCACAAGCATAATAATCAACCCGAAGGTCGGTTTGGCTGTTGATGGTAGAGTTCATCCAGTACTAAGCCCGACGGCGTGCGAAATTTAGGCATCAGTGTAGGGTGAATACATCCTTTCCTTGTGCCAGGTATGGCTTCCCCAGGAAGATTTGGTACCCGAGCAATCACACAGCCTTGTTGAAGTTGAGAGTGTCCTGACAGGTGAGACCGGGCCCTCCGGTCAGTGGAGCAAAACTCTACCCCAAGACTAAAACGTTCCCTTAAAGCATCTACGTTAGTTTAATTGAATCATTTCGTTCATGGTACACACAGTTTAATAACTGGTATACAAATTCAACGCCAATACATTTCGGAGCGTACGGGAGACATGAAGAAAGCATCATTTATTTTAGTTTTTCCTAACATTTTCACTTAAGAAGACTACAATAGTCTTGCTTACATAAAAAATTTTTAGCTATCACTTAAGCTTATTTTGATA
Source organism: Hetaerina americana (assembly GCF_022747635.1). NCBI lineage: Eukaryota > Metazoa > Arthropoda > Insecta > Odonata > Calopterygidae > Hetaerina > Hetaerina americana. The sequence goes on from NW_027287427.1 coordinate 78,603,237, forward strand.
GATCTACTTTGAATTTTAAAATTATCCAATTAGAATGTAAATTTTTGAATACTTAAAGAAATTTTAAAATGAGAACAGCCACCACAGCATACAACCGTTCCCAAGGAAAGAGGAAAATAATGTCTACACTTTTGAGTATTTCTACAGATATTGGTAAAAGCTTCGTGATTTTCACTTTCTTTTTCAATAAACTCAACGTTCAGCTGCATCAAAGAGAACTTAATCCGCTTCGAAGACATTTCCTATGACCTCGGCTGGAGATTAAATGAATTAAGGGGACAAATTAGGAGAGAACAAGGTGGATCACGTCGGTATTCTGGTTTTCTTGGTGCGATTGCCATACATAGTGCAAAGTGTCTGGGAAGTAGATTTCATTCATGATACTTAAACTCATCCGGAGTATTCTCTTTGTATCTTGCAAACGCATTCCATTTTATATGGAGGTGTTTACTGCATAAAAAATATACACCTTCCGTTCGTGGAAATTCGTTTTTTTCAATAAGGCATCAGCAATTTCCCTGTTGAAATAATTCCACTGCTTTTGAATCTCACAAAGCATGGGAGGCTTGAGCAAAGGATAAATTCATAGCCATATTAATGAAGCATTTATTATAAATGAATGGGTACCGCGGTTTTAAGCATTGAAAATTACAGCTGGTTAAGTTAGAACCTGGGTTGGTAATTCATAATTTCGACAGCACTCAGTGCTTTCATTTAAAATATTAATTATTGCAAAGTAACGCAACAAGTTTATCGGTAACGTATATTCACCCGTTTAAGGTTTATCAATAAAAAAATTCCCCAAAGTCAACGATCAACGTGAACGCCAAACCCGTCTCTACTTGGGAGAATTCTATTATTTATGATACCCAGCTGCAAGCATTCGACTGGAGGATCGCGGAGACAATTACGGCCAAGGGTTTTGGGGCGGAATTGGATTTCGCATTCGCCGAATGGAATAAGAGCCCTAAGGGCCTGAGTGGGTTGGGGAGGGCGGTAGTTGAAAGCTTCGATGAATCGTGTGGCTTTGTGCCTGTCCCCTCCGCAAGGGGCGTTACAAAATACTAGAAGCGATTGGGAGCGGAGGCCCGCCGGCGCCGGGCATCGGCTGGGGACCCGTGGAGACTCCGCTGAGCTCCCAAGTGGGGCACGCTACCTGCCGTCGAAGACGCCGGCCGGCATTTGCAGTGCACCACGCCCGTGATTTCCATTCCCTTCCCTTCCCCTCCCCCCCGCATCCGGGACCGAATTTGAGGACTCAAGACGGCGGGGAAAGAGGGGCGAAAAAATCCCTTCCTCCCGCCCAACGGCTGAAGAGTACGGAGACGGTGGTATCCCCGGCGGCGTCCCTCCCTCTCCCGCCACACCGCGAGTGCTTGTGAAAAGGGGGGGGGGGGGGCGGCGGCGAGGGAGTCTGGGTTGGAAATCGAGCGAAAAATAATCGATTCCCCATGAAAGGCTTGGCAGGAGTGAATGGGTGGACGAATGAATGACTCCCCCGAAGAGGCTGCGTGTGTTCGTGCGTCGTCTCCCACGTGGACCGCATCTGAGTGCTCTCTCACTCCAAGTTCCCCTCTGTTTTTTTCTTTCTTGATTCAGATGGAGAGGGGAGGGGGGGGGGAGGGGGAGGTGAGAGGTCTTCAAGAGCCGGAGACGGTGGAGTGCGTCGGGCGAGAGTGTTTTGTTTTTGGCCTCCGTCAAGCTCCCGACGGCGCCATATGAAGGGGTTTGGGGAGGATTACTATGAGGAAGAAACGGAATTGTGTATGGCGGGGTGGGGGAGGACGAGGGGACAATCTCCCTCGTCTGATGTGGGAGTGTTGAAGGGGGAGCCGAGAAGGGGTAGCACTGTTTCATCAACAAAAGGAATTGAGCCATTACTTTTTCTTTTTCTTAATTGTCTATGGCGACGATCTCAAAACAAAGATGGAGAATTCGACGGGATGGAGTGAATGCTGAGGCTAATCATAATCCGATTGAGCACCGTATCCGAAGCAGGACGAAATGGAGTTCAAGTACATTTGGATTGGCCGGGATCTTTTTTTTGCAAATGCCCCCGCAGAAGCCTTTTTCCTTCCATTTTTGAACCAACAAGTGAAATGCATGACGTATACCAAACTACATTATTTTATTAGTTTCAATGAATATCGATGCTTCCATGGAGTCACTATGTCATAGTGAGAGGCCACTATGTGATTGAAAAATGCTATCGTTCTCCTTGAGCTTTGTCCCCAAGGTCTAATTAATTTTTTAAGGTTTTTCCATTCTGTTAATGAAACTCACTCAGCCTTTTCATTTGACGGAAAAAATAACGTATTAGTATCAAAGCAACCTCCGAGATAAACTGAAGTAAAAAAATGTATGTAAAATCTTTCCCCCAATTTTTTTATTAGGTACGAATAGTTGTACATACATTGTATATACATTGTTGTACATGCAATTATATTGTATAAACATTATTGTTGTACATACAATTGCATATATATATATATATATATATATATATATATATATATATATATATATATATATATATATATATATATATATATATATATACATATAGAGGATTTCGTCGAAGTAACACGGAAGTGTTGAATAAAAAACTTGGACAGCAACAAACAATATAAGAACACATAAAAAAAACACTCACACGTTATTTCTTAATAATTTCGACGGAATTTAGCTCCGTCTTCCTTGGAAGAAACAGAAGTACCAACTGAGTACGGAGCTAAATTCCGTCAAAATCATTAAAAAATAACGTGTGAGTGTTCTTTTTATGTGTTCTTATACTGTTTGTTGTTGTGCAACTTATATATATATATATATATATATATATATATATATATATATATATATATACAGTTGTATAAATATATACCTTTGTTTTTTTTACTTCATTGATTTCCACAAAGTTAATCCTGAAAATATCGAATATACTCCGAGGTAAAATTCGGTTAGGAGTAAAAATTCACACCCGCTTTGCACTGTATAAATAGACCATATGCTTAGTTTTCTGACAGATGGCTAAGTGTTCCCCGGGAATAAACAGAACCACAAATTCCAAATTCCTTGCCACTGAGAATCTTCAATGGATAAATATATGATTGCGTCATTGAGGCCGAGCACGCCACGGCCTTGTACCCTTACATCCAATCAACAGGAAGAATAAACACACATATTTTTATCGTTCCAAGGGATTTTGAATAAATGCACGGAAAGGAATCAGTGAGCATCGGCGAAATCAGTGAGGTGTACTTGATCAATTTCACGGCAGACAATATTATTTCCGAGGCAATTTTTCAGAGTCGACTTTAAAAAAAGTCGTACGTCCGGTGAATGGGAAGTGCAGAAATATCGGGATCGGGCAGCGCGCGACGGGGGGCCGGAGCTGTGGTGAATAGAGGGGGCGAGAGCACTGCGGGTCGACGGGCTACACAAAAGGAGTCAGCTTCCCTTCCTCCCCCTCGCTGCCCCCGCCGCCTCCGGGGGAACGCCGAACACGTGAGTCCTCGGCCGCTCGGAATTAGTTGAGGAAGGCGTCCTGGAGGGGGGAGGCGGGGGAACGCGGGACTCCTGGCTCGCGGTGGCTCGCTGAGCGGCGAATGAGCATTTGGGGAGGGGGAGAATGAGCGCGGGGGGAGGGTTACATTTCGGTTTTAACGTAGAGTGAACGATGCTCGGCAGAATGGAAGGAAGGCTGCCTCCGAATTCGGGAGTGAAGCACATACGTGATATTTGTGGAATAGGACATTAAAAGTTAGAATCCATTAAAATGATACTTTGGAAATGTAATGAGAAGGTTTAAGAGCTCTGTTATTTTACGTTAGTTAGGCCTCTCCCAGAGTACGCTGAACTTAAATGGGGTAGGCTTAGTTTTGGAACTCGATCGAGGGCAACGTAGAGCAGCTAGGTTCGTGAAAAGTTTTAATGAGCAAGGTAGCAGTGTCACGAGACTATTGGAAGAATAAGGATGGGAGCCTCTTATCAACCTTTGGTTAAAATACGTGTACAGGTTAAATATACTTAGTAAGTTTGAGGCAGTTCACTTATCTGCGGTTGTTGAAGACATATTATGGACCCCGAATGACTATGGTCGATCAGATCACGTATTTTAAATTAGGAAAATAGATAGTAGAACGGATAAATTTTAAATGTTGTTTTTTTTGCTCGTAAGGTTAGTTATATAAATAGATATGATCGCAGACGCGAAGGGTATAATTAGCATTGATATTGTATATATATATTTTCGATACCATGCATTAATTTTAAATAGATTCATATTTATAATATTTTTCTCGTGTGATTTGAATACATCCTATTATTGTATACCCTTGGACATAAATAGTTACGATCTTTCGTATGATTAACTTTGATGCAGTGCATGATCTAACAGATACTTATGTCGAGGTGCAATAATGGTGAATCCATGGCTGGTGACCTAATCTCTCTCGCCACACTCCTTTACGGCAGCTGGCGTGGTATTATGTGCGAGGGTAATTGGAAAGGTTCTCGGAATGGAATAGAAATAAACCACTTACCAAAGTGTTTTTTTTTATTTTTCCATGTAGTCTCCCAGTACACTAATTCACTTGGTCCAGCGATGCTCAAATGTCTTGATCCCATCTTTAAAATTATATTCCTTCAAGCCTGCACATTACCCGTTTACTTCGGCGTTAGTTCTTTGCTTGAAGAGAATATCCGTCCACCGACGAAAATCTTGTGCTTGAGGAAGAGTGGAAATCTGATGGAGTGCCAAATCAAATCAGCTCAATCAACCCAATCAGGCGAATAAGGCGGGTGTGACAACAATTCATACATTAGTGCTCGTGTTTTTTCCACGGCAACGACACGCGTGTGGGGGTGCATAGTTCTGAAGAAAGATGGCTTCCTTCCTTACCAAACATGGTATTTTTTCGTGTTTATTTTGCTGTAGTTGGTCCAGAAGGTTAGCGTAGTATTGTTCAGTAAATTTTGACCAGTGGGAAGATGATCTCGTTGATGTAGATGACCTACTGGCAGATGAAATAGAAGTTTCAGATCAGTGCACTACAATTTCGATCAGCCTATAAGGAGTCAGTCGGCAGTGCGACAAGCATTGAAGAAAATCCAATATTATCCCCATTATACGGGGTAATAGTATTCATCGGATGGAACTTGGGCTGCGTTAGCTTTACGACAATATGTGAGAGGCTAGAGTGCCTGATATATTCGATGCCAACTTAACAAACGTTGTGACCTTCCCGAATTCCAGGAAAAAGCGGTAAATTCTCAAATGAGTATGAACAAGACAAAATCTTGATTTCTCGAATCATGTGGCCTGGATGAGGTCACCCCGGACGGTTGATGAATAGGAGAAGAAGTATGAGTATTATGACAAAATAAATTGCCAGAAAAATATGGCATAAGACCACTCTATACCACATGCATATAGCTACATTTAGAAAAAAATTGGAGTTTTAAAAAACAAAAATATTGACCTAAAAGAAGGATTTTTAAAACGCTTTCAGCAATATGCTAAAACTACGAGTGGATTTTTCCATGATTTGATTTATTCAATAATTTCGATATTCATGTGAGTGTAATAGAATTGTGAAGAATGAAACGCTAAATACTACCTAGCGTTACTCCAAGTGGTGGATAAAAGGTGAAATATAAGGCGAAACAGAAAGAAACCATTGCATTGCAAACTAACTATAGATAATTGAAGATCAACATACATTTCCATAGTGTTTTGATTGAGAATATAGATAGCAATATAAACTTAACAAGCAAAATCTTTACTTCAATTACACAAGCATCAATGGGGAAGGTGGATATTCGTCGCAATAATGACGTAGACAATCAACCTGATATTAATATAATTGCATAAACAAATGATGCGATAACATTTCTTAAGAATGAGAGGATGGGGAAAATGGTAAAAATAGAATGATTTAGCCGGAAAGAGCTAAATATGAGATCCAGAGGAAATATTTTTGGTTAGTATTTAAAATATAAGAACATTTTGGGGCAATGAAAAGATAATTAGAAAAATCATAAACAAACATGAAATGCAGTAATTAAAAGAGTTAGGAGGAAAAATGTGGACAAAGTTGAATATTCAGCTTTGATTAAACATGAGTAAGTCGACGAAAGGAAGTGATATCGCTATCTAAAATCATATAAATAGGATTGTAGAACGGGGTATACAAGACGTTCAAACATTATCAGGAGTTAGAACACGTAATTTCTTTTACGGCTCGGATTTGCCTGCATAAATGAAGTGTAAAAGAAATCTATCATCCAAACATGACTATTACTATTTTTCCTTGTCAAATGTTAAATATCAGTAATTTTCTTGAGATTATATAAACCAAACAATTGCTGCATTGAACAACGCGAAATCTTTGACTACATTTTATTGGTTGATTCCTGCAACCAAATAAATCGTCTTCCTGGCCGATTAAGAAGTATAATGTCATCGAGTCCATTCGTTTGGATGACCTCAGACAATGGAGTCATACTAGGGCTCCAGTAGGATATATTTTATTCCCCTGAATTGGAAAAAAATCCTCTTCTATTCCTAGAACCTCCACATAATATGAAATTTGCCAAGTATTTCTATTAACTTCAATGCACTAACTTTTTTAGATTTCAGCTGCCATTTGGACCCGGTACTTCAAAAGCTAACAGAAACAAGAGAATTCTGCAAATTCTCATTTTCTTCCCAATTACTTCGTATTTCTGTGACACTTGTACATACTATATACATCTAGATAAATACAATGCATCTGAAAAAATATGAAACATTTTACTTCAAAACTAAAACACACTCATTTTTAACGTCGTGAACGGAATTCGAAAAAGTACCCTGAGCGATGATTATAAAAAGATTTAAAGTATCCTAAAAGGTGACTAAATGAAAGTTCTTTGTAGTTTGAAACAATGGTCTCGGTAATCTCAAACGGTAAAAATTAGATTATGAATCTCAGTTATTGCTTTGATTGTCGGTTACCTTCCTTTTGAACGTTAATTAACTATATTCCATTTCCATGTCAATCGAATTTTCCCTGGTCATTCTCATTTCCAATGTCAAATTTGTTTTTCTATGGAAAACACCCATTTCCTATTCTTTTGTTGATGATCCTGCGAACAGCTTAAGCTGCGCGGGTAATAACTTATTGTTTTGCAGTCCTTACATAATATAGCCATCTTTTTTGGTATAGGAAATAACGCTGATCTCATGAATTCTTCCGACCAGATTCCTTTCTCATAGATCCTACGAATCAGTCCATACAATCTCTTCCAACCACATTTTCCTAAACCTTTTAGTAGATCGCAGGAATGTTGTCTACCCCAACGGCCTGATTTGATTTCATTTCCCTTGATGCCTTTTCTATCCCATCGTGGAATATGTCTGGACCTAGACTATCTTCTTCTACGGCATGTTCTCTTTCTACTGTGTCTAACCTTGTTGGCCTAAGTTATTTACCATAAATTGTTTCTACTTATTCCTTCCATCTGTCTTGTATATTTTCTGTGTCAACTATTATCTTAGCCGACTTACCTCTAACTGTTAGCACAGAACTTTCCTTCTTACCTCTCGACAGTGATTTAACCTAGGTGTATAGCGCACCAATTCCACCCTTCTTCTGAGAACTCTCCATATCGTCGTCGCACAGCGTCTTTCACCGTCCTTCTTCTGCTTTATTTGTCGCCCATCTTAATTTATTCTTAAACTCTTTGTACTTCCTTCTGCCTAGTTCTGTGTTTACATTATTCCCATGTTCTTCCCTCATCTATCCTCCTAGTCATCTTCTCCGTGATCCATGATTTCCATGTCCTTTTTCCATTAACAGTTCCTATGGTTTATTTGTGGCTTTCGATATCCACATCTTGATACATTCCCATTTCTCTTCCATAGTACTCAGCTCTTTACCGTCATCCATAACTTTCTCTACATACTGCTGATACTCCTTTCTTGTCAATCCATTTAATGCTTCTACATTCCATTTCCCGCCATCCCTGCCTTATCTTTTTGAAATGGACGCTACACTTCATAAAATGGAGTGAGAGTCCACGTCCTCTTTCGGGAATGAGAGACATATAAAAGGGTTTCAATAGTGCGAATACTTGGCATTCCAGGAAATTGAACGAATTGAGTCAGTAAACTAATGAGTTTGGTCGATGGGGAAGGAAAGTTAGAAGTCAGAAGGGAGTCAATTGTTTATGAGAAATTGAAAGACAAATTGATGGAGAGATATTTTGAGTTTCGGATATATTGCGGGGAACCCAATTGGATATTTTTCATATTTCATTTGAAGGAGGAATGTCAGCCAAGTGGATCCTTTTATTGAGTGTGTATTTCTATACCCCTAAAGAAGATTAGAAGGTATACGAGGCAAAGACTAAAGAGCGTAGGAGAAAGGAAATGTATTTATTTATGAAACGGGTGTCTAAGACGATTTGGAATCATTCAAAGAGATCATCCATATGTATGTCATAAATATTTAACTGAGATAAAAGGATAGTGATCTAATAATTTACTATGGGTAGCTGCATATACGCACAATAAATACTACTGTGGCGTTAGGGGTGGGGACCACATGTTGCATGGCAATAGATTAATAGACTTTTCCCCTTCTTAATTTCCCGTTCTGCATAGCCTGTCTTGGAAATGGTGGTGGTTCATCGAATAATCGGTTATAGTTCATTTTTATTCCCTCCTTTACAATATACCTGGGAACTTTTGTAGAGGGTGAAATTAAGACTTGTTTGGATCTAAGTTATCCGCTAGCATCTTTACGGATTTGTACGTCTTTTCGGGGATTAAGTGAATGAATTTCTCTTTTCCTAGCCCTTTATAAACCATCCCTCTCCCTTACCCATTTTGTCCATCTTACCCATCCCATCTGATGCTTGCACCCCCTGCCACACACATTTTTAGGGGTTTGGGGTTTCCATGAGGGAGTAGATATAAACGTGATGAAGCATTCTCTCCGAAAATCAGTCGTGCAGCCTGGACATTACAGTCCTTGGCATTCCGCAATCGCAAGGAAGCATGGCGATCCCACTGATGTTATTTATGATTTATATACTTACCAAGGGAAGCATTTCCCATGAAATACACCTTTGAATGACATCCCAATACAAAGAAGTCGTCCATTCAAGGATTTTGTTATACTAAGACTTCCAAGATGCCTTCATAAATAATGGCACTTGTCTCACCTTGGTCTGCTTTCCTTCGCATGATTCTTTATCCAACACGGAAATGAACACTGCAATGAATAAATTTTCCATTGGGGAACGATCAACGTGAGGAAAATATATTATTATTCATCAACATCTCATACAAAGGGAATAAAGTTCGAGCGTTATGAATTGCTAGAGTCAATTTTGAAAATGAAACTCAATGAAAAGAGATTATAAAGGAGCTGATAAATAGACTAAAAATTAGTGTAGTTGAAGTTTGACAAGATTACAGCACGGTAGGTTTCGGATATCTTTGCATTGAGTTCAAAAATCTGGTCATGGGCAATACAAATAAAATGGGACAAGCACTAGGAGAAGTGCTAGAACGGAGAGTGGTAAACACGAATCTCGGAAAACTCGCGGATGCTTCACACGTTATCTGCTATAAGATGAAAACGAATGATAATAATTGTTGCTAATTTTATTGTGACTTTATATCTGCAGAAAAACAAAATTAAAATTGCGTAATGTTTATTCATAGTTTGGCTTAAATCTTTAAAAAAGTTTAAATAAGGTCATCTATGAACCGTTCCTTGGGATTGACACTAGTATAAATGTAAAAAACAGTATATTAATATAGGGTAACATTTTTTGGCATGCTCAACGAACGTATTTGCAGTTTTTGAGCGAAAATTATCCTGGTATTATTTCACTTTACACTAGCGATACTTTCCGACGAGCACATTGGAACGAAAATACAGGCAGATATATTGTGTGTCACTTCGAATATTCAGTGATTTATTACAGCTATATATTAAAACTAACTTTAATAATACAGTTGACTCTTTCAACAAATCAAACCTGGCGAAGCAAAATCTTCGTGAAGAGATACTAAGATAATCCGATGAGTAACGCTTCCCAATACACGTAAACCACAGAAAAGTGAAAACTGAAGCAATATTCTACTCAAGTACTAGTCTACAAGTACTCAACAATTATAAGCATATGAAGGAATTTTGACCACTTAAAAATTAAACATAAGTGTTACAAATTCGTTGTTTAGCACAGTTCGTGGTAAATGTGTTAAAAAAATCATTGTAACACCAGCCCGTGGCCGCTAGCAGAATAAGATAGAGATACTACGCGAGGAGTGTGCGGAGCGGAGGCATACTATGGTAACTGAACGTGGGGAGCTAATTAGAAATGCCTGTCAGCCACCAGGATCACGGTGTACCAGAACATAATTCAAATATCTAATGCAAAACATTTTGGAAAAAAATCTAATTTATTAATTACGACTGAGATGTCAAAGGATTTTTATTACCAGATTACCACACAAAGCACTAAAACTACTTATTTTATTCGTTCCTCTTGCTGTGAATACGGCAACAAATTTGAGGACGTTTAAGCAACACTTCTTTGCATATCAAAATTTGCCGTATTCAAATTTGCACCTTATGTTTTTTTTCTCTTTTTAACTCAATGAGCGACGACTACAGTTTTAATTCCAGTTGTTTTTTCCTGCCCACATCGTCGTCACTATTGGCGATGGTATGAAAGCCGCACGAGTTTGTGATTGGATAATTTAGCATCCCTCTTTAAGGGCCCTCTAGTGATTGGACTGCCGAACGACTCTATCCCAGAGATGTAAGCAGGCCACCCCTTACTTTGTGTTATCACATTCGCGTCGGAACCGCTCCCCGGTCCGGACTCTGGCTCAACTCTGGGCGTTTCTAAGTTGTTAAGTTATGTTCTCACAATTCAAAGTGAACCGGCCGGCCGCTGATGGGAAAGTTACAAGTTTTAACGGTCGCGCATGGAGTAGGCGCAAAGCGCACAAGTTCACTGTGCACCAGCTTTACCCTGCCGGATGGTAGCTTCATGAAACATCCTCTCACCATGCATCACACAGACAGCCGTGGCGGCTCATGGAGTAATACGTAGATGTACTTGACCTTGTTTGCACGTGCTATATGCCCTGCCTCACCAAAAAAATTCTCTTTCCAGTCTCAGACCCCCCCCCTTTCTCCTTCACCTCACTTCGAATCCTCCTCGATCCCCCCCACTTCGCCCTTCTTCCAAACCCAGGGGTCCTCCTCCCACCCCTGGTGTTAGGGAGGAGGCTGCATGCGAAGGAGGGCGTGCGGAACCGGGGGGAAGGGGGGGGGGAGCAAGTTCAGGTGCGCACTCCTCGGTCTCCCCCCCCCCTATTCGTACGATTCGCGCCCCTTTTCAATTCCTTCGCCGCCCTCTTCCTCCCTCCCAACCCCCCTTGTGTCCTGCTCCAGGGTCCGCACGCACTCCTGGTTAAGTCCCCCCCGACCCCCGTGGACCAACGCCGACGGAGAGACGCCTCGGGCTAATGCTGCCGGGGAATTTTGGAATTCTAGGTTCAATGAAATGAAGCCATGGTTTTGCGGACGAAGGAAATGTGCGGGAATCACTTTAAGGCAAAATCTAGGAATCGGCTCTTCACGTGAATTCCTCGGCCGGTGCTTTTTGCAAATTTTCTGATACCAACCAAAACATGTGTTCTGTAAATATGACTACTTGTCGTTTCCTATCAGTACATTCAATAACATCGATAAAAATACAGACTATAGTGAAGTATGTAATTTAAAACTGCCTCGGATGTTAACATTATAATTTTCAAGACAAGTTTTGCCTTGAGCTGGCAAATGGTATATACGGATGCTCCCCTTCAGAATTTTTATCAAGTGTAGATGCTTGGAAAGACGTCATCCGTCATATATTAATTTTGAAGCGAGTACTGCAACCAAACTTTCCCAAAGGATATAATTATGCAATATCAATTGAAGTAATAAAAATCCAATCCACGGAGAAATACACACTTTTTCTACTCTGTTCTCTTTAGAACTATAGAATTATATCATATCCACAACTGGCTCATATCCACAGATACAGCAGATATTAACCTAAATATTAGAGGACACCGCGGTATGGACGTAATATGGCTTTAGATGCTCACTGCAAGTATGCAAGGGAGGAGCTCGAATAATGTCATATTTCGCAATTTCCTCTGTACTACGCAAAATTCTGCATGTAAACGCCGAAAAACCCGTCTTTATCACCAAATTTCCAGCATAAATGTTATTCCGCTAACATTCAAGGAAACACAAAACCGTTTTCATGACCTAGATATGCGTACTTTCAATCACTACCCCTAGATTATCTTAAAATTTGTCCTAATAAAGCCAAAAATCATTTAACTAATAGAGCCACCTTATAATTTATTGGAAAGGACTCAAGAACAGAGTGAATATCCTAGATGTCGAAGGAAACGCAAACTCAACTATTAATTGGGAAGACGTTTAGATTTTTTGCTGCTATCACCACTAGACTGAATATCCGGACGATTCTTTAGTTTGAAAGAAGCGTGTGCTGTTATACTTATTTTCCTCCGTGGTGAATCGTTAACCAAAAGAGTGTAAATATGGACAAATTAACCCAATTTTAACCGCTATCATAGCGTGATGGCCATGGTAATTGAATTCATCCCGTGAACGATGAGAAAAAACGTTTATATTCAACAGATTCAGGCGAGATACGTATAGTGGACGTTCGTCGTTATGAGAAGAAAAAAATTACACTTTTCTACAGATTTAAATAAGTGTAAAGGTGGAAATTTTTTTTCCTCATGAGAGCAAAGCAAAGTAACTTTTGGCATAAGTTATAATTTTCGCTCAATCAAACACAATTTTAAGGTAGACATTAAAATAGGAGTGCAAAAACTGGAGCAGGTGGAACAGTATACGGATCTTGGAAGTGTGTTTAACCAAGATGGTCACAGCAGTAAGGGTATAGCAGAAGATTTGCATTAGGCAAAGAAACTTTCAAGGGAGGGAGGGCATTGACGACATGGTCGCTGAGTAAGGGTGTTCAGAAAAGACGAGCGAAAAATTTGGTATGGCACGCGGTTGTAGGTACAGTTCTGAAACTGGGTCCTTGGCGCATGATGATAGACGTATGTCGGAAGCTTTTGAGATGTAAGCGCGAAGAAGGATGAAAAGGTGAAAAAATAAGATGATAGGAAAGAATAGACGGTTAGGATATTAAACGAAGAATTACCCGGTTTAGTGGGTGAGGAGAAAGCTTTGTTGTGAGAAATCCGAAGAAAGCAGGAAAGTGTGAATGCAAAGTATTTTGATTGGTGATGGAATACTGAGGACTTTGACAGAAGGGAGGACGTAATGGCATTTTAAGTAAGGGTAGCAAGATATGAAATAAGATAGAATGTCTACAGAATTGAATGTGCACTGTTTTTCGTAGTATGAGGTATCGGGTATTTTGTTTTGCTAGCCGAGGCTAAGAAACGTAGGAGAGTACAGTCTGTGTCCATCCAAAAACCTCTATGAAAACAGGTAGAATGCCGGAAAATAAGATTCTGCGCCCCAAACAAATCCTCGATCCACCTGACTTCCACCAATTCAGTCTATATATATTTAACTTGAAAATGGCTATGACTTCGGCGCATTGTAAGAACATACGTACTTGGTGCGCACTGTCTTCGGGAAAGTACCTACCAAATGATGATGGAAGGAAAACGTGCGTAGTATACTACCTGAGTGGTATAGATACAAGGTATATCTACATCTGAAGTTAACATTACAGACGATACGAAGGCGTGTGGCAAGGCAATTGTTAATATGGGTAACTGACAAACGATGGAATTCCGTAGAATTACATTTTCGAAGAGTCCGCATTGCCGTGAGTGATGTTGCCTAGTGTTGCTGGCACGAACGCTGCTTCGATGGGAAAAGGGTTTCCTCAACCCTAAGGGTACCTGCAGTACACTTTTTTCCCATCCGTCTGCTCGACGTCTCGCTCATGTGTTATCTTTTTTTATGGTTCCAATGCGTCATCATTGTTATGCGGGCGACATTTAAAATCCACGAGGGGGGAGATATGATCTGGACTTCACACGAATGAAGTCGTCTGTCCCCGCCTCTCACCGTCGGAGGCCCTACCCACCCGGGCGCGACACCTTCGCCCCCTCCCCCGGCCCGCCCCACGGACCCTCTCGCCCCACCTCCACCCCCGCGGCTTCCGTCCACTTCCCACCCAACCGCCCCCAACTCCCCGCTCACCCCCATTTCGCGTCCCTCACTCCCGGGCCAAGTACCACCGCGACCTCACTCCGGGCGCGTGTTGATCGGTTGCTATGCGACGGGCATCCACGGCAGCCGCCGCCGTCTCGGGACGGGATCACGCACGAGCCTCGCTCAGGCTTCCCTTCTCCTCGCCTCCCCCCCCTTTCTTCAACTTCCCAACTTCCTGTCCTTTGAATTCGCCTCCCCCCACGGTGCTGCACACCACTCTCTCTCTCCCTGTGATGACGGCGGGGAGGCTGGGAGGTGTGTGTGTCGGGGGTGCAAGGGGTGGGAGACGAGTCGGTCGGAGGTGGTGGTGGTAGATGGGGCAAGGAAATCACGGGTGTGGGGGCAGCACATGTGCGTGCGTGCACGTCTGCGTTTGCGTGCGGACATTAGTTCTTTAAGTCCCGGGCGGATATTCTCTGGCGCAAGGGGGTGGGGGAAGAGAGAGAGATGTAGCCTGAAGGGAGGGGGTGTAGGGCGGTGCGAGAGGGAGTTTCTTGTCCAACGGCTACGAGATGGCTTCCTCCGGGATGCCCTGGCAAAATAGACGGACTCGTCTACGACTATATTGACGTCAATCCGACCAGTGGGTGCGTGGCAGGGGATGTCTACATATTCAACATCTAAACGATACCCCATAATTCTCCGCAAGGGCGTGTGGCGGGGGGGAGATAGGGTTACCACCCGTAAAATAGAATGTAAGTACTCGCAAAAGCAAACAAAAAAACATGCTAATGCACACTTACACTGACGTGTATAAAAACCATAAGCACAGTAATCAACCCGAAGGTCGGTTTGGTAGGCGATGGTAGAGTTCACCCAGTATTAAGCCCGACGGCGGGTGAAATTCACACATCAGGGTAGAGGGGCCAGTTCCTTTCCCTGTGCCGGCTATGGTTTCCCAGGAACATCTGGTACCCGGAAAATCACATAGCTTAGGTGGAGCTGCAGGTGCCCAGAGAGGCTTGCCCTCGAACCCGGGCCCTCCGGTCAGTAGTCCAACGCTCTACCCCTGAACTACCTCGACCTATCGACGTTTAAATCTATGCAAAACTTATTTGAATTCACATCCATCCATATGCATGCAAGCAACTAATTTGTACAAGAAAATTAGCCTTTGATTGTACTATACATAGCAGCAATTGATCTTTTTCTCGCATAACTCGATTTTTTTTTATTCTATATTTTACGATTATCCGAAGAAAGAACAAATACTTATAATAGTCTGTACTGGAGTCTATCCCCTTTATGTTATATTAGTGGTCTGAGTGTAATCGAATAGTGTGGGACCATTACAATGCACTTTATGTCATAGGGGAACTCGTGTGTATTGAACTTTGATAAAGGTCTAAGTCTCGCTTGTCTCCGGGTCTTATGCCAGACCTCTTGCTTGAAGCTTGTTCTCTCGTCGACTCATACCAGAGATTGCTCTGTCGAATACTTAGTAGGTAAACCCGAAATATTTGTAAAAGTTCATCAGATGACAAATTATAACATTCGATTGAGATTTTTGGGGAACTCCGGTCTGGGCTTTGGATTTATCTTGGAGGAAACGCATTGTGAGAAGGAAGAAACAGGAGTGGTACATAGAAGGGTAGGTCAAGAAAACTAAGTAATGTCACCTCGGCAGAAAATCCTAGGGCAAGCATTCCGGTTGGTTATTGGTGCCTATAAAGGTATCAATGTCTGTTTTTTAAATAGATTGAGAAAACTAGGCACAACTACCAAGTCGATAAAACTACCAGTCGTATCGGAACCAATACTTACGACACTAATTCTATATAACCGTGGCAATACCTGAGACAATAATTCCAGGCTCCAGTGCCCCGTTAATGAGCCATAGGAAAAAAAACTGGCATTTTTCAAAGCCTAGCCGCCAGTTGTAGAACCGTTAACTCCCATTGATGAAGTGGTTTCAAATCCGGTAGTGTTTTTGCCAATATTTTTCTTTCATCCAGCAGGTACAGTATTTTCCTATACACGCATTATGTGTGCCCCAAATAATTCCTCCGGTGCCAACAGCAAGTGAAAAAGACCTTTCTAGCAGGGTGCTTTTGTAAGTTCATTCCAGTCTGGAGGGACTCCAGTTGGAGTTTATCCATGAATCATTTAAGTATGAATCCAAATTTACATTAGGAAATGATTGTTGGTGCTATCCGCAGTATGCGAAAATTCCTTTTTTTAATCCGGTCTAAGTATTCAGCAGTGAAAGGGGATAATTGTTGGAATACGTAAACCATGAAAACTGGTTACATTATTTCGAGGATCAAAAAATACTTCGTAAAGTAAAATTGTACCTCTGAAGCAATTTTCACCATAACATGGAAATATTGTCATACCGTCACGGATGCCGGCACAAGCTGTACGCAACATACATGTTGAACGACCACATTAATGGCATATATGCACAAATGATTTTGAAGGAATTTAATTTTCGCTTTTATCTTATCTCTTACGTCTTGAGGCATTTCTCTAGATCTGGGAAACAATTATAAGGATAAATCTGTGATTTGCCATCTTATTTCTCTTAATTTCTATATTTCTTTAATTAAATAAATGAAAAATTAAAAGAAGCCATAACATAAGAATACGAACAAATAGTGACAAAGATGCATAGACGCTGGTTCAGAGCACAAAAAATGTTCTGGAACAGGGCGTTGACGGATTGGCCATTTTGCTTCTGAGCATTATAAATATATCTATATATATACATTATAAATATATATATATATATATATAATATATATATATATATATATAATATATATATATATATATATATATATATATATATATATATATATATATATATATATATATATATATATATATATATAATATATATTATATATATATATATAATATATATATAATATATATATATATATAATGTATTATGTATTATATGTGTGCATTGTTTAAGTGCAAGTCAAGGAAATATACGAGGCTGTATATGCTAGGGAGAATAATATGGCGGTTTCCTGTTGCCTTCCACATCGCAGTACTGCGGCCGATACCGAGAACTTCACTCTCGCCCGATGCTATGGCAGCTGATGCCGGGCCGATCCACTTGGTCTGCACCATCAGTGCCTAATGGTAAAATATGCTGCCTCTCACCATGGGTTCTGGATAGATTCTTTGTAGGAGTCCATTTCTCTCGTTACCTCGTTCCGAAATACCATTATTGTGTTTTGATGTGAAGTGGCCCCGTTCCGAAATACCATTAACTAATTTTTCTATGCTGAAACATTTTCACCGGTCACGGGAATGGAACCAGCGACCTTCAGCTCCATAGGCAGATACGATAGAACGACTACTTAAATCTATTGGCGAATTTGTCTTTCTCTTTCATTTTATCACCGTGGCCAACTCCACCAATATCGTATAGTGACATAATTATCTCTACAGGTCGATTTTTTTTGTCGCAAGAAAACTCAGACGTACTTTTCTAACAGTCGCAAAGTGTTGCCTGCTCTCTTCGTGAATCAAGAAGCTCCCAACATAAATCCTCAAACATATCCGTGGCGCTTACTCTCTTCTCGTATCATATTTTAGCAAACCTAGCGAATTTTCTTTGAAATGTATCCATATCCTCCTGATATTATCTGTTTCACCCACGTTTCCCAGATACCTACCGCATATTCTAAATGATGCCTTGGTAAAGTGTGACACTCTCACGTACTTTTTCATTCCATTTTCCTAAGACTCGTCTAATGAAATCTAGCATCTTAACTCCTACCCAGAATTCCTCTTGGAATGATCTGAGTGCAACAAGACAAGTTTAATATATGTGTAACACGTCAATATTTGCCACATTGAGAAATGTTGAAATCGATCCCGTCTATTTTTAATAAAAGTCTTTTTCTTTTCTTTTATTTCAAAACATGTTTATTGAACATTTTTGGGTATTAAATTCCATCTTTCAATCCTTTATCACTCTGATATATGTCCTATATCTTAAGAGAGTGGTATATTTGCCAGGGTTGTCATTCCTCTTTAAATAACATTGTCGTCTACTTGTATTTTAAGAATACTGCCGACTTGTGGGCTTAGGTTGAGAATCTCGTATATCAAGTAAAGTACGGGCCCTATAACACTTCCCTATGCACTCCTTAAGTTACAGTTCCCTTCCCCCGATTTTAAAATATTATTAATCAAAAGGGCGAGTTTTATTTCCCATTATCTCCTTTTCCTAAGCCCATGCAGGTTACGGCAGAGTATGTTCCTGCCATTGAAAAAGGCTATCATATGACTAATAATGTAATGTTCTAAAATTTTGTAGGATCGGGATGGCAATGAAATCGGTTTGTAATTACTGGGGTGCTCCCCACGATCGCCTTTAAAGAGGCGGCTTATTTGAGCCAGCTTTTAGTCATGAAGTATTGGTTCGTCTTCCACTCACTTGTAATGAATTGTTTTTCAGTTAGTAGCAACGTCTTCTGGAAGCGCCTTCAGTATTCTAGTTGCCTTTCTTATTATGAACCTGAGGCTTCTTTGCTTCCACATTTTGGAACTTTTTTCCTATTCCTTCAGGGGGCAATAATATTTCGTCCATGAAGTCTCCATCGGTGTGGGTAATTTCATCTCGTACAATAATATTGTTGGTGTAGGCGTTTGAATGAAATTATGTTTGTATATCGGTCTCATTTACGCTTTAGGTTACAATTTTGTCATTTTCTTCCAGGAATAAATGCGATGTTAAACGTTTCCCTTGAATATCCCCGACGTACGAGCATGAATCGTTTTGGATACTTTTCTCAATATTCGCATATCATTTTACATTCAATTTAACATAAGGCTTTGCACAAATTATTTGTTTATGCTCGATATTCTAGGAGTTTGCCTTCTGATGCCTTCATTAAATGTTCGTCATTGCTTCATAAACTGTTCTTAAAGTTTGATTAAACCATAATACAACCCGAAGGTTTCGATATATGTTGATACATTCTTCTCAGGTCAAACCCGTAGGTTTTTTTTTTTCATCCTTCTTAGATGAGAAAACCAGATCCATCCCATCTGCCAACATCCAGTTTCTCAAAACCTTCGAGTAACCACAAAATTGCCCTAAATTTGCGAAAGCCGTGAATTTGAACACGGGACCATCAGGTTAGCAACCGAATGTTCAACCCATTAGACTCACAGTCGTGATAATCATCTCAAATGAAAGAACTTCGCCGAATTTTGAGTGGGAAGATTCCGATGGCTGCAGTATCTTCCCAGCCTCATGGAATGCTGACGAATGGCTTTCACTCATGAGAGTGAGAAATTGTGCAACACAGAAAACTAGCTGAACATTCGAGTTTTATATCTTCGGCATAACACTTTCTTTTTTTCTACTGAAAGACAGTAGAAATCACTTAAATAAAACAACTGCTTATCGAAGAATGTAAGTTATTCGCTTACGGGTAAAGTGGAATATCACGTACTGAGAAAAGTCTAATCGAACCGTAGAAAGTAATCGGACGCCAAATTCTGCTGATGATAAGTAAATATTCATACTGTAAGCCAACGTCTAAATTCTTTGAATTTTGTTTTAATAGATTTTAGATTTCAAAGAAATTACCGACGGTTAAAAGCTGATTTTTCTTCCTCTCCTCGTGGAGAGGAAGAAAAATCAACTTCCTCCTTCTTTGTAGGCTCAACCTCACCTTCCGTTTGAAGTGGAATTCGGGTAATGCGAAGAATTTTGATTATCGACTGATTGCAAGGAATTAATCAACTCGTGTAAATAAGAGTGACGCAGGAAATATTAACCGACACTTAGCCCTGGACAACGAAGAGCACTCAGGTGTAAATCATCATTAACTTATAAGCCCCTGATTAATCAGTGAAACCGGCAGGTAATCAAAAATAAAATGTAAAAAATTTAATTTATTGTATGGATTAAAAGAGCATTTAGTACGTCCTTCTCTTTGCCATACAAGTATGCGATGGGGCAACGATTAGAGATGTCGGTGTTGTTGATTAAGAAATTAGATAAAGTTTAAAGAGGTTCCATTACATATATGGCGATCTGGTACGTATAGCAAGAAACTAATAGTTACGGGTCTACAGAAAAAATCAGGATCCCTTAACAGGCAAAGAAATCGAGCGCCATTAAGATTTGTATCATGATCTTCGGCTAACACTCTAGAGAAAATAAAATAGCCAAAGAGACTTTCCTACAGACCATAATCGGGAAAGATAAAGGAAATAAATTTTATAAGTACCTCCGGAGAAGGAAAGACAACAGGGAAAGCATAACAGCTTTAAAAAAGGGGATGGAACACTAATCGTAGACGATAAGGAAAAGGCTAATGCGTTTAATAATTGGTATGCAAGTGTATTTAAGGGGATGGCAAACAAAATGGATTCTGTAGATACATCTCTGAGTCGACAAGGAGGAGAAAAATATTAAATACCAAAAGCATTAAAATGACGTGCGCAGATATTAATAAAAAATTATGAAAATGAGTGGAAATAAATCAAAAGGGCCAGATGGTATTTCAATTGACTTGCTTAAATTGGGTGGTAGTGCAGTTTCAAATTATATAAATCATTTATTCAATGTTACCTTAAACAATAATGCCCTGCCAAATGCTTGGAAGGAGGCTTATGTTACAACAATTTTCAAAGGAGGACATAAGGCACTAGTTGATAATTATAGACCGGTAAGCTTGACGTCAGTTGTATGCAAGCTATTAGAAAAGATAATTGCTGATTATCTCTGGGATTTGTGGGAGTGTGAGAATTGGTTGTACAGTCGCAAATACGGTTTCAGAAAAGGGCACTCTTGCGAAACTCAGCCATTAGGGTTCTGCCAAGAAATGTTCAACTCTATGAATGCGGGAATAGAAGTGGATGCTATAATAGTCGATCTGTCAAAAGTCTTAGGCAAAGTTGACCACGATCGCTTAATGCTTAAGATGGGCCAATTGCCACTACACACTAATGGAAGAGTAATCTCTTGGGTCAAAAATTTCATGGAAGGTCGAACACAAGGGTCAAATTGGGAGAAGTGTATTCTGAAAAAACGAGGGTAGCATCAAGAGTCCCACAAGGAAGCGTACTTGGCCCGTTCTTGTTTTTAGTCTATATACATGATCTCCCAGTAAATATTAATTCTCATATGGGAGTTTTTGAAGACGACTGCATTTGTGTACAGGAAAGTCGAGAATGACAGCGACCGCGATGAACTGCAAAGGCACGTTAATAAAATGGCGGATTGGGTGACAAATAATGGGATGGATATTAGTGTTAGCAAACGCAAATCCATCACTTCTAGTAAAAAGTTAAATGGAAAAAATAGGGACTACAAGTTCTCAGAAAATTTTATCCCTAGACGTGATAGCTGTAAATACTTAGGTGTATATTTAACCAAGGATATAAGGTGGGGGTTAAACGTGGAATACATTGTTAAGAAAGCGTTCAAAACACTTCTTTGAGTGATGAGAAACCTCAAATGGAGCGTTAGAGCAACTAAGGAAAAGGCGTGCAAGACCCTGGTAAGACCAATTTTAGAGTACTCACCACTTTGTATGGGACCCGTGACGAAGAAGGACATATCAAAAAACTGGAAAAGGAACAAAGGAAGGCTGCTGATATGTAGTGGGGAATCATAGTAGGAGGGAGAGTGTGTCTGACATGTTAAAAATGCTGGGCTGGGAACCTCTACAAAGTAGAAGAGAAATAAGCAGACCTTGTGGAATGTTCCGCATTCGGAAGGGAGAGAAAGCTTGGGCAGATTTAAGGAAAGAGGCGGGGAACCCAAATTTTATAGGGAGAAATGACCACAAATTTAAGGTAAAATGCCGGGGATAAAGAACGAATAAAAAATGTATTTTCTTAATAAAGCAATCGTTGATTGGAAAACCTTATTTGCAAAACTATTTGAGCCCTTTCCTAACAGAGTGCATACTTTTAAGAAAATATGTAAGTAATTTATGTAATAATTTGATTAATGTGTGGTGTAAAATTATACGTAACAGCTTAATTTTTTATTTTATATGTTATTTCTTGCTGATTGATTTATGATAATAGAATGGGGATTTCTTGTTCTGTGAAAGAGATTTGTGTTTGGAAGTATCGTTTAAGTGTACTTTTTTACAGACTGATTTTATTTACTATCTCTTGTGATTACTTGGGACTTATGTGCCACCTGACGCTGTCTATCAGCACATGTAAATTTTAATAATAATAGACCACAGAACCTTGGGCGTATAAGAAGATAAGAGCATCTGGATAAAGTATATTATATAGATTTCTTCATGGAAAGAATAAAATACCCATTCTCCCCTTACAAAATCCGAGAACATATCAGAAGGATTATTTAAAACACAAAAATTGTTGTGAGAATCAAAGTTCAATCGGAACGAAAACTTTGAAAGTGTATCAAATGTACTCACGTCAAGGAAAAATGGATATCGAGTAATTGAGCTCGAGAGAGAGGAAAAGATCATGTATTTTGGACGATGTGGGGTCCATAGTCACACTTTGGTTGATAGACTACGTTAATAACACCATAGAACTGTTGAATATCTGCCTCCATTGAAAAAGACCCGTGGGGTTTTATAGATCCGGAGGAATTCATGATCCTAGGTTATCCAAGAGGAATGGAAGAAACGTAGAAAAGCGAAATTTTATCCATTCGTAGAAAACTTAAGATTCCTGAAGTTAATAAGTTGTAATCTTTAGTCATACCCTCGCCAATCGCCTAATATTTCACAAATACTCGGCAATAGCCTGTTATAATATATATATATTTTAAATATAAGAGGATATATCCTCTCCCCTATTAATCCTAAGGACAAATTAGAGCTGAGATATTTTTATTTCCCTCTTAACGCACAAAAACAACATGAGATAGATAAAAATAGAAGTTTGGCTCAAGAATTTCAATTTTACCACTCTCTTCTCAACTTACATATCATCAAATTTGTATCAATATAGTTAATATTATTATGGGTAACTACCAGTTTATGGAGGTTTCGGATGGACACAAGCTACCGAATGATACAGAGACAATTCCTTTGAACTTTTTAACAAAACAACCTGACATTCAACCTTACTTTAGACCCCTCTTCATTTCTGAATACTTTATTTATATTATTATTTATTTATTTATATTATTTACATAACTTCCTCACCTAACACTTTCCCCTCCATTACAGTCTTCAGCATCCTATTGCCCATAAAATGCTTTGCGTCCATCTTTCCTGCCTCCTTTGGATTTCTCCCAACAATTCACTATCCTCTCCCATCATATCTAGCATTTCCTAATTTGTTTTCCTTTCCCTCCTCTTTACATTATCCATCCTTCTCCTCACCCACTTTTCAAAAGCCTACAATCTATGCCCATTAACCCGCTTTAATGACCACGTTTCCGCGCCGTACAAAACCACGGAATATTGTTTAAGTATAGAGCAACATATTTAGCATAATGTTTATATCTAATTGTAATTTCTTTTGAATCAATGATTGAAGCAGGTTTGCAATAGATTTCAAGTTATTGATGCAATGTATTTCTTCAAAAATACCCAAATCAATCCTTAGCGAAAGATTCCGATGACTCCGCCGTCAGGAATATGGAACAGAGATATACCCATCTTTGCAAGAGTTTGAGCAGCTGCTGCAGTTTGTTGCCCGTTTAGTCGCATGACTAGAGCTCTAATTCTATCCACTTAAGGCTGAATTTGTTGCACTCTATTCCAAGAAATTCGAACAAAAGGCTCAAATTTTCCGCCACCTCAGCAGTCAGGCTAAGCGGGAGATTGAGACAGATAGGAAGGACACGGGGAAGACAGAGAGTGAGAGACAAAATGAAAAGTCCAAAAAGAAAAGGTGAACGGTAATACACGTTTCATCTCCGAGGGGAAAGAGAGAGAGGGAAGGCAGGGGTACAAACGTACATACCCCGTATTCAGGGAAGTCCAGAGATTCGTATCGGCGGAACACTCTCCGCCACTCGGAAGGAGATCTCTTCCCCTCCCCCGTTCCCCCAGGGGTGTCCAGACCCCTACCCCCTTCCAACACACCCGCACGCCCCCCAGAGGGGGGTGGCGACTGACCACGGGTCATCCTAAGCGGTCACTTTCCCCGCAAAACCGCACTGTTTGTTTGTAACTGCCTCGAAAGCCATTGTCTTTGCACCGAGGGCTGCCCGGGGGGAGCGAGGCTTGAGAGCCGCAGCCCGCCCACCCATTGCGGCGACGTTTTTGCCCATCCGCCGATCGCGGCGCGCGATAATAAAAGCAGTGCTTTACCGAGACGTAAGAAAGAGATGGCCCTCATTGTCCTATTTGGGGGTCGTGTTAAACCTCGCGTTTGTCTTTTTCAGTCTTGGCTTGTCGGAGGGTTTTAACGCGCTGGAATATCCCCTACCCACCCTCACGAGAGCGAAGGGGCGCGGTAACAGGACTACCAACATCTGCTCTTCGGTTGAGCATAAGAAATCATCCCTTCCGATTTTCTCACCCATTTTGAATCATTTTTTTATCGGGGTCCACGCGATTTTGTGAATAGGAATACTTGATTTTACGATTATAGTTTGAAGCTAAAGTTCGTTTGAATTTTCTGAGATATTTTACAGCCTTTTGTTGGATATCATTGATAAGAATAATAGTATTTGTTCATATTAAATGTTAATTAAAGTAACATGTTTTGAAAGAGTTTGCATTTCATACTGTTTTCTTTCAGGGCAGGAAAAGTAAAATAAAATTACTTTTCACTGATTGCTTTTAACATATTGATATTCAAAATTCGAACACGTAATTACAGTAAATGGATAGCATTTGCATAAAAAATCATAGAATATTGTTAATGGTTGTTATTTAAAAATAACTAGACGATATTTAAACGTTACGTTCAGGTTTGAAACTTAGCTTAACTTAAATTTTCCTAAATTATTTAAAAAATCGATTTTAGAACTTTATTTTTGGATAAATGTACTGCTGAGTTTAAATTAAAAGTTTCACAAAATCATTTGTCGTTGCCACATTATTAAAATCACCGTAGGATCATTCTCAAGGGTTATTTTTTAAATTAAATTAAGAAAAATAGAGTCGAGACGATATAATCATTAGCAAGTATTTTTGCTATAAAAGGATCAAAATTTCATTAATCCTAAAACCGCGAATTCTTAGGGTTTCCTTTCCCTTCCTTTTGTCCTTTTACTACGTCATTGTATCCACTATATGTGCCTACATATGCGTAATTGCCTTTTGACTCCTGAATAAAAATGCTGGCCCGTAATTTTCTAAAATTATTTTATTTTAATATGACTATTAATTTTTTTACACTACCTAAACGTACCCAAATGTACTTGTATGTGAGACAAATGTCTTTTATTGTCATGGAATCTTCTGCTGTATGTCGAGAGTAGGTTCAAATATGAGGGATCAACTTTTACCCTTCTATATTCATCAGGGATTAGTGTGATATTCGATTTGGCACTCGTTATTATTATTACTACTATTATTACATATTTAGATATCCAGTGTTAATATTAGGTGAATAGGTGAATACTCATTAGAAAATAATTTTAAATCAATTTATCATCCTTGAGCTATATTTATCTACGGATATATTCGAGTACACGTAAATGTTCACAAAGAATACAAACTTCTAATGTTGGCAACGTTTAGAAGGGCACACTTTCACGACGCGGAGAATTGGTCTATGGTGATTTGCCCAAGATATAAGGTTCCTTGTTTTTTTTCGACTCTTCTGGTGTCCTGACAGGGGTTTCGCGTTAATGCGACTAAATGTCGAGTGTGTATCCCTCTTTCAAGGAAAACTTTAATCTCCGTCTTCGGTAGTTAGGGCGCGAAGGTGTTTTCTGATGGCAGAGCCCGAAGGCCAAGGAAGAACAAAGTCACAAACAACTTGCAGAACTTCGCCGAGCGATTAACGACGCCATTTGTCGAGGCGTAGCTATAAGAAGGCTAGAATTTTTATTCGCCTATGCCATAACGTCTTAGATATATCGGCCTCTTAAGGTTGGCTGGGTCCAGGTCACAATTGCGTCCAGTTTTATAGCAGCAAAAAGGGCGTTGACGGCCAATGCTTCCCTGAAATACATGAAACCGGGAAGAGCCTTCCACAGTAAGTTGAATATAACATCATTAGATAAATGCTCTATGTTATTTTTACGAAAAAATCTCGGTCTTTCGCATTGCAGGTAACTGTTAGAAAAACTATTAAAAATGTTTCGATAAGTGCTGAGAATATTTTGGGTTAAAAATAATCTAAAATAGTACTTAAAAATAAAAGTTAAGCGTAGAGGGAATCTCAGCCGTTTCTTTGTATTCTCATATGTTTTAATGGACAAATCGCATGGTATGAATGAGAGAGTGGAAAAAGGATACATTATACTTTAAGCGGTGCAAATATATCTCTAAGATGCAAAGCAACGGATCTCAGTCAACGCTTCAACATTGCAATTTTTTGAGCGAAATTTTTTTCATATTTAAACGGCATAAAAACATCAAAAACATTAAAATGGCGTTGTAAATTTCACCAGCAAACTAAAACAATTCAACGGACGGAAATATTTATTTATTTTATTTATATATTTATTCAGTATAAGTCCGAAAACAGCGCATTCTGGCCTTTACATCGAACTTTTAACAACGATAACAATGATCACATTTACAAACACCCAAGCCCTAGGTGGAGGAAAAGTCACCCAGGCGGGAATCGAACCCGCGACCCTTGGAATGGCAGACGAGGACGTTACCACGCCGCCACCGGGGTCGGCATGAATCATGATTTCATGAATAATATCATCCACCTATTTCAATCTTACCACCGGGAATCACAACATCGTATAAGTGTCAACGACTCACCTTTGATTTTGTATCTAGTACCTACGTTTGAGTTGAAATTTTACCTAGCAGCATTCATTGATTTACTCGTACAATGGCGTTTTCTTAACCTTATTCGTCATATTCTGATTACTTCATTTAAAAAATACACGTATGAAAAATATTTTACGCTTGGTGAGATAAATCTAATACGATCAGGGTAGTAATCGCTTGCTGTGAAATATCAATCATATTACTTCATATTATAACTAACTGAATAGCTATTGTAAAAGTTTAATGGATTGAGATTTTTCAGAATAGATTAGTTCTATCTCAATTTGCAGATGAAAAGTTGGTCCCATCTAGGCGCATCCAAGTTTATGTCACCATATCGTCTTTTATTTTCAGTCCCTGCTACATTGTGGTTTCAAATAAGTTCACATCAAACGGTTGTAGGTAGTAGTTTGTTATTGGAAATAAACAATAACAAATGAAAGCTCAAAATGCCGATTCAGTAACCAGAAATGTTCAATTATTATCTTTATCGGTTTGAGACACTTCATTGCATATATTGCGGCTGTTTTGAAGAGATTTTCTTGACGTGTGATCACTTAAAGATGAACTTGAGACCACTACTGCAAATTTCTCTAGTGAGTTCTATCAGACTGGGTGGGGCTGAGCGCGTCTGAAAATTAATAACTGGTTATCCATGAAGTATTTTAGAAACTATTCAAAGTTCTATAAAAGTGGACGCAATAGGAAACCTATTTAAAACTTCTTATATATAATTATGCCTGGCTCGCGGTAGTCCAGGGGGTAGAGCGTTGGACTATTGACCGGAGGGTCCCGGGTTCCATTCCCGGGCAGGAAACTCTGGGCACCTGCAGCTCCTCCCAAGCTATGTGATTTCTCGGGTACCAGGTTTTCCTGGGAAACCATTACCGGCAAAGGGAAAGGAACTGACCCCGCTACCCTGATGTGTGAATTTCACACGCCGTCGGGCTTAGTACTGGGTGGGTGAACTCGACCATCACCTACCAAACCGACCTCCGGGTTGGTTACTGTGTTTATGGTTTTTTAAAAATATATTTATGTAAATGGTCCAGCATTATTATGCAATACACAACCCTGAATTTGTGTCCGCAATCCATGAAGTTAGGATCGGTGAAGGGGACTTATTAAATATACTAGAATATATGGACGCATCAAATTGGCTTCATCCCTGAGGTTCGATAGTATGACGGAAATCGGCGCAAACATAGTTTTTTGTCGTTTCTTTTGATCTGAACCACAATTCAAATTTCAACCGCCTTCCAAGATATGACGCAAATATGAATATTTTCGGGTATGAAAAGTTCAGGCATTGCGAAAGTTCCATTCTGACCTTGCTTGGCAAGGCGTCGGGTATATCTTCTTGCAAAAAAAATCAAGAGTTGCAGAAGACATCATTTTTTCCCCTTCACCTCGGAAAGGCCATTCTGGGAATGCCCGCCGAGGAGAAATGGAGGTGGGCCTCAACTAGGATAGTAGGGGAATTTCCTGCGGTTTTCACGCCCCTGACAAGCCTCTGTGACCCCACTTCGGAGGGGAGTGGGGAGAGGGGGGGGGTAGAAGGAGGGCAGGAGAAGAAACGGGGCGCTCACGCCCTCCGGGTTCGCCGGGGTACGTGTGGGTGGTCTATTGAGGGGCGTCTGCCATTTACGCCTCCCTCACCACGTCCACGCACCCCCTGCGGTCAACCGCAGCTGTGGTGAATTCGTGTCGTCGCGAGCTCCGCTGACCGCAGATAAAGCCGTCACGCGCCGGACCAATAATAGGTGTCGGTCTCTGAAGCGGACATCGCGGGGAAAGTCAATACGAGGATGACCACCCGTATTCGACCTCTACATCACTCCTTTGACACTGCCCACGAGAGTTTGACCCCTGCCAGCCCAGCGGGGGGTGGGAAACCTAGGGGAGATGGATCCTCGACCGGTGGTCTCGCCTCACTTCTTAAACTGACCAATTCCCTGCACCCTAAACGCACCCCGATACAATCTTGTACAGAAAAATTGCCATGTCTATCAGTGCCCCAAGTCCCACTGGTAAATATCCATCACATCATGCCATCCTGAAATTTCATCTACATCTACATTGTACCCTGCAAGCCACCGGGAAGATGTGTAGCAGGGGGTGTATCCACACCAGGCATGCAGAGCAGACTAACAGACGATTCACGCACCATGTATAAGACAAAACTAGAGAAAACATAGACATTCATTCCCAGTGTGTGTTTGTGTATGTACATATATGTACGTATATATTAAATGTGTGTATGTACACACACATACGTATATATATATATATATATATATATATATATATATATATATATATATATATATATATATACTCATATATACAGAAACAGATATAAGGAAAAGGGATAGGAACACATATAAAGGACGAACACAATAAAGGTGGGGAAGGCGGAATCGAACGGATCACAAGAGTAAAAATATTTCCTTGACCGGGACATACACATATATATATATATATATATATATATATATATATATATATATATATATATATATATATATGTATGTGTGTGTGTGATACATGATGATGATTCTATTAAATCCCTAGTTGTTGTTAGTTGCAGCTGTTATTGTCTCTAATTACTTTCGGATATTACATGGTAAACCTATTCGTTCTACAATCTGTCTAATCTTGAATAAATGATTGTCTTCCATAGTAATTTGAGATATTTTAAGAATGCTGAACGTCTTAGGAAAACTGATTGACCTCAACTTTACTAAAGAGATTCAGTCAAAAAATTAATGTATATTTTTCGAGGGGGTCAACTTCTGAGTGTTATTAAGAAACGGAAGTAATTACACAAAGGTGCTGCTTCATTATGTACACTGCATACGTATATGGCATATGGAAAGAGGAAGTACACTCATATAGAAGAGAAAAGGACAATATGGAGAGCACTCTACGGCGAAAGAGAACTAAATATGGAATGGACTCACGTCCTAAGACAAAATGGATTAGTTAGAAATATAATATAATGAAAATTAATGAATTCAATGATACTACTGAGGTCACCTTTAGTTAACATTCCGATTTCGGAAATATCTACTTCAGTTATTTCACGTAATGGTGTTGGTAATTTGCCGTGAAAATGGCTTATGCTAAAAGAAACGCCCATTGTAATCCATCACATTCATCGTCCTCACCGTGGGAAACGCGCGATTACTGAGGTTTCTTGATCTACTGTGCCATATTTTGCCAAAATTCCCAAATACTTTATGAGCACAGAAATTAGTCAGACTAATTGGGTAAGAAAGATAACAGTGAGAGAATTAGCTCACTCCTTACGAATGCCGTCATGTGGAAGACGACACGACGGTTTGATAAAGGGGCACGTCGAAAAGTATTCCTTATAGCGCTCAAAACAATAATTTCTTTAGTGTTAAACTAACATTATTTTCCTGTTAACATCTACAAAAATTCTACTTAATCTGAATAGCAAATGTATGCATTTAAAAAGAAACTCTTTGGTTGAGCAACAGCGCGATGATCTATACGAAATTTCACACTAGTGTACCACACCTTTTATCCTAAATTTGATTCAAGTCTCCAGGAAATGCGTTGTCGGTAATAAAGTTGAATATATTGGCTATCTTCGTGGCAAATATTTCACGTGTATGAGAGTGAGATCACTCCGAACTCCAATTAGCGTTCCAATTCGCAAAGACCACGGTAAAAAAGCGTTATAATCACCCACACACGTATAACTGTAAAGATCCATATAGCGTTACTAATCATTGCTTCCGATCTCCTAGTCGGCCTAGCAGTAGCGCTCAAGTAACTTGCGCACACAGTTGGAAATGATATCATCATCTCATTTAACAAGAACATTCAATTACAAGGACTGAGTCAGAGTTTCAATGAGCAAGCGAGTAGCTTGCATTAATGTGAAGAAACAAAGCTCATTGAGGAAGTGATAAATAAGTTTTCACAATCTTTCCAGTGGTTTGATTGTTTTAAAAGTGTAAAAGAGCACACTTCTTCTGAGACCCCTTTGTCTCGCTGGGAAATTAGCGTGAGATACTTATCCTTTTGCGAAGACGAAGGACGTGCAAGTCATTTTTTGCCCGGCGATTCATTCTTCACACTATCGCCGCTATCTAACTCATTCATTCTCGCTACGAGTGTCTTATGGACAGACGGCGAGCACAATAATGCCGTTTACTTCCTCTCCTAGGGACGGACCCTGACCTCGACAATGGAGTTCCTTATCCCCCGTGAGATACTGGCTCAGCTCGTCGCGGCCAATGATGGCGGGCCCGCAAGGAAGAACAGCCACGCAGGATTTACCGGGGTTTGTCCTAACACCACGCTTTTTATGGGGTGTGCATATCAGAAGAATATACGGGTCCGCCCTCAAGACATTCTGCTTCATTAATCGGGTGTTGGAGAAATGTAGTGCCAAAGTTAAAGAGATATGCCATTTCGCTTTAGTTAGACCCAATTTGAAATACGTCGCAAATTCTTGGGATCTATGGGAGAAATCGTTGATAAAAGAATTGAATAGGGTTCAGAGAAAGTACACCAGATTCGCCAAAAATATTTACGATAAGATGAAGAGCGTGACGGGACATCTGGACGAATTTGGCTCATAACCACTTTAGACCAGAAGATAACAAGCGAGACTTTGACTTTCAGCAAGGCTCAGAGCACTAGAATTTAACCTTGATATAGAGGGAATTATAATGGCCCCACACTATTTGGGTAGGTTGTACCACAAAGATAAGATTAGGGAGATACCCTCCGGGAGTTTGTTATTAATATTCGTTTATTCCTCGGACAATCAGGAATAATAGTAAAAACTCAAAGCCAATATTTTTACAATTAAGTTTTACGTGAATATATACGTCTGTGTGGGTGTATATAATATAATAGGATGTTTTATGTTTGTTTTTCATATAGTTGTATTCTATTAAACGGGTGGTTCCTTAGCCACCCCCGCTTCACGCCCTTGCTGCGGCTTGAGGGTTTTGTGTGGATACAGATGCGCACATCAGGGAGGCTAATCATGACGAAGATCCATAGAGGTTTCCCGCCACCTTTCCTGGCACTTAAATCCTATCTCCGATGTGATCCTTAACTCATAATAAACAAAGAGTACTTCTCACGAGGTTTTTCACACTTATGCCACACTGCCAAAAGGAGAAATTCAAGCTTTCGATTTTCCCGCCTATTCCCTACCATTCGCGACAGAAACACAAGGGGGAAACACCAAGACAGAAATTGATTAATACTATTAAAGTATAAACTACAGATTAAGGTGTGATTTGGTACAAAAATAACAGAGACGATTTTCCACTTACTAAAGAATTATTATTAATTAGTTTTTATGTGCTGCATCATTTTCAAGTCTTTTCATGTTCTTGAAAATGATGTAGAACGTCGAAACTAGTCGATAATAAACCCTAATTCAGTCGAAATTTGCAAGAGTTTTCGTCTCTGTAATTACTGTTAAAATAGGAACACACAGTCACAATTACTCCCAACTTATCTCATGACTACCGTCCTACCGCCTTCCACCTCGCACTCTTGGGGCGGGTGGTGGAGTGTCGTGTATTTAAAAGTGTAAAGTCACTATATTTTTGAACTGCAAGACCTGCATGATTAGAATGCTAACTGGCACTTAATCACTGAGTAAGCCCGGTCTTCTTTAATGTTTCCTTTTTTGTTTTCGTACTTTAGTCAGTGGAGTACTTACTAATTTATAATATTTGTAATTTGTATTACGGATGCTGAATGAATGGTATCTGATCGACCCCCTTCCACCCGCCCTTTAAGTGAATGCCATTCGTGGGGGTGTGCCATGGTGGGGTGCCATGTGTGGGGTGTATATGTGGTCGTAGTGGAGTAGAAGCAGAGTGGCTGGAGACCCAACATTCCCTGCCAACCGTACTTACGTAGGCTTTCAGGGTAATGTATATATTTAGATGAAGCTCTGTGGATTGTGTTGGCTAAGAATAGAAGGCACGCCGAAAAACTGTACATTTTTTATAACAATCGTCAAAGAAAATAGATTTTTTTTAAGGTGAAAGAATTCAAAATGGTGTAAGGTTAATATGAAATTATGCAATTGTAAATTATACATTAAATATAAATAATCATCTAGACAACTACATAATATATAAAAGTTTTCGGAAATCAAGTCTTCAAATTTAATATTGAAGAGGCTTTTAAGCAGCAAGGTTTAATTAGATAGGTTGTAAAAAATTGAAATGAAAAATTAGGATGATAAAAGTAATTTAAACGTAAATGTGGCCTAGCTGAAGCGAAGAAAAACTTTGCTTTAGGTCACATAAGCTTTCTTATGCCTCCACAGCAACTTTAAGACATTGACCCGCGACCTTCAAGCCTAAGATGATTTGACACCTGAGGGTAAAATTCAAGCTATGCAAAACCTTAGAATGTGAATTTCACACATTCAGAGTTTGGGTCCAATGTAGCTTGTTGACAAACCTGTGGTTTCTCTTGAAGCCCTACTCCTCAGATAATCATGTACCTTAGGTTTAGCAGATACAGACACATTAGCAAACGCTTGGCCTACGTGTCTGTTTGACACGAAACTCGTGTAATTATTATGCACATAATGTATAACTTCACGATTTATGGAATGCTTTAAGGAAATTTTTACTATTCATTATCCTTAGCCCGTTGTAGCCCCAATGGGTATGGCAATGCTCTGCCGCGGCACGTCTTTTAAGCCGGGTGATGCCTTGGGACATCAATAGCTGCAGTAGATATTCAGCGCACCGCATCTCAATTAATAGCCTCAGAGAGCACGGGAAAAATAACTGGTCCCCCTACACTGAATGCGTGAATTTGAAAAGCGAAGAGGCTTAGCACGATTTAAGCTAAGCTATCAAACTATAATTTGTGTTAATTACTATAATGTTGATTTTGTTATTTTACATAACCGTCTGTTTTCAAAAGCGAACATCTCAATATTTATATCATTACGTATTTAGATTAACAGGACAACGGTCTGAGGAAATTCTGTGTTGCTCAGGATTTTTTTCACGTTTATTTAATGCAGTCCTACTCTTTATCGTTTGCGGTGAAGGAAAAATGAGCGATGTAACTGCTTTAATAGTCAAACGAGGGCATTTGCATTATTCTTCCACCGGATACGTTGCAAGAGCATAGACCGTTCCAGTATGGAAGATATAAAGCCGTATAGCAGTGTAGTGTCCACAGAGATTGGCAAAGATTGGAATTTCATTAATTAATTCAGTTTCCAGTGCTCACAGTTTCACTAATTTATTCCCACAATAGCTTGTTTTCAGTAATCTCCCACGGTCATACTCTCTTGCTATCCACGAGATATAATTCATCATCGTAAAGAGTTATTAATTACTGACTTGTTTATATTGTTAGCTCTCTACTCAGTCCTGCGCAGAGCATAAATGTCGCATGCTAAATAATTTATGAGATATTTCCTATTACTCGGATGATTTAACTATTAAGTTAACAGAAATAGATCGGAAGAAAAATATGTGAGTGATTGTGTGCTGTTTTATGTTTCTGGTAATTTGATTTTCATGTAAAACAGCAAGGTTTCTTATCCTCAGTTCATAAATTTAGAAAAGTAAGTTTCATTCATGCATTAAAATAAGCTGAATGATATAAGCTCAATTCTACCTCTCTTATATTAAGTCCTGATTATGATTTTAAATGAGATAATATATTTTATTACGAAGTAGTTTATAGGAGAAAGCACATTATTTTTTACAGACATAATACTTTGATCTTCTTTTCATCTTATTGAATGGAAGTATTTTCTTACTTTTAAAAATTTAGAATACTTTTCGCCGTAATTTATAAAAAAACAACCAATGCTGAATTTCGCTAGCCAGTTAATAGTGCTAACAATGACCCAGTAAAAACATGTCACACGCAACCAAACTACTGGAGTCAGCCATTCTTCGGCGCGACGTGCAACGTGCCGATGTGAACGGCATGGGTGAGTCGGAGCACGACACCGTGGCGTCGCACCGACTGAGAGGACCGAAAATCGATCATTCTTCCCATTTTTCCTTTTGCAGGTGAATGCTCACCGCAATTTCGTCATGGAACAATTCAAGGAACACTAGAAACTCTCATTCAGGGACTTTTCCAACACGCTGACTCCGAACAGCTTTCCGAGACTTCAGACGGAGTGAAGGAAAGAATGCAGCGAGTAACTTTCCGGAAAGTGGAAAAAAGAAGCGACTTCATAAACGGCCACCGAGTCTTTTAAAAACTCTCTCCTCGCTTAAGATATTTAAAAACTCTAACAAACGGTCACAATGGGCAGCAAAGAAGGGCCCCGAAGAAAAGGGCCCGAAAGGGCTCATCCATGCGGATCGCCAACAATGCATCGCGTAGCTCCGTCTCGGAGGACTTTCGGCCTTTCTCTCAGCTTCACACTCCACAGAGGAAATTGACTCCGGCCTCCTTGAAGCCCGTCCTCACGATTTCCACGCTCGGGAGGGACGCGGGGCATTCCGGGGAGCGGACCCCCCTCCCTCACCGCCATACGTTATGTGCACTACCACTCCGCAGGAGCATGTCTTCCAGTTCACCTAAAACTACACTCCAACTTTCATCCCTCTTCGAGACAGGTACGTTGTTGCCATGAATGGGGTTTTGGCTTGAACAAGATATCATTTTTTGAAACAATTGGTAAAGTGTATGGTTTTGTGACTAACCTTTGACTGGAAATGTTTAATACATTTCTATCTCAATTCTTTGATCTAACAGATGCTTGCGGCTGGCCTAAAATTTCATATAAACTGTCCAGGTGTATTGGTAATAGTATGTCAGGAACACATCGCTTAACTAAGGACTTTGTTATACCTTTGAGGTGGACAGACGACGGTCCCGCTCTGAAACAGGTGATTTTTGGAGCTCAGAGGTAGGAAGAAGAAAGACAATATATATCCAATGTCGGTATTTGTCTTCTGGTATCGTAAGGCAACGATCACTGTCAGAAAGTTCCAGAAAAGATTTGCACTGCAATTAGGGCTGCCAATCCGGTGGTTGAGTAAGGATCGCATCTGGATACCCCTGAAGATCCTCTTAGGCGGAGATTTGACCACGGACACTCCGCCTTAGCAAATAATCAACTAAAAATCACACGAGTAAATTTTTCTTGAATGACTTTATGGCTGCATTGGTATAGAACAATGGAGAGGGTTCATTTTAGTTGGTCCAGTGATTTCGGACGAACAGGTAAGTATTCAGTGTTAATAACACCAATAAATGGATATTGGGAATGTGTCGCACTGCCAACTGGATGAAGTGTCGTAGAGAGCCGGTGTAGTGCGGCAAATTTACGTAAAAATTCTGTTTTTGGTGGAAATACTGAAACGGGCAATGCATACAGGCCTGTATGAATTTAACGAACCGAGTGTATTCCTAAGCAAGAATTTTAAAATATGGATTTGATTGCACCAAATCTTAACCTACGTAGGGAATTTTAAATACGTGGAAAGGCACTATTTTTAGATCCATACGTAGGGAGTTTTAAATACGTGGAAAGGCAATATTTTTAGATCCATTGTAATCTTAGCATTTCCCTTATGCTCCATACTCTACAATTTACCTCAGAACCTCATAGAAGGCTATGCCCCCTTCGAAGCGCTTCGTAAAATTAACAAATTATTGTCAGGGACCCGTCAAGTATTACGGATAGAAATTAAAAGTGAATTTGAATCTCCACCATATCGCATCAAATAAATATTTACTCTCTCTGTACTTGAGAAATCACCTTATTTACGTATTAATGTTCTCAAATATCATTCCACTTTCCTTTACTTTATGATTTGATGGAGAGGCCAGCAAATGATACTCCAAAAATTAAATTGCTCTGCGAAGTATAAATTAATCCTATGGGAGGATAATTGCTGAACAGCATTCTTTCTTGAACATAAATTTAAGACAGAAATACGCCATTTTT
Source organism: Hetaerina americana (assembly GCF_022747635.1). Lineage (NCBI taxonomy): Eukaryota > Metazoa > Arthropoda > Insecta > Odonata > Calopterygidae > Hetaerina > Hetaerina americana. Next base: position 78,640,322 of record NW_027287427.1, read on the forward strand.
TGTTCATGCATGCTTGTTCCAGACTTGGAACAAACGATGGAAAAAGAAATTTCCCTCAAATAGCTTTAGGAAAATTTTAGTTTTTACATACGCAAATTGATGAGTTTTTTATTTAGTCATAAAAAATTTAGGATGTTATATTTAGCTATCAATCATAGTTAATTAGATATTATTTTTCAGTCATCGAATATTGTTCGAAATATCGAACATTTTTGCGCATAATTTGCAAACAATATTAACGCCTTAAGGACTGGGGAAAACTTAGACACAACTGTGTACCACCAGGAAAATCGCTTTCTTTGCAATGGAGGGGGGATTTTTTATCACCGTTCTTCTTTCATGAAAAAAAACAGCATACGTTTTAATTGATAACATTTAAATCTGATTTAATGCCTTTAAAAAATACGTGCTCTTTCATTTATTTCCAACGAGACAATAATAAGCAAAATAAAGGATGAAGTCATATTTCTTTCAAATTTCTCCGTATATAATGTTCCAACCGAGCAAAGGATTGTGGAAATGAAATATTTCATATGCATTGTTAATGGTCGGACTGATTCATCTACCGAGGCCCATATGTGCGTACTATGAGACAGTTACGTGTAGGTTTTGGAAAGCCTCCTACACCTGCAGTATAATTCTATCTTCTAAAATTCGTGCATTAATCGCGGCCACTTTACTGTCCCAAATACTTTCTCCAAATCAAGAAAACCAGCTTTCTTCGCAACGTTATCTAAAGATTGAAGGGTGCATCGATTAAGACTAGGTAGTAGACCAATTACACTAGCCGTAATTAATATTTTGCATTTGAGAAATTGGTACAAAAACAAGGATATTATGGTTTTAACAAGAATTTGTCCAACTGTATTAGGAACTCTTTCTTTACTCGTATACAAAAAGTAGTCGCCGATGGGTTGATGTTATTAGAGGCAGACGTAACTTCAGGAATGCAGCAGGGAAGCATTATAGGGACCGTACTCTTCTAAATGTATACATGTATTCACAACGTTAGCTCACTCGTCAGCAGCAATCCTAGATTACCTACCGACAACAAGGTGATTTATTGATAAAAAAGGACGCCAGCAGATAGTGTGCTACTCTCTAACGATTTAGACCATAGTGGTGTAAGAAATGGAAACTAAAAATTTAGCGTCAGAAAATTTACAGTGAAAACGTTTTGAACATGAAAGAAAAGAAAAAATACACAAACATAAAAATATTTGGGTTTTATTTAAGAATTTAAAAACAAGTCAAATACTCGGATAATTGAATATGAGGGTGGTTGTAAAATTTATTGAAAATATAAGAGAGAGAGATACACTTTAGCAAGGCCTCATTTTGAGGTTGCGGCATTTATATTCCGTGGTAGAAAATGTCAATTTAAGAATTGAATAATGTTTCGAGGAAATTCGCTAGGTTTGTTAAATATTGATACGAAAAGAGAGGTGGCGCCATGGTTATACTATAAGATTTAGGTTGAGACCTTCTTGATTCATGGAGTGAGCAGGCATAAATTTTAGAATTTTAGAAGCGGACAGGACAACTGAGTTTTCTTGCGATGCAGAGAGAATTATTATGTCACCATACTATATTGATAAAGAGAAATGATAAAATAAGAGAGGAAGACACCGTCACCCAAAGATTCAAGCACTCGCTCTACTCTCGCACAATACGCAATCATTAAAAAACCGAGCTAGAGCGTCCGGAAAAATTAACTGAAAGACTAAAATTTAATGATTGAGTCAAGCAACAACAATACGCAAATTTTCCTATCGGGAAAAAACAGGAAAGCTTTGAAGCACGTTGATACAATGGTGAGGCTAAAAGAGCTCCAAATCAAGAGAGAAAAATAAATTGAATTCCTAGCATAACAATTTGTTTTATACCGGAATAGGAACGCCTTTTGAAAATACACTCGAAAAATACTTAATGCATCGCAAGGAGACAAAAATAATCACGTAAAGCGCTTCAACAAATCACAAAAAAACATTCTGCGTGATTACTTGGAGGATGACCATGAAATGTTATGGCTTGTTCAAGTTTGCTGAAGACCGCAAAGGTAATACCTGTATATTTACAGATATCACAAAAAAAAGTGAATATTCTGAGTAATTCCTTCCAAAGCGCCTTTGCTCACGACACAAACATACCCAGTGAAGCCCCAGTCAGGTCCATTATAAAGATGGACGACATCATCATTACGCGTAAGGGGATAGTGCGTAAACCTCTCCACATTTTAACAAACAAATCTTCGGGCTAGAGGATATTCCCGTAGATGTGCTGAAAAAGTTTGCACAAGATTTTGTGCTATAGTTATAATAAATATTTAACAGATCAACTTTGGAAGGCTTGTATACCCTACACCTTAAAATAGCTAACGTTATGCATATTCTCAAAAGTGGAATTAAACAACACCCCAGTAACTAAGACCAATTTATCTTACCTAACTCTCCTATAACGTTCCAGAACGTATACTTACCTACTTCTAGCAACGCCTTCACATTCCTCGACATTCACAAGCTTATATCCAGCAAACAACAGGAATTCAAAAAGGAGATATACTATGAAACGCAGTTGGAGCATTTTACACACTATATTCTGCATTCTTGGAAAGAAACAAAGAATTGAATGCGATTTTCTTGAATTTTTAAAAGGCGTGTGATATATTCTCAATCGACAAATTCTTAAACACAATTTCAAGGGTACAGAATAAACTATAATGTAATAAACTTGATTCAAGACATATTAAGTCTTGAAACTAATATGGGAAAATAAATGGCTTAACCCCTAATTATATACTGGTACTAGAAACATTCAGCGCTTCTCAGGGAAACATCATAGCCTCTTACTTTTTCTATATAACTTAACGACATAACCTCAAAACTGAATAGCAACATAAAACTTTTTCCGAAGACATCGTAATATACAGATAAATAGCGAAGGACACAGATCGTCTTATACCAAACAATAAATTAGATAACATATATAAACGGTGTACAGAATGGGGTCTTGAATTCAAAAATTAAACTTTTATGATTTAGCACATTTAAAAAAAATAAAAATCACGGAGGTGTTCGGATGGGTGTCGCAGACTATGTAAAATTCTTCGGTGTCATCATCGCACACTCCACACTATTTGCGGATAGGCCTTGAAAAAGCTGGCTTTCATCACACACACGATCGGAAAAATTTTTAGCGATGAAAACATAAAGGGGATGTGTTATTTTTCTTTAGGAAAAACCCAAATAGCGTGTGCCGCGAGCATGTGAGATCAACCTAAAAATACTGATTACATAACTGAAAAAGGTTCAGAGAAGGGCCGCCAGATTTGTACAAAAGACCACAAAGCGTGTCGTATTTTCCACACGATCTATGATAGGAGCCTTAAGATATGCGAAGAATCGGAGTTAAATAGATTATACCTATTGCAAAGATATCATTTATGTGGTTTTACAACCTATATAGAAGATATAATTCAGGCCCCTAATCAACATTCCCCGCCAAACGCCCTTGCGGCGGCTCGCAGGGTGTAGGTAGATATGGATTATTACATCGCCAGGTGAGAAAAAAAATAAGAAAGATAGATTACCGAACAGATTTTTCCTGCGTAGTATTCGCGTCCAAAACTCCAGGGAAAATCACTAAGGCAGTACATACAATTAAAATTCCACTCAGCTTGCGTCAAGGCTGGCGTCCTAACTCACCCTGCCATGCACCTTTGTACCGGGTGGTGGGGGTGTCGTGAATTAAAAATGTGGATCTAATTAATGTGTGAATTGTTCATCCTGCATAATTAGAATTCTAAACTAGTTCCAAGAAACTGCGGGAGATGCCACGACAGAAACTTTACCGGAGTCATCCGCATCCTGGTCAAAGGGAATGATTTTTGTACTCTGAAATTTTTTAATTATTCTTAACTGGTCATTACTGACTGAGTGGCAATTTAGTCCGCACTATTGAATATGTTATCTAATTAGTATTTTAATGACAGAGTAGTTAATAGCAGTATGGTATTTGTAATATTTATAAAGAATTTTGCATCCATGGTGTCTGGTCGCCTCCCTTTCGCCGGCCATTTCAGTTTATCGTGGTGTTCCATGCGCTGGAAGTGATGAAGAAGTAGAATGGCTGGAGTTTACGTAACACCCCATGCCACACGTCCTTATCATGGCTTGCAAGGTAGTGCATAGACGTAGCTGTAGATGAATAATTATTACATGACGCATATATGTATATGTATGTATGTGCACGAGTACTATTTATATCAGGTAATATATATTTCAATGAATATTTCTCAATGGATGGTTGATGCTCGAGGCACCACCCGAAACAGCCTCGCGGCCGCTTGCTAGGTATGGTGTATATGTAGATTATTTTTAATAATCATAAGTATTATCTCCTCATTCCCCTCTTGGTAATGCTTTATCTTTTCTTCGACTTTCTCGGGTTGAACGAGGTATTAACTTGAAAGCAAGGAATTCTGGACAATTTACTTTTCAGGAAAGAATGCACTGCCACCACCACTTTGTGAGTACGAGTCAACTTCATTTGTTTTAAAATTAGATTTTAATAGTAGTCAAAAGTTTATTGAAAACTAGAATTACAAAAATAATAGTAACTAATGAAGCCATCAAAAACTCCTCCAACCATATCAAAGATACTCGGAGTAGAAATTTGGATCATCGGAAAGTCATTTTTGTCTCCGTTTTAATTCAACTAAACACCAGTATGAAGATATTCTCCCTGGTAATGATCACGTCTCTCACTGGACATTTAAACGAAATATGCTTTGTATTTCCTCATACATGATTTTATAACAAGACCTAGGTTTCGTCACAGTACGACATCACCTAGAGAAATCATAATATTAAGATTACAGGAAATGTGTATTCAAATGTATAAGATAAATTCAGAATACGTGCTGGTATAATTATACCTGTACATTGTGTTTTAGGCAAGGATAACAGGCAGAGGGGGAGAAGAAATGGTAGGCATTTTTCTACCCCACCTTATCCTTGTCTACACGTCACCAAAGGACTAACCCCTACGAAATATGTTTAATTATGTACGTAGGATCACAATACTTGTTTTGTTTCAGTATGTGCCATTTCCAACAGGTTACCTTAAACTATAGAGTCTATAATACAACAAACAGATCGCTTGCCCTCCGTCTCCTGACCACGCAACCTCCCACATTCTTACGCCACCGAACGCCCAGGCGAGCAGTCGGTCCCGATCGACTTGGGTGTCTGTACATGGGGTTGCAGTGCCACCGTTCGAACGTCTTCATCTCAATGTCTCCGCGGGGGATACAGGAAGAATGCGGTGTGTACGCGTGGAGAGGTGTTTTGGAGAAAAGAGAACTGAGACCGTGTCTTGGATTTAAGGGAGAAAGACGTGAAATGGAAGACACGCCCAAAGGAAGACGCCTCTGCTACACATCTCCGTTAGAGAACATATCCACAGTCTTTCGAATGGGCATTCATTCTATTCCCTCCTTTCTCTCCTCTCACTCATCTCCGACGGAGACCACCCTGAAACTCACACGGAGGCCTCGCCCCGAGAATGGGTACGAACGTTTCCCCGACCTGTGTTTGCGGGAAGCTCCCATTCTCTCTATCTCCAGGCGGAGCCATCACCCTGCTACATGCGTGGTGGTCCCTGACCCGACCTTGCCAATCGCCCTTTCTCGAACGGGTCGTGGGGATATTTTCTTCCCGACAACGGGATCACCAGAATGGAAATTGCCTCCCGGGGATGGATGCTGGTTGGTGACAAAAACCCTCGTGAGTTGAAGTCTCTTCCCGGAAGCCAAGCCCGTCCAGCTGAGTCAGTCGCCCTTCGCGTACTCACCGAGGGATATATCTTGGGTTGTATTTCGTTGTTTGTGTCCATTCAATAATCTGGCCCCACGGCCACATTCGTCTTTATATCTGCATAATTACCCCACGATTCTTCAAAAAGCACCAGGTTGAATGGATAAGAAATAAGGGAGGAATAAGCAGAGGAAAGGAAAAATATTCAATAAAACCCTCGCCAACATGTGCTTTTGTTGGTAATTATATATATATATATATATATATATATATATATATATATATATATATATATATATATATATATATATATATATATATACACACACACATGATTTCGTCGAAGTAACACGGAAGAGTTGAATAAAAAACTTGGTCAGCAACAAACAATATAAGAACACATAAAACGAACACTCACACGTTATTTCTTGATAATTTCGACGGAATTTAGCCCCGTCTTCATCGGAAGAAAGAGAAGTACTGACCGACAAAATATTCTAGATAAATAATGAAGCCGAAATAAATGACGCATTGAGGAACATTTTTAACACAAATTTGGACAATGAGTTACATTTGGTTACCATCAGAGTACTGCGGCGGATTTCTGCATCGTATTTTGCATCAAAAAACTTTTGAAAAAATTTAATTCTCAAATTTCACTTTGATAAATTTATCATAAAAGACTTCTGGAACAAAAGGGTTAAATAGAGTCAATACTGATAATATATATGTCTTATCTCCAATTTTCAATGATACTCACATTTTTTAAAATAAGATGACTTTAAAGCCTGAAAGTAAACATAAAATGCGCAGGAGAGGATGTAAGTACAATATGAACCGAAGTCAACTGAGGCTCTAATTTTGTGTATTCGACGCATTTCGAGGAAACTGTGATCTTTGTTGAATTTTCCTAAACATGTGAACGAACTCAATGAATACATTTTTCATGCCAAAGCAATTTACAGATGCGAAGCTTGATGGGAATATTTGGTGAGTTCTCGTTAGTGTATTTACATACATTGAATACTCTTTCTGCCACACCTAAATGAATTTTCCCAACGATAGGACATACAACTCAATAAATATCTCATATGAAAATTCCTAAAGACGGATATTCATGAATATCCCACGAGCCGGTCCCGAGAAAACTTTACATTGGTACATGCAATTATTGCTCATATCAGAATTTATCAGATAAATTTCATGTAACTAAATTGTTGGACCTAAAATGAACTAGTTACCTGCTCAATATTTTGATCAAGTTTGTGCGGTGCTTGCTACACTGTATCCCAAGGCGATATCTTGTTTTAATTTCTTCCCTAAGATTCTTCAGTTTGAATTGAATTATTATTTGCATTGAATGGCGAGAGTATTTGAGGGGCAGGAGACCGTCCGTCGAATGGGAAGTTAAACATTTCTGTACCTTTCGCTTTAAGAGTAGACTAATGCCGACGTCTGGCTTTTTTCGACTGTGCAATATTCTCTCGTAACCATCCTTTGCATCTATCAAATTGCTCTATCTATCTACTAACAACGGTTAATAAGGCCTCACTTTCCTTCTTTCTCCATGATAAATTGACCAACAAAGATAATTTGCAAATAATTCATTAGAATCCTTAATACAGATCCAAATACTTTGGTATAACAGGAATTAGTCATTTAAACCTAAATTCGCACATCCGTCCGAATTCCAACTTTATAATTTTTTAGGATTTAATTTTCCATTAATTGCATTAGTTTTATACGTTCAAATCTCACGTAGATGTTTTGTGTTGTCGAATGTGTCAAATGAATCAACCTGACGGCACTACTCAACATCAATTGTACTATCGATACATGAGTGAGTCTATGGCCAATTGTACCTCATAGAAAAGAATGTGGAAACTCCAAAAAGGGAGTATATTCCTCTAGTAATTAGTGAGGTATCTATTAAGTTGAGGGCATGCTCTTAGCTGATACATTTCCAATGTTTTCTATTTAATTACTCAAAGGAAAAATCTTCTCCAAGCATATGAAATATGAGAAGACAATAATGAGCGTAGTCACAAATTTTGATTCGGTTCTTGCACGTTACGGCATGGTTAGGCTTTTTATTTATTCTTTCTTAAGTCGTTTCTAAAGTGTCAGACTAAAAAAAATGATTCTTCTGAGAATGATAATTCACGAGGATCGGACAGGCACTACGGACGTAAACGATTGTTATGGATTTCGCTTAGTTTATCAAATGCAAAATGGTTTTTAAAAAGCTATTTCTTCAATCTTCTCGCGATAAGAATGCATTTTAATGTCACGATCCTCCTATTTCGCCGCACGCGGAAGGAAACCCGCTGACGATTCTCCATTTAAATGATTTACTATTTGACTGCAAAGGCAAAAGAAGACTTTCGCTTCCACGGAGATCCATCACTCTTCCTCATACCCAGCCAGGAAGCGGCGGTCAATTTGTGCTTCCTCGCCCGCCCGCTAGGACGCATTGTCCATCCTCCCCCGCAAACACCACGGAATGGGGGTGCGCCGAGTCGACGGGGGAGAATCCCTGGCGATAGCGGGGGGATGAGAGACACCGTCGAAGCCAGCAAGCCATCTGAGGAAGGAAGGAACCGCGCCCCCCCCCCGCCACGAGACCCCCTCCGGCGACGATCCCACGCCCCCACCGCCTGACGCGTCGCCTCCCGGGGCCCTCCCGCGACCGACCCCTGGAACGTGGCCATTGTGGCTCGCGGACATGCGAAACCTAGAAAAGGGCTTATCCCACGACTCCTCTCCTCAACGGGGTGGACGAGAAAATGTTAGCGCGTGTCCTCGTTCGGAAAGGGTTTGACCGCTGTCCGTCAACTCACATTCTTCCAACTGCGACCGACTTTGTTTACTTCTACACGGTCCATCCTCAAGCTCTCTCAGCTCACACCATCTTATCTCAGCCCTATTATCTTTTACACTCTTGGAAATACTGCTGTAGCGAAATTCCGGAGCTTGTAATTCACATATTTGCAGTCATAGATTGTACATACCAGAACGTGAAAGTACCCTTGCATGATATTAATAGGACTGGTATCTATCAGCAGAAAATTCCGAATTTATTATCTATCATCATATTACCATACCGAAGGATAAATGACTTTTAAAATAGTCTCCTGGGTAAAGTAGGCTTAGATAGACTAACTCTCGATACGACTCAATTGATGAAGTATTGTAATTGATATTCTAATTTACATTTGAACTGGGCCAAGGTAGTCATACCCTTAATATCCTTTATTTCAAATTTTACTTGTAATTTAGCGTACCAATATAAGGTATTTTCTTGAGCTTCATGAACTTGGATTTGTAAAATATTCATCGAGAAAAATGATTGGATAAAGCACAATTTAACCGGTGACACTCCGGTAAGACGAATGGATATTAAGAATGATTTTTTGTGACGGATTTCACTTTTCTCATATGTGACACTAGAACGTAATATAATATATTAAATATTTCATATGCATTAAATTTTAATTTAATTGCTGATTAGTGCGCTCCGCGCAATTTTGGATGTAAAAAATAGAGAAATAATTATTCTGCGATATCCATATTTAAATAGCAAGACTAGATAGGACTAACCCTCGATAGAACTTATATATAAAAAAATTGAGAGAATCAGTTTCGCTATCTGATCCCACGATAAGGCACCTTAGTGATCTAGAATAAATAAGTCTCCAATGGTTACCCCCTTCCAGCCTTGTAAGTAATAAGATGGTACTTCTATTTCATTATCATATCACGTGCTTATACTGTACATTGTGCTGGTTCCATTCAATGTTTCTGCAAACCTCCATGAGAATACAGACGGCCATTTGGAAAATAACTCGATGGAGCACAAATAAGGCGCTCGAAATATTGCACCTCGTAGGTAAACGTTATAGGATCGCAAGGACCGGCTTTCCAATATCCACAATGAGCCTGGGGACTCATTCGTTCGGCCCAAGTCGAAATGTCGTCTTTGCGCCCATCATTCACGAACCGACACTTCCAATATTTCTCAAATCTCTACCGACTTGCAAATGTGGGATGACGCCAAAGAAAACCCTTTCTACTTCCGCTCATCTCACTACAGATATCTCGTTTTCTACACGTTGTGGGATTTACATTTTTCCCCGATCCTCTACCAACAGCCGACGCCGCTGAGGGAAAGAGTCCTCAGGCTACTGCCTTCCACGAATCCCTCCTCCTGTGACGGTTCCCTTCCACAGGGGTGACGCTAAGCCCGTCGGCAAGGGTACAGTAGACCCCTTAATCCCCAGCGTGCGATCGTGCCAACAAACTCCTTCCCTCGCGTCCTATTCTTCGCCTTCTAACACTTTTTTTTAATATTCGTCCCTTTTACGCTTCCTTGAGTGAAAGGGTAAATGGAAAGCATTAGCATCGCTTCCAAGGCGACAGAAAACATCGACGCCGAGGGAAGGAGTTTTCCACTTCCATTAAAAGGAAAGGTTTTCGACCACCGTTCGAATAACTTTTTTCGCACACAAATGGTTTCAGTGGAGGTTCTCACTTGTTCCTTCGGTAATTCTTTTCGATGCTTTGACACCTAGGCAAAAATTTACGTCGGTTGACCGGGTTGGGTGCGACCAAAAAGCTTCAATCCGGTCTCAACCGGTCAACGTGAAGCGTCCGTGGACTCCCAGATTTTCTTTAGATCTACTGATTCCGATAGGCGGACACAAGGTTCTCCTCCAATCTTTGGTAGTGTACCTGGTAATCCCTAGTCGCCCATTTCGATCGTCCCATTTGGTCAACAATTCCAATTATGTCCGTCTGGACATGTGACCTCGACGCTGTGAATGCCTACACTACAAAAATAAACTTCGGCTCCTGCGGAGGTTACAACACTGGCATAGAGAGTTTAGTTTCGAATGTTTTATTGGGAAAGTGATATTAGTTTTCTTGGCACCTGAAAACAAGGGGCGCTGTTTACTTCGAAAAGTTCAACCATTGCTAAAAAATGACATTGAATTTAGGAGCCAAGTGTGAGTACGTAACTGGATAAAACGAAAACCCTTTTCGTTTGCCAAGGAGATATTATAAAATAGTGTTAACTACTGCCACATGCATTATACTTTATTTTCTGTGCCATCGATTACGTGCTGCGATAAAACAAAATACTTAAAACAGAAGCATATCCAATCAAAGAAAATATACCTCATTGTTTGGGAGAATTATACGAATGCCAGAAAACTGTCAATCAAAATAACGTCAGTTTCAGAAATTATTTTTGTAATATTTGATACATTACATATAGCTTTAGGACCATTCTTTTTCATAAATGGTTTCTCTTTTGCATAAAAATTATAGCTTTGATTTTCTTCGTTAACATTCTAAATGATATCCAATCTTTATGATGAGAAATATTCCACATGTACAGGCACAATCCCATGGACGTATTATTAGGATTTTACTTATTTAACGTAACACAAGATGCTTCTGTCTAATGCACATGAATTGAAATCGATTTTCCACGGAATTGAACCAAAAACATTGAAATATATAACTTAAGATCATGAATTGAAAATTTAAACACTACACTCGGAAAAAAGTACGCATATATAAAATGTGTTTGGGTGCCATGTGTAATATGCCATACTGTTATTACTTAAACCATAAACATAACTATAATAGGCGAGCGAGTTTCCCCGAAATACCTTTGCAACATTCCTATTAACTATCAATAGCGCCCACAAAAAAAAATACATTTTGTACCCAGAGTGTCTGATATGATTTCTCAGACTTTCTTTTCCTAATTAAATAGGGAAATACGTGCGTATATATTTTGACTTTCATTCATTTACGTTTATTAGAATCAAAATCAATGCTCTAAAAATGAAAATTTCGCCTCAACGTACAGTTATTGTACAAGAAGTTACATGTAAATGTATGATATATCATTTAATCCTCCTCGATTTTAATTGTGAAATCAGAAATAAAAATACATCTCGACCAACGTCAAAATAGATTTAAAAAAACTCGAATGTATCAATATTTTCTGGGGGAATAACTGGATTAAAAGCGATTGCTCTCCATCGCTATCACAAAAATGTAGAATTTAACAGCTATTTAAAAGGTTCGTCGAAAAATTCATATAAAATCGGACCAACATTTGAAGCAACGGCTTGAATCCTTTTGATAAACTGCAAAATCATTTTTTCTGCTGTCTATCATTTTTGGTCTCGCAAAAAATAGATATCATTAAATGAGCAATCTGTACTAAGTAAAATACTGTCTTCGACTACAGTCGAAGTTCAGACCTTCCATTTGAAGCCTCCCCACGAGGAGTCCAGAGAGTAACGTAACGTTTGCCTGGAAATTCAGTATTAAGAGTCTCACTTGCTCTGAATTTTCGCCCCCATAATGAATCAAATTTTGTCACAATTTCCAAACGTGAGCAATGAACACATTCCCGATTTTAAGAGCCCCCTTCAGACCTGAACACATTTTGTATCGACACTCGAGCAACGGTTTTCGTTAAGGCCGACAGTATTTTTACCGCTTAAAATGTCAATGCTATCGCTCGGCTCATCTTCTGCCCTTGCCTAATTTAATATATACGGAAATGGACACAGTAATCGTTTTCTCCCCATCTGATAACATTCACTCACTCGGAGAGACGAAATATTTCCGGGAGGAATTTTTACGACCGCCCGCGAAAAACCCTCGCGAATACTCTCCTCTGAGGCCTCCTCTTCTCCCACACTCGCCCCCTTCACATCCGCCCCCCTCCCCTCTCTAACCCCCCCCTCCCGGTCTTTTGATACTCCCCCTTCTCCTTCCCCGTTCGAATCCACGCTCTCACATCCACCGTACCCCCCTCCTCCACTCTCGCCCCCGAGCCGGGGGCGGTGTCTTCTGCGGAGGTAGCAGAACTAGTCGGACGGAAAATATCGCCTCCCCTCCCTCCCTCCCTCCCTTTGGAAATGGCGAAATTTTTGAAAAATGGTCCCGGAGCTTTCGCTGAAGATTTTCAGCTACGAATGGGCGCAGGGAGGGGAAAAGAAAAGGGGTCTTCTCTGCGGGAATAAAAGCGTCGGGGAGTAGTCGTCCCACCTCCCGGGCGGTGGTCGAGACAAGAGGGAAAGAGCGAGAGAAAAAGGGTTGACCGTCTCGCGCCTTCCATTGTCACCATTCTCGGACCGCGAAGAATGGGAAGGAGAGAATGAGAGAATGAAAGTGTTTTTTAGGCTCGCCCCATCGCGAGTGAAGAGATAAGCAACGGCGAGTCCACTCCCGAAAAATATCCCGGAGGCCCGAAAGGGTTTCTCTCTTTGCTCAAAAGGAAGGCCTTTTACTCACCCCCCCCCGCCACACCGGAGGCCTTTCCATTCCTCCTCCTCGCCCTCTCGTCCCCTCGTCTCCTGCCATCCCCTCCCCGCAGGTACTTCAAAACCGGGGTTTGGAGGACGGGAGACAGCAAAAGATCACATCGCCGATCATCTCCGGCGATAAAAACGTGTATAAAAGCAGCGCGTCGTAAGACATTCCTCGATGGTGATGCGTTGTTAGCGTTCGGGAGGTTATCGCGAGAGCTCATCTGTCATTTGGAAGGGAGAAAGGACTAGGGGGGGAGGAGGAGGGGTTGCGTGCGTGCTTGTAGGGAAGACGGGAGGACCTGGGGAACGAGAAGCCGCGCGGGCCTTTCCCGGGGAACAATTCTCCCAGCGGCACTTACAATGTCACGCCCTCCTCGGAAAACTGTATTCCTCTTTTCGGAGGTGCAACGGTTTTGCTGCTCCTCTGGAAAGAGAATAATAATAATAAACTGCTTGAGATATGTACCGAAAATGTGTTGTGAGATAGTGGCGGATGAGCTGCTTTCTCGACCCCTTGGAGTAACACGTTTTGCCCGATTAGAACCGGTGTACGGTGTACGGGGGTGTCTCACAAATGTTTAGTGAAGAAAAAAATAAGGCTTCTTACCATCGAGAGCGTTCAAGATGAGGCAACAGGACTCCAAAGTAGTGTAAACATTCCGCCAAAGGAAATGCTGATATGGCACAGAAATCGGAGTTTAAATCGATGGAAAGATACAGAAATTCACGGAAATATTTTGTATTATGGATGGCATTTAAATGATTTCTGACTCGATTTTAAAGTTTGAATTATGTGTGTATGTGTAAATATAAGCTAACACAATAGATCAAAAATAAAAAAGTAATGGATAGTAATACTTGCAAAGTAATGCATAATCATATTCTTTTCCTATGCTTCCTTCCCTGCTACAGACTACCGAGAGAGTGTAGAAGTAGGTGAGTTCTGGCTACTGAGATGAGATATTTTACTGTTTAGAGTGATGAACACTTTTGAGCTTTTTATTTACTATATTTAACTCATGATAATTTGGTGCATTAAAGGTTGAAGATAAAGATAAAATTGCTCCGATACTCACAGTCATCTCTTTCTTTGAAGCCGCCGGGTAAAGAGTACAAATAAAAATACTAACGATTGCAGAATTTTTTTGTTCAAGTTACGGATAAAGAATTTGTTGGAGGCAAGTTTTAAGGCGCATAAAAGGGTACAAATGCGGATGTCAGCTTGAAACTTAAGTGCCGTATTCATCACGCCAAAATCTTTCGGTGGAAGTTTTTTTCAATTTGTCTGAACCTTTATCGAGACATCAGAGTGGAAAACCCGCAGAGCCCTGCAAAACAAGAATATTGCCTCATTAGAGAGGAATATCGAGCTGCATCGGACACCTCGGCGAGCTGAGGGTCTCCATGTTGTTGATGCTGGGAGATATCTGCCGACTTATGAGATTCCAGGGCGTGATAATCGTAAGAAATTGATTATTTCGCATTGGGTGTGAGAAATTTGCGCGACCGGAGCGTTTGTCATCCTTAAGATGTCCCTTGCCATTTGGCGTGCTGCGACGATTCGTCCCAGTCACGCGTGCAACATTAATCAGCCCGGCCACTGGTTTATCAAATGATAGTGCAGACGTCATCTATAATTTGTGTATGAAATTGTCATCAACCAACCACGACGTTCCGCATGAGAACATTTATGGTTACATATGATACCTCATGAGTGTCATTTAGTGTCATGCATAGATTATTCACTCAATCGTGTTGCCACAAAACTCATTTTTAGCAGCAAGTGTTTGAAGCTTTGTGTGCAAGGTGATGCACCCTTTTCCATTACCTAATTAGCTGAAAACACGAGCTAAATTAAAGTCACCCATGGGGTAGGGAATTTCAATGGGCTGCTTACTCGAACCTTGATGAAACCTCTTTTCACTAATATGAACAAATTATATTATCGCCCATTACTAAGATACAACACCATTAAATTTTGCAACCAATTTATTTCAGCAAGTATGTGCAAGACTATTGTCAATGAGAATGAAAAAGTGAGATTTTAGTTCGATTTGAGGAATTTGTCGTTAAGATTATTATATGAGACTAGACGAGGGTACTGAGGTAATACGGATGCTTTTCCGTATGACACTTGTACACGTACAGTTACAGATACATGTATGTTGAAATGAAACGCGATCGAATTCTCTCCTTGCCAGGTAAAAATGAAGTATTTATTGCATTCAAGTACTTATATTCACGTATCGTCATAGTTTTAAGCATGAAGAACAACTCTGTCTAATTAATCACCATACAAAATGTCAAATATTCATTGCTTTGTTTCAAGATTGTGAAAATATTAGTTTTTACCAATCAGATATACTTACCAAATATACTTACTCGCTTAAAATTCAGTGTCTTCACGGTTTTAGAGGCCGTAAAATCTATAAGTGGATTTTAAGTCGTGGAATGTAAAGCGAATTTTAAAACAACCAGTACCGTAATAATCGGTCATATATGAACATCAATTAATTGATCCTGTACATCTATGGATGCTATTTCCCAATGCGATAGATCTTAATGATATTTATCGTCTTTATGAGAAACTTTTATATTTCCTTTTCAAAGATCTCTAAATTTTTAGCGAAATTGCCAGGTACACGTAGCTTCAAATTCAAGAGAGCCTATAAAATAACGCAGCTATTTAATTAACGTTGACGGGAACACTAGTAAAATTACTGGAATGAAATTACGAATCAGTGCACAAGCTGTAAATGCATCAGTGTAAATGATGGTATCAAACATTTCAACAGAATGAGACGGTTGGCCAAAAAAATACTCCAAGCTCGAAATACTTATGAGGAAAAATTGACTCGGACGTTCAAAGACGAATGAAGTGCTTGATTTACTTAAAAAAAGGAAACCGTTCGGAGAACATTCAGCTCAGTCCAGTAACTTCTTCCAGGCTTGCTCTCAGTTCATTTTCGCACACTATTCCCGAAGCTCTTAACGCACCGGAGAGAGTTTCTCCCATCATTGCTCCTCTCCCACCACACTCCGCGCCTTCCGCTCTCTTCCCCGCGGTAGCCGGGGTATCGTTAATCATTCCCCGCTGCCACGCCTCCTGGTGGAAGGATAATGAAGGACAAAACCGCGCGTTTGCGCCCCGCAACCGACCCTCTCGTGGCGGGTGGAGGGGGGAGGAGCCTACTCCTCCCACCCCGAGGCTCACTTCCTCCTTCGGCCAACGATGACGCTACACCCCCGCCCCCTACCTCCGCTCCCACAGAACTTCTCATTTATCAAGTTCCCGTCACCGCGAAAACCCACGCGCGCCGACGCATTCCCACCCGGTCCCCCTTCTGACGTGCGCGACTCTCGGTCCCGCGCAGGCGCTTGACCATACGGCCTCACGGCGCAGGGCGCCCCCGCAACGCTTCACACCTGAGACCCTGGATTGGGGGACAGAATGCTGCAGACCCCTTCGGCTGGGCACTGCTTTGACAAATATGGAATCCACTTCTCCAAGATCACAAAGTATTTTCCCGTAAGTCATATAAAAAGGATGAATGCTGATTCTTAACAGACAAAACAAAGCAACATATTCTTTCTATATTTTAATCATAATGCTGAATTGGTATCTTCCACGTTCCGCTGACGATGTGCGTTCCATGTACCGACGCTGGCATTGTGGGAACGCGCAAGAGTTTCGTCACAGCAGGGACAGATGATCTCCTATTTACGAAATACTACAGATCTACTGTGGGAACAAAAGGTCCAAGATACCTAAGAGTTTAATAAAGGGGACGCTTGGGTCTTGGTCAGTGCTAATGCAAAAGATGCCAGATTTCCTAGTTGGCTCTCGAACGAGTCCATCCACGAAAAGGTGGCGATAGCTACGAAAGCCTGGAGATGGGAACATGCACATCTTGTGAGAGACTCAGGAGGCGGAGATCGGAGTGAAACACCAAAATTAACAGCACCTCTAGCATATAAAATTATTCCTGCAACTTCGCCGTGCAACCCAACGACTATTCTATCCAATCTCTCTCTGCAGTTCATTCCTTGCGTTTCCTTGCCGTGATATTGGCTGGTATATAATTTTATAGAACACGTAGACCACTTTAAGTTGTTCTTTCAGTTCAGTTCAGTGGCAATACTTAATCGCACTTCTTCATTCCATCAATATTTGTAACCCTTGTGTATTTTTGTTTTGCTCTCTACGTTTAATATTAATAAATCCTCCACTCTGTTTCCTATACATTCATCGGTTGACTCTTCCCGAAACTTCTATTTAGCCTTTTCATTTATTTTATGTTTATGTTTCAATTTTCTCAACCCTTAACGTTGTCTTGAATTTTCAGGTGCGGATGTGTAGGAAATGTGTGGAAAATAAACGTATCGCAGAGAAGATCTTATTGATTTAAATTGTTACCTTGGCTGATCCTGTGCTATTACAAAAAAAGATGGGGGAAAGCAAAAATTAACTCAATAAGAGTCAATAGCTACATGTGATAACAGCTCATGCATACAATTATGTATATTCTGATGTCCTATGGGTTCCATTAGTCTTGGATGGGGTCGACGTTGGACGCCATGCTGCCTTGCCATGGCGCTCACCGCGTTCAAGCAGGAGGTGCTTCTCAAAGCGGCCACCGTTTCAACCCCTTCAGCAGCACCAAAAACGAGACCTCCCACTGCATTTTCAATTGTGCATTGGAATACACTTTGAGGAAAGGGTTGGTCACTCGGTAGCCAATTAATTTGAGTCTTCTCCCTTTGATTCTTATCCTATCTCTAGACAATATCGTGATTCGGAAGCAGTAGAAAAAATAATTGAAACATGCATAAGCCTGAAAGATACCTTCACATGTTTGTCAATGCCTGGCATGGATTCAAACCTCTGCCGCACACCTTCCTGGTGGCGTGGAGGGTATTTTGCAGATGTAGATAAATTAGCAGAGGTCGGCTTCACACGCAAAGCTATGAACTATGGCAAAACTCGTGAGACCATTTTCTGCTTAAAGACTAATGTTATTGAAATTATGACGTAGGTAGAATTATTTGGCCCGGCAGAATACAATGTGATCTTTGCTACTGTATACAAGGTTGGTAGGAAATGTACCGTAGCAATATTTTCCAGACGTGTGCGTGAAGTGCTGAATTCAGACCGTCGGTTGAGTGAGCGCATGATCGCAGATCGTATTGGCATTGATAAGATGACAGTGCACACCATTATCACTGAAAAATTTGCGATTCGACATCTTCAAAGGCATCGCGACGATTCCCCAACCCCCTTACAGTCCCGACTTGGCACCAGGAGGCTATTTTTATTCTCAAATGTGAAATCCTCTCTCAAAGGACACTAACATGGGACCTTAAGTGCCGCCAAAGAAGCTTGAACTCATACCCATAAGGACCTTCCGGAGTCTGCCTTCCAGGGAGTCTTTGAACCGGAAAAAAGCCTCTGGTAAAAATGTGTCGATGCCAAAATGGGTGTAGTTTGAAGAATTTTGAGGTATTGGAGCAATATTGAATTAAATTTATTTTTCCAAAACCTTTCCCGATACGTTTTATACAGACCCTGAGTAATGATTACAGGTATTCTGAATATTGAAGGCTTGACGTTTAGCATCTTCCTTTACAACCTATTATAATCTTTTGAAATGATTCTACCTGTGTTATAATTTCAATAGAATTAGCTTAAAAGAAGAGCAATAGTGAAAAAATGCCTTATGGAGATTGGTGTTGATAAAGGCAGTTGGAGAGATGATAAAGACTTTGATGGTCGAGCGGAAGTAGTTTTCACAGTTATGGGAAGGGATGGAGAGAGGGTGGCTGCACTGAATTACCCATATCAGTCCATTGCATTTCACAGACCCAGAAAAGTAACTTTCTGTTTCATTTCTTTTGATTTCGAGCTCAGGCATAATATGGTTGACTGAATGCCCAATCGCACTGTCCATGTTGAAAAAATATTTGGCCTCTCATCAATGAAAAGGGGAAAAGTTTTCCTGTAATTAATTCACCTAAAATTATAATGAAGTTTTTAAGTCGCGTATTTAAGACTTCCATTGGAAACACATTGCTAGAGAAATCGACATTATTTCTTGATCAGTTAATGAAATAAATAAAGAAGTTACTATCCTCTTTCTTACTCTGTAACATTTAGGGACAAAGCGAGTGGTAGAACCTTTTTTATATTAAAAACAATTGTTTTCCTCTACCACTGCAATAAGTGAATTGCCCATCTTCGCAGCGATGAAAATTTGAATCTAAAAAATCCAGATAAAAAACGTTCGCGGAAATATTATGAGCAAATTCCATGATAGCAATTAAAAGTGCAGACATGCTGAAAATGTAACCTCAAAGAGAATATTAAAAACCACGAAATATTTTAAGAAAATATTCGTTAAAATTTGATCATTTTTTTAAATTAATCGTCCAGTGCTTTCAGCATTTTTGATGACTCCCGAATGAGGATAAAAAAGTTCCATTTGAGAAGAGTTTTGACAAAAAATAGAACAAGCATTTTAAGAAGTACCACTCACTCTCACCCCTTTCATTAAATTCTTAAACTACCTTCTTAGTTAATTGAATTTTGGACTCTACACCATCTAACACATTTTTATATTAAGAAGGCTTGAACGGTCCTCCCGGATTACTTAAAAATCTCATAAAAAGCTAACAAAAACCAAAGAGGGCCCTATGCTTTTCTGAATCATGCTTTTCTTTCACACTCCCAAATTATTAAGTAACCCATCCAAAAAATGACAACTTACTGTCCCAGTTGAAAAAAGTGGAGAGAATTTGAGCAATTCCAGCCATTAGTGCAAATTAACAGAAGAAAAGAAGTTTAAGGACTTATATTATCTC
Organism: Hetaerina americana; assembly: GCF_022747635.1. Lineage (NCBI taxonomy): Eukaryota > Metazoa > Arthropoda > Insecta > Odonata > Calopterygidae > Hetaerina > Hetaerina americana. The sequence goes on from NW_027287427.1 coordinate 78,660,336, forward strand.
CATAATTACAAGAAAACTGCAGGTATATGTGAAATTGAATTATATTATTTGGGATCGCGTGGAATATGAAAAAACGTAATAGCACCGTCATGGTAGCTACGAAAAACCCTGCGTCATTGGGGTACCGTGGGCATCGCCGCTTTAATGACGAAATGTAAAGAAACACGAAACTATATAAGAATTCCTTATTACACAAAATTACTTGCTTTCAGGAGAAGTCTCGAATAGCACGCTTATAAATAATTAACCGGAAAATGTTTGCAGAGAGAAATCACATTGGTTGAAGTGAACGGAATTCCACATGAGCAAATACATTAACGTTATTTTGATGGAAAAAAATGTTGCAAGAAACACTTTCAAGTACATTTGACGTAATTAGAGCAGTCTTTCAATTACCATTGAACTAAATGGTACGCAAATCCAGGATAAATTGAACAAATAAATATCAAATCGTATTAGAGTAGGGAAGAGAGGGTATGCTCAACGAATATTGGGAAAAGACGGAATGCAGGAACGAAACAGGTTAATTGATTAAAATCAGATTTGCGTTTCATTAAACCTAAGTTAATCATAAGGTAAGGTATTTAAACAATTGATGAGTACATGACAGAATATGCTATGAGTAATTTTAGAGAAATAACCGTTATAAAATGAGGATAACAATTCCATTAATAAATAGGAATGCCAATTCAAAAAGTGACCTTGAATGGCATAAATTTCAACTCTTATCATGAGAGCTTAACCAATTTAGGAAATGGAAAATGGGCCAAGTAGAGAGAATATGATTGGATGCATTTTCTCTCATAAAAAGGCTGTTGAAAAGAAGGTGGGGTTAACGGAAAGAAACTTTATCCACAATTTTAAGAAAATATCAGGGAAAATTTAGACATGAAGCGTGGTTTTCAATGAATAACTTCAAAACCTGGTCGCAGAGTCAATCACATGTTAAAAACGTGATGGATTTTTAAGTATGCACTGGGGAAGATTGGGTTGAATATAAGGGACTAAAAGTAAGAGAGAAGAGGGAGTGCTATAAGTGGTAGCGGAACAAAGGCGGCTGCTGGGGGTTACTCGTAGATGTCAAGATAAGTGACGACAAGAGGCATCCAGAAGGCAGTCAAGTAATCGTGTAGAGGTACGTAGGAAAATACAAGTTTTTACGGATGGAATGAAGAAAGATTATAGAAAGTATAAAGAGCTGAAAAATGCTTTAATTACTGGGATATTCTAGTGTCGGTGTTATCATATTTCGTTGGGATTACAATTGTATCATTAGTTATTTGCTTGTGTATCAACAAACTACCTCGACGGAAGGACTAATGATAATAATAAATTCAAAAAAGAAATGCAATACTTGGGGGTATCGTTTTAAGTAATTATTACTAAGAAGTAACCGAAATATATGGATTAAATTTAGTCTTCATATAAATTTGTTCTTATGTACGTAATTTTGTAATTTAATAATTAATAGTGATTTGTTTCGTTTCAGGAAGCTATAGATTGAGGTTACTTACAGTATGGAGAATATACAGGCTTGAATTTTTCTTGAGTTCATTACAACGCTCGTTTATGGAAATGATAAACCATCCATTAACCCAGATGTAAAGTGGAAAATGAATTTTCAAACTGGCCACGTGTTCCTCACAAATGACCCAAGAACTGGAAGACATCACGATAATACCATTGTGAAGAGTGCGGAGGACTTTATCCCATAAGACCAAAGAGCAACCAAGCAAATTATCATAAATGAGGCTCATCGTAGCTACGGCAATGTGTGGAAAATTATTCTCAAAGAACTGCAGATGTCAAAGGTGTCCTCACGCTGGCTTCCACGACCATTGACTCATTGAGCCATAACACGATAGGACCAGCAATCGCGGAGCGACTAGCAATCAAAGCGATATCACTTTGAAATTTTTCCGTAACCTCCCTATCCTCCTGATTTCACCTCAAGTGCCATTTTTTCATTCCCAGAACTCAAAAAACCATTTCGAAGCTGGAGATTCGACAGCAAAAATTACGTCATTCAAAAGGTGGAATGATGATTTCCGACGTAATCTGCTGAGTTCTACAGTGACGGAAAGGTCAAGAAATGCTGGACGAAATGTATAACTCTGCATGGTGACTATGTGGAGAAGTCTTAAGAGTAGCAAATAAAAATTAAGTTTTCAACTCGATTGTTTTTCAGTAATAATTGCGTGATTACCATACTCCTTCGTACAGACACTTGGAGCAAACGAAGGCCAAAGACTGCCAAAAACTCCGACTACGGTTGTAGGGAGGCGTTTTCCCAACCGAAGCTGAATTCTGACACAATCCCGGGAGCGGATGGCTCGATTCGCACCCGTTCCAACGACACCCGCTGGTGTCCGGGCGCCATCGCAGTGCCCCGCTGGGAGCCCGCGGGGGGACGCCCGCTAAAGAGGCGACAATGGATGCCTGTGAACGGGCCGCCGAGTTTCCCCCACCGAGGCTGAAGAGAGTGAACCGCCCGCCCGGCTCCCACATTTAATTTTTCGAACATTTTTTTCGTCTCGTCTCGAAATCACCCCCGCTCTTGGACACCTACCGTGCCGAGGTGCTCATTGTTGCGGACCCCATTCCTCCCATCTCTCTCTCTCTCCAGGCGCCCTCCCTCGGAGGTCACTGCGAATTTCGGTGGAGACTTGATAATCTCATGAGATATTTCAAGCCAGCGCATTCCTATCTACCCGTGTGGCACAATCGGGGTCGCCTCGTTTATAATGTCCCCTTCAGTGTAATATAGTATGCAGTGAAAATATTTCCGCCGTGGGAAGGGTTTATGAATTGAAAGAAAATGTAGTCTCGCTTTGATTTTACGAGTGGAAGGAAGGCAACTCCAAAGTATTTTAATCCCACAGGTCGACACCTTTTGCAGGATAAAATGGCAACGGAATCGGCGCAGTGAGTAGTTGCCCCATCGCGCTCGCATAGCGAATGGCTGGTGGTGTTTTTGATGGTTCTCTCGAAATGTTTCATTCGCACTCCTCTTTATTTATGAAGTTCTGCGTCGTCATATTCCCCATCTCGGAGCTTCATAATCTGGATGTATGTATCCTCTTATTAGCATATATTCGTATGGCTCCAAGTATGGTTTTTACATATGATGTGAGCGTCGCTTCAACCATCCTGTGCAAATAATGAATCTGATGATAGCTATTGTGCTTACCTTTATGTGTACACCTTTTCACACTCAAAGCTCCAAAGAAAAATAGACTTCTCCGAAATTTCAAAGAAGTATATAGTTATTGAGGACAGATGTCCGCAAGAGATATTGCTAAAATATTCATAGTAAGATTTGGAAATTTTAGGTAGTACTATGCTGAATGGATTATTTCGATGCTTAAAGAGACTAGAAATTTATTTCGTAGATTTACTTGAATAAGCTATTCAGGAAAATATATTTCGGAAAATATGTATTTTTACCGGAAACAAGAAATCGTGCAAAAATAAGAATGAAAGAAGTGTTTACTCACTCCGGCCAATTACCAATAAAATTTGCGAGGGAAAGGAATAGAAATACAGGGGTGATTCCGACCATATGAGCACAAAAAGCAATAAGTAGTATATTTTTTCCATAGATTATATTATTCTGTCTCTCCAAATTCTTCCTGCCTTCCATCTTTCCGTCAAAATGTCCCTTTTTTCCACCCGCCACGCTTGCACAACGTTCTCCTTTCTCCCATTTCCTTCAAAACGAACGTGATCGACGGAGAATCTGCGGAGTAAGTAGGGGGCGAAACGATCCCGGTGGTCGGCACTTGGGGGTTCCCTGGACCAAGAGATATCATTTTTTTAACACGTTTAGAGTTTTTAGGAGTTAAAAGTTTTTTGTTAGAAATGTTAAAGGATATCCAACTTTAAAAACTTCTCGGCTTATAAAATTGCTATAAAGCAATTGGATTTTTTGATGTGGTCCAAGTCTTAGGAAAAGGGACCCAAATAATTTCCATGGGAAGCCCCTGACAGTCTGGCTATTCGGATGAAGAGAATCATAGCGAGGAATCAGAGAAAGTTTGCTGTTGAACCACGAAAGCTGGACGATTCTACTACTGGTGCGGACCGATAGATATTTTCTAGTAGTATGTAATGGTAGTTCGTAGCATGATGGGCAGAGGTATATCTTCGATAGCTTCAGAAAAATTAAGCACCTTAGCGTCTTAGGGGCTGAGATTTACTCGTAAGCTATAGGAAAAAAGGGTTGGAAACGAAAATAATATCGCTCTCTCTCTTTCATTCGTATATGCTATTTTTGATAATTCTTTCGAGACTAAGACAGTTTTACTGCACCCCCTTAAAGTAAAAACCTAAACATCACACCCCCTCGTTTCGTTCATGAGAGATGTAGATGTAAACGTGTAAATGAATATTGACACCTGACGACCAACCCTTACACTTAGTAGAATTATAACGAAACATTAAATTTCAGTAGAGAAATGCTACAGTTTGATGAATCTTATCATAATAAGATTAAAATAATAAAAAAGCAATTGCCAATTCCTCTTTGTACTGGCCAGAAATCATTCAAACGCTCGTAAGTATAGCATTAAAATGGACAGGTGTAGGCGAGTCGCGCATCTTAACCTTAGCTGACATTTCTTGGAAACAGGGTGGTAAATATTTCTATTATCACGATGTTCTCATTAGCAGCTAATGAAATGCTGAAGGTGAAAGAATCACACGCCCTGTCTCGCCGAACGAACAAAATTCCGGAACGTCATTATGACGCGACACTTTATCCCATTAATAAAAATTTCGGATTCATGGACCGTTCGCTCCCATCCACGGCCCGCCTCTCTTTAGCAACCGACGCGTAAGGGCAAAGCCAAACACAGGGAGCACAAAAAGTGGAAAGAGAACGAAGAAAAAGGAGAGAAAAAAACTGATCGCGCGGGAGGTGAAGTCCAATTGACATCCAGATCCCACCATTGATCGTTGACAATGGAGGGTTGTTAACGATGGTCGTACGGAGGCCAGCGCCGTGTCGAACGCGATTCCCTCTCCGCCGCGGAGTCAACAAATAAAAAGAAAGGGCTCACAGTTCTTTTCTCTCCGCTCGAACCGGCTCGGTCGGCCGGGCAAGGGGATGATCGTCTTGGTTTACTCGCACAATGGAGCCCGTGGAAGAGAGGGTTGATCGAAAATCCACAGGGTGGGCCCGCCCACTTTGTGAAAGGCCCAGACATGCCAACGATATATCGACGCATTTTGGATGGAAGTCGATGTATGGATATATCGATCCATCTCTCTGTCCCTCATAAAACACACACACACACATCTATATGTGTGTATATATATATATATATATATATATATATATATATATATATATATATATATATATATATATATATATATATATATATATCGATAACATTTATCAATATTTATCACATAATGGATTGGAATATTTAATGAACTCGGACGTTCAAAACAAATATTTGGATTAATATGGCGTTAAAGGGTGTTTAGACTTTACGGGAAAAATAAAAACAATGTTGGTTCTGTAAAGGAAACAAAAAATGTTCAATTTTATGAATATTTAAAGTGTCCGTTCACAGGAAGCACCTAGAGTAATGAGAATTGTGGAATAACTATACCGAATTTTATCTTAATCATATTTCATTTCGATTCAATGTAATTGGAGTAAATATATAATTATTAAACAAATAACTCTAAGTACATTAAATTGTTGAATAGCTGTAAAACAGGATTTTAAAAAAATAATCGAGAATTTAAGGTTGATAGCACATATGTAGAAGAGAAACGCAGTATTCTTACACTCTTCCGTCTTCAATTTTATGCCCACCTATCATTTTCTTTTGTCATCCCTAGTCACATCTGGGGCGCGTTGGGAAGACGCGGAACTCTTTTAAAGGGTGCACAAGACGGAGGCGGGAGGGATCCCTCCCACACCGGTGCCAGGTTTCACTTTCGATGGAGAGTGACAGGGTGGGGGATGAGGGAGGCATTTTTTATTGGACATCGCCAGGGGATATTGAGATTTGGGCTTCACCTTCTTTATCCTCCCGGGCATTTACCCACGTCCACACAGATTCTCATCCCGTTTCGCCATCGGATCCATCTCTTTTCACGGGAAAAATCCTTAAGCCCCGCACCCATATCCTGACGAGGAATTCCCTTTTCCCGGCTCGATACATCGACTTTTCCCCCTCCGAACCGCGTCGTAAGCACACCTGGGCGTCCTTTGCTCGCCTGAGAATATCCTGAGCCAACCTCCCGCCCTACGTAAAAAAATTGAAGCATTCCTCGCCCTCTTTCGATCTACGTCTTTTTTCTCGTCTCCCCCCCGTTGCCCCCCCAGCTTCTCCCTCAAAGTCCAGTCTGCATTCTGCCGGATCACTAAGGAATCATCCTCAATGAAATACCGCCCTATGTATCTCTCCTGCCTTCGGCCGTGACTCCAACGCTCGCCTATTAGTAGCACATTCAATGTGCCGGTGGCAAATTAATAGTAAAAATATTTAGAGAAGTGGAAAATAATTATTTCATTAGCCCAGATTAAGTTTTTAAATGTGCTTGAACATCAATAATGATACCAGTACTAAAATAATCCGAGGAACTCCATGGATATACGAGGGTCATCCGGAAAGTAGTACCCGTTCGTGCCGCATGAAGTGCTGACGACGCGAGTAGCCGCTGGACAAGGTCAGATAGCTTCAGTGGCTTGTCTGCCTTCTCTGAGCCAAGTTGCGTGATGCTAGCATTGCCTGTGTTGTTTCTGTGATTGTTTACAATGTTTAAAAAAATTGAGAACGCCGCCAGTTGTGAAGTGAGGGCAGTGATTAAATTCCTCAATGCAAGAAACGTTCGCCCATGTGATATTCATCACCAATTAAAGGAGGTGTATGGAGACAATGTAATGGACGAGTCGTCTGTTCGGCGGTGGTGTCGCAACTTCAACATGGGGAGGGGGAACACACACGACGATGAGCGTTCGGGGAGACCGTCTGTCATTACAGACCAACTGGTGAGCTCAGTTGACGAATTCGTGAGGAACGATCGGCGCGTCACAATTGATGACATCTGTGAGCATTTTCCCAATGTTTCTCGAACAATTGTTCATGAAATTGTTAAACACCATCTGCATTATGCAAAAATTTGTGCAAGATGGGTCCCTCGCGTATCTCAATGAGCTGGCGGCGAAGGACTATGCAGCAGGAATACAGAAACTTGTCACACGTTATGACAAATGCCTTAATTTGCTTGGAGATTATGTTGAGAAGTAGTTTAAAGTATCCTCTTTCAAATAAAATTTTTTATGTTTGTTAATATTTACTTTTGTGTCTTTATTTCACGAACGGGTACTACTTTCCGGATGACCCTCGTAGTACATCTGGGTCTGTACGTATTTCATTGAATGCATACACACGCACGTCTTGAAATACGAGTAGAGAAGTAGCGTGAATTTGAATGTTGACGACTTTAACGAGTCATAAAAAAATTGGGATGGTTCTTGATTGGAAAAAACGGCTAGAAATAGTGATTGTTGAGGAGTACGTCTTACTAATGCCTTATTGTTAGAACGGATTGATACACCACGACTGAGAACGGCATTATGGCTGACGTACTAATGACCAAAATATGTAAACAATCACATAACAGGTAATAATTGAGGAAATTTGCCACATAAACGCTTAAAGTACATTAATTGAAGACCAAGGTGCCAGAGTGGGAAAATAAACGAAACGCCCCTCTTCATGAGCGTTCTTATTTGAGGGTAATTATATGCCTTTTAGAATGTCACTTGACCATTGAGGGCGAAGGAATCAACTAGTCCTAAGCTCTTAGGTGTGTAAAAATCACTTATAACGTAATTTGGTGGAAATGGTGTCTTTCTATGAACACCATGTACTTACCCTAAACTTACATAGCTGAAATTACATGGCTCAAAAACACGTGGATACTAACGTCAACACAGACGAAAGTAAAATTCCGGAATCCAAAAAACCACTAACTTGCCAAAGAGGCCACAGTCATAATATCTTATTTTATCCATACATTCCTTTAAACTGTGGAAGAAGAATATACATATATTATAGTTCTTCACTTTTATTTATTTAAAACACTTTATGAATTAATGATACACGGAAAACGCATTTATGTATGCAAAAGGTTTTGACAGTGAAATTCTAAGATTAGTATTCTCCCACGCAGAGGGCCAGGGTTTGAATCCTTGTGCCGTCGGATTCTGAAGTGGTGTTTTAATTAATATTAGTGTCCAATAAATTCTCCTAGGAAACTGTTATGAGACTTTGGGAACTTCGTGTAGAACATTACATCAGGGTGATTAATGCATACAACCTGGGCGTCATACTCTCAGACTAAGCTGACACAAAATAAAGGCTACCCTATACAACTTTCCTTTCTGCACTTTTTATGACTAGCCCCTACAAACCCAACTAATGCAATAAATTATTGACCTGTGAACTCAAAGGTTTCGCATTAGACAGCTACAAAAATCAATTATATCTATGCAATTCACTTACCTTTTATTGAAGAGAAATTGGAACCTAAGATTTCCCAAGTACCCTCGGAAACCTTGTATAATTTGACCAGCCCGTCCCAGTCTTAATTTAGAAGTGCCTATGAAAGGTATTTGAACGTCACAGACTTGGATAAATATAAAACAAAAATATTAGTGTCAAAAATTTTATTAGAATAATTACTAAATCAATATTAAATATTTTCATGAAACACACAAAACAGATCTTTGAGAGAAATGTTTTCGGCTAGTAAAAAACTGAAATATGTAATTTTTTTATCCGGGTCTAAGAAAGACATTGTAACAACTCTAAATTAATCTCTTTAATGACGAATAATGACGCGAAAGACTCTCAGCTTAATCAAAACTTCTAGAACAGAGAATTTGTTGAAGTAGCAACTATTTGAAGTAATAACTGCCAAATTGTGATGCACGCTGGCCAGTTCGACTTTCGCGGATGTTTGTCTCAATCAGATGGACAACCATTTTTACTGCGATGAATTCTATCAAGTTTTCAACAACCGTATCAATATCATACTTCAGAAAATTTAACTATGAGCTGGAAATAAGCTTTGCTATAAATGTTCCAGGAATTATTACAAAACCTCCGTCTGAACTAAATCAAGTCTCGCTATTCCAGTGGGCCAATATATAAGCTACATTCCTTTCGCAAACCTTATTCATGTAAAAACATAATGGTAGACATATTTCTCCTGTGAAGTGGATTTTAAGCATGCAAACTTTCGTTTTCATTCCTTTTTTTCAAACGGTCGATAGAGAAGCAATTTCCGTACAAACACTCAAAGACTCCTAAAGGGCACGAGAGGGTTTCATCAAGGGTTTCAAACACGTTAACCGCCACTGTCGTGTTTAAGTTGAGTTATTGGTGTGCTTTTGTAGCAACACTTAATAGAGAATAGCAAAGGATGGCATGTTGCTATGGAAAATGAAAAAAGTTACAAATTTATGCGAAAGGTGGCTAATTATATCTATTAATGGCAGATCAAAATTTAATGGTGATATATAAATTAGGACCAAACATTAGGAGGAAGTGGGCATGCCTACGATGAATTATAGGAGTGAGGAAGAAATAGGAGAAATGATTAGAACGTTTAGGTGATAGATAGTCTGCAATCATCTAATCACAATCCTTTCTTCTATGATTCGTTAGAAATCCATACCACATTCGCCAAAAAAACACAATGCCTGAAGACCTCTAATTTGCATCCTAAAAAAGACATCCTGTACGTTTGAAATATTAATGATATCTTCTCGGAAACTCAGACGGTAAAAATATTTTTGCACCGCAGAAAGAAACTGGGGAAACTTGTGAAGGAAAAAAAAGACGATCTTTTATCTCCTTATGAAAAATCCCTCCCGCACGATACCTGCGATCTTTTATATCGACCGGAAACGAGCGATAGGTACGATTATCTCGAGGTAGTCTAGAACCGTGAAACCTGCAATCCTTCCGATGCCCCACGCGTGTTTTGTGCGGAATCATGAGGTGCCGGAGAATCTCTCAGTCCATAAGAGGGAATAGGAGGAGGGGTAGACATGGAGCCGGGAGAATCGCCTCGGAATGATCTAGCGCCTCCTAGACACGGATAGAGTCCCGCAGACAATGGGCTCCCGTGGACTCGTGAACACGATTTATTATGTTTCCAGCGATAAGATGGAGTTGGAGGAAGGAGATTTTTGGGTAGGTGTGCAGCAAAAAAAATTCCCCTCCCTCGTAGGCAGCCCCTTGCTGGGACTGCCCCACCCCAGCAGATGCTCCGAGAATGAATGAGGAGATGAGGAAGAACCAACCACCTCTAGGCACGGCGAGATAAGTCCGGCGGTGGGAGGGAGATGGGATAGGTTAGTCGGGAGGCGGATTCATCGTTCGTGCTATGTGTGGGAGGCGAGGGCGAAGGTTTTCGGCGGCCGTGGCGCGTTCTGCCCCCCCCCCCCCGCCTTCACCCTTAAGACAGTAGGGAGGCTGACGCGGCAGAAGGCACCGCTCATTGGCGTGGACAGGAAGGGGCAGGACGAGGGATGGGCGGAAAAAATTCGAGCCGGATCGCTACCTGTGGAGTTAATAAACATTTATGTCCATCGGTTGATTTTTTGTGTGTGGGTGTGTGTGTGTGTGTGTGGGTGAACGGTCGCGGTCGGGAGATTGCGTTGTGAGAGGCGAGATTTTTGGATTGAGATGGGAACAGAAATGTAAATCGAAGGCTTCCCTTCTCGGAGTGCGATTTATTGGAATCGGTCGGGGAGCGGTCGGTGGGAAGGTTATCTCGCTCGGTCTAGGGGATTTTTGTTTACTCCCACTCCATCTTCTAGTTCTACTTCTTTATCTATTGGTGTCAGAGAGTCTTTCTCGTTTAAATTAAACAAGTAAGAGACATTTCTTTGTTCACCGGCCGCAGTGTTAAACTATAAATTTTTGCATTACTTTAACGAAGAAAAAGCCGGAATGTGGTTCTATTTTACATCTCATCTTGATTAAACTAGTCTGGCGTAGCAATACCGCATAAGCCACGTACATTGTAGATAGAAGGTGGATCTCATTTGCTCATGAGAGGATCTGTCAAATCACTTCATCCAGTATTATGGCAAAATGGCGGGTCGGATCGTAGCCTTGTCATTCTGATAAAGGTGATAATGGTAATATAATATTTTATTTACCTGACTGATGACAGTTTATGTGCATTTAATTCAAACAATGGCATCAATTCATATTCTATAGTAACCTAAGAACTGTTATAAATAATATGAAATCAAACGCATTTACAGGTAATCCTTATTTCCGCCTTCTAAAATTAAAATTAAGTATAACGCTCTAAATTTTCTCTCAGTTTCGCAGGCAAAATTGAACGGATTAAAAGAAAGAAAATGGTGCTGTTACTTGCATGCATTTTTTTTAACATGAATTTATTTAATTCTCTGCCCTGCAAGTCACCACTAGTGTGTGTGACTGGGGGTGAATACTCACCAGAATAATTTTAATGGCCCCACCGAGATCGAACAATGTTATTATGATCCCAAGGAAAAAAATCATATCTTAAATCTATATGTTCTACACTTAATCTCTCTAATTTTGACGACATGATCTCTCCTACCGCAGTACGATGGGGGCAAAAATACATTTTAAACATTCTGCCACTAGAGGACCTTCTTCCAATTTATGCAAGGGCTTTAATCTGCAATTTAACCTTCTCTCCATGAGTGATTGCCAGTCTAGCTGCTCTAATATTTTGGATACGCAACTAAGTTCACCATATATTGAGCATTTCACTCAAAGGCCAACTCATAAGTCGCAGATTGAATTTCTCAAATTGAATATACCATGATTTGTTATGCAATGCAGCTTTGCAGTTTTGATTCGTCGATTTTAGTTCGCAAAATGGCCGTGAAATAAACTTAAGCCTAAGGATAGGAATACTCGTAGGGTACGTAGCCTCCGTTAACGACCTATTGACTTGATGTTTTAGCATGTGCCCTTGGTCTATATTAAAAATTCATCAATAATAAAACTGACCTTATTTGCCTGACGAATCACCTTAAAGAATGTACGCATTGGAAAAACTTCGTAGTGGCCGTAACGTACTCTAATTACTGTAAGAGAATGCTGACGTTGCTCTATCACGTTGTTTTAAATAACTGGAAAATAAAAATAAATGCTTGCTATAAATTGTTTCTATTTCTGATTTTTATCCTCCATTTCGAGCATCTGGAATATTTAAAGTCTCTTCCAAAACTTCAGGGAATGAGCAATTGAAATCTTCAAGAAATGAGATGAGGCATTATTTTGAGTTTTAAATACAATCTGGATGAGATTACTCGGTCAGGGTATTGAAGTAGGTTGAAATATATTAGGCGAGCGTTTAGAGCGCTTACCTGCATGGCAGGATCCGTTGATCTGCTCGCTTTTACCCCAATTCTTTCTTTCCAGCCCCAGAAAGGCATAGAATGATGCGGAGAAATTCCACACAAGGATATATTAAGGAATTCCATAACTCATCCCGAATCGGATTCATGAAGGATAACCAAAAAGGGTATAATACAAATGTTTCAGTAAACTATTGTTGTTCCCTGCTTACCTATGGAATGCTATTGTATTCTGTTTTCGATTAATCGCTTCCTTAAATAAAAATATTAAGTTTAGAAAAGGAGGCTGCGAGATCCCCAGAATTACTCATCCTTCATTTGCTACGTAAACCTTGCGCCAACATAACTACTCTGTCGTAATATTAAAATAAGCATTCGCGCTTGGATAACGAGTAAGTTGTCATTTTAGATGATCATCTCTTTCTCAATGGAACGCTTCCGGACATACTGTTTGATACAAGAAAGAGCCACTTTCAGACGGCTCGTATGCGACCGCCTTTCTTTTGAAGAGTCGCCGTGAAGCATATGCATATGGTATTTCTTCACTCGGTTCTAGCTCGCTCGCAGCTCACGTCCACGTGTGAAATTGAGGTTCCAGTCAATGCAGATAATCGAATTCGGCACGCATAATATCCGTCAGTTAAATTTTGTAAGGTGCTGCCTCGCACACCTCCCCATTGCTGCCAGTATCTTCCTCTTACACTGTCGCAACAACTGTATCAGTCAAAAACTGTTACGCTAAAATTGAAGGGATGGGGTATTCTCTTGGGCTCAAAGGTAAATGTCAACAAGCTAGGTCTTTACGGTTGTGTTAGAGATAGTGTGGGACGAAAGGGAATGTCAAGAGCCATAAGTCATTCTCATTCATCGAGTTTCTCTTTCTGTATTGTTTGTATCTCTTCGCTCTTTTAACACTGCCGTTACATGTTTCATTATTTCTGGGTTTTCATATTCATGTCGTTTTTCGAAATCAGCTGTCGTCATGAGAAATATTTGTCAAGTATAAATAGTCAGAGCTAAATGAAGATTTTTCGAATTTTCAATCGGAAGCATTAATTTCACTACATTTACTTAAGTGCTTACCTTTAGTCTCCCAGTCAGAGATTTCAGAACTCCGCAGGAGGTCATTGTACATAATTGCTGCGACTCATTAGTCGGTGAACAAATTGAGACATCATTCTTTTTTATCTAGAAAAGAAAAACGAAAGAATAAGAATTGACCAAATTTCCCCAAAATAATTTGAAACATTATTTTAATTTTATATTTAATTCTTTCCTTACCCACTAAATCACTATATATACTGATGTAGAGATGGTTTTTGTGGCTAAAATAACATTTTCATGAGGATTTCTAATTTGATAGTTCATGTAACGTAGAAAACGAAGAAGGTTGTATTACTGCACGAAAACGTATCGGTACACAAGGTACTCAATTTAAGAGTTCTGGTTGCAAATATGAGTGATATATCTGCAAGTCTCAGTCAGGTTTTGTCATTTATCAATATATTTTTAAAGTACTTAAGTTAAAAATAACTGATTTCCCTTGGTAAATACTCATGTTTTACTCTATTTAAAATTATTTGAAATTCGTTACAAAAACAATCGACTTCGACATGCATACAAATTAAAATTTCATCCGCAAAACATTTCATATGCACATAGCAGACAAATTATCAGCACTGTTTAAAATGTTAAAAACACTAAATCAGAATAATTAATTCAAAGGTCGGTTTAACAGGTGAGGGTAGGTCTCACCGCCTGTTAAGGCGTACTTGCACGGTGTGGGATATTTACTCATTAGGGTAGAACACCTCTTCCCCTCTGCCACGTGTGGATCTCCAGAAAGAACTGGAATCCGAAAATAATACAGGGGTTAGGGGAATTCGAGGGTATCCACACCTGCTGGGATTCGAACTCCACCACACGGTTAGCAAGCGAACGTTCTATTCACTAGACTAGACTGTCACGCCCCAATTTTGACGTTTTTGGAATACTCCATCTTTCCTAGTTGAAGTCAATCTCCTTGGTTACATAATCCTTGTGCTCTGGGGTTACATTTATGTGCTTAGCTAAAGTTGTTTTTTGAAAGAAAGTTTTTACACGACCCCACCAATGAAAGGTTTTATACTCATTGCGGTAGGTTTTCTACGCTTCCCGGCAACTATTACGCAAAATTACATCAACGTCTTGTTCGTGGACTCGTTTCTTCTGTTTTTCACATCTTACATCTCCCTTAACACGTTTAAAAAATTATTCTACCTTCCTCCAACCTAACCCAACATTCTAACGCCTACTCTGGGGAAAAAAATTAGAGCATATAATTTCTATAAGCTTTATATCTATATTTTTTTTTGGTAAAATTTATTTTTCTCATAAAAATATTATGTGTTCACGCATTGACGTCGAATATCATGAAGTACCGTTTGTATCAAACGGGAAAAATTCTCGGAGACAATATGATGAAAATATAAAATATAACGGTATGACGGAAAAAAGCCACTGTAATTGGATTATTTTAACGGAGTAGTTCACTGTACTGCTCGAAGAGAGCACCAAAAGCCACGTAATGAGCAGTACTTCGGAGAAAATATCCATTTGACGATACTCTTACACCCAAACATATTTTCGCGCGTATGTTCCCCGAAGGTTGGTCGAGGAGGCTTAAAGACCTTGGCGCTCACAATAAATCGAGGCCAATAGACCAGTTCTCCTGTGGGCAAGACTTTTCGAGTTTTTTTCTCTCCCGAGTCCGAACTCCTTTAGCTCCAATAGTTCTAGCTGTTGCCTCGTCGCATAAAATCACTCCTGATTTATGAGACGGGAGCGCTCCCCTGCACCTGAAGGCCTAATGGTGAAAAAGAGAACGCGGGAGTGCGCCCCGCGGCGCCTTAGAACTCGGCACCCTCTCAGGCATCACGCACCCTCGGCAAATGGGAATCCGGGCAGGGAGTGAGGGACATTCGAATGCGTCCGAGGGGACTGAGCGGAGTTTCCAGAGGGAGACCGTCAGGCAGGCCGGGGGGAGAGGGGGGATTTCACTGATGAAACCGAACACCTATTGCATCGAGGAACACCGAAATGGAATGTGTAGACTCAATTATATATCTAGACGTTACCCTCACTCTCGAAATCTCCTGTGTGAAACATATACGGGGAATATGTGGACAAGCAAACAAAAAATTGGGATTTATTCGAAGAGTGCTGGATAAATGTGATGAAAAGGTCAAAGAGAAATGTTATCTTTTGCTGGTTAGGCCTCATTTAGAATATGCTTATTAGCTGATTAGATTTCCGATTAGGATCACGTGCAGCGCAGAGGAGCTAGACTTGTAAAACGTTGTTTTGATAAACTTAGTAGCGTAACCAAAATACATATTAGAGAAACTTGGCTGGGAATCACTCATGGGGCGACGGTTAAATTAGCTGGAAGCATGTCCCTCTAACGATTACGTTGGAAATGTATTATTACCCCCATCGTACTATGGTAGGCAATATCATGCCTATGAAAATAGAGAGATTAAGTGTAGAATAGAAAGATTTAATATGGCATTTTTTCCACGAACGATATGGGATTAAAATAACGTTGCCCGACTGCGGTAGGAATAAAATATTCGGGTCAAAAATTAGTCTGGTGTGTATTCACCCCCTGCCACACACTCTTCCAGTGGCTTGCAGGGTACTAAACAAATAGCAGTTCACCGCATTTCCTCGCCTTCGCTACCGCAATCCCAGAAGATTTGTGGGTGTCGCGAAGAGATCTCTCCTGCATGAAAGACGGGATGATACCAGAAGGGCACCTGAACACCCTTAGAAACCGCGTCCTAGGGCTTTATTCAACTACAAGAGGGGCGGGAAAACAAAGAGAGTAGCTCGATAAGTTGATTCTTAATGACAGTCTGACGAAACAGAAAGCTGACCCATCAATAATGATTGCCTGGATTAACAAGAAGTAGGGATAGACATTGATCTACTTCAACCTCTCCCCAACTAATTCGTGCAAACTGGAGGAAAACTCACCGCTGCAAGATCCTCGATTAAAATCATTCAACAACCATGCTTGCCCTATTCTCATTGTATTTTTTGCGAAACATATGAGGAATAAAACTATAGATCGCCGTTTGCTCTCACTGTACAATCAATTCTCAATTCCATTAATTAAGAGAGTCATTTTTAGTGATATTAGTCAAATTTTGAAGGGTATAATGAAAGAGTAAAATTCCTTCTCCTTATGTTACGTGACCCTCCTCGCGTACGTCAATCTCAAAGATGAACGGATTCCTTCGATAATGCTCGTATAAAAGACAATATATCCACATCAAAATAAGTAAAAATTTTCCTCAAGGGATTAAATAATTCTGTTTCAGCCATTTTTCAAACCAAGAAAATATAATAAACAATTATTTTGTTCATAAAATGAGACCACTATGATTTTTTTTATTTTATCTCAAAGGATTATATTTCTACATCTACTTCTACATAATACCCCGCAAGCCGCCGTGAGGGCGTGTGGCGGGGGGTGTTAGGTCACCAACCGTAAAAAAGAACAATACCACATGCAAAAAAATAACACGGAAAGTTACACCCACAGCAGCGCACTCACTCATGCAAAAATCCCTTCATCCAACACTCATGCAAACACATATACCGCAAACCAACAAAAACCTGCACCCCATTTAATTTATTTAACCATTCAATACGCAATTAATACTTATATCCGTTTTAAAATATAAAGAATATTAATGAAGGGCTTACATTACTTTATTGATTTCTACTTGGACACAGTTAATCTACCAACAATTTATTCATAAATTGTGGGGCTTGCGAGAATTCAACGTATATTCACTAAAATGACGATATACTCTACACACCACGCACTAATAAATGCGTTGGACTTTTTAAAATACGACTGTGTGTCTAGCATTTTGCTTCGTCACTGAAACTTTATTATTATCTTATTCCTCTATAAAGGTTCTTAGGTAGCAAACTGCTTGACGCATGGCTGGCCATTAATTATCTTTATGAGTAAATGGAAAAAACTGTAACCATTGGCTCAGAGGCAAACACATGAACGACACCTGTGAATGATCCATTTGTCATAGGCCGCTAAGCCTAGATCTTGTCTATAAATCCGCTCATTTTAACGTTTATTACCATCATCAACTACACTTTGTCGATTAGCCTATCGTATACTTAATGATCGCCTTTCAAGGCTCAGTTTTTGCTTGGCAGTGCGAGATACGCGGTTTCGATTTAGCGAACGGAACGAAGGAAGATTTCCAAGCGGCAGATTTTTCTAGGCACTTTCAAAGCAAAAAAAAGATAATAGAGAACGGATTTCGAAGGACGAAATTGATTGCCAAAAAAATTTGGACTAGCCCTCGTTAATTAATGCTCATTTTTTTGCATAGAAAGTACCTTAATCTAAAACGGAATCCTTTAGTTTCTAATAGTCACCGATAGATCTAAAAAAGGAGAGGATGATGTAAATGTTTTCCAACTTCTGGTTAAATGATATATTGACTAATTTCCTTTGATGTTGGATATCACTCTTTAAATCAGATGGTCTTATAGTGTCTAACGACATTGGATATTTTTACAGTGCTTTCTCGTGGCTTTATTGTTCCTCAGAGATATATATCCCTAACTATCTCAATATAGTTTTAAAAAATCTAATATCTTGGGTAGGTGCAATAAAAATTAACAACCCTTAATCACTGTTTTCATATAATTACCTAAGCTAAATTCTGAACAAACATGCGTCATGATAAATAATTACGATACATTAAAAGTCGATATAATTGAACAATTGAATTACTCAAATTTACAGAAAGCGAAGAGTAAATGATTTTCTCCTCTAGGAATAAATGAAGGCATTTTCTGACCCCTGCAGACGAATGAAGTATTTGAAAACACTTTAAGTTTCCCTTCATTGAAAATTTTTTCGTAGCATGCGTTACGAAATGCTTGTAAACACAATATAATCAGTTAAGGTCAAATACTCATTTGGATTGAAAAAGTTAATTGGCGATTTATTAATTGGGCCATAAGTTATAATTTATTATATTAAAACTTGATATAAATCCTCCAAACTCCCATAAGTTTCAAAGGTAAATGAAAAAGGAAAACCTCCAGGACCTCTCAGATACACGTATAGGAATGTATTTTGTCATACGGACATTTCCCGTCATTAAAAAAGGATATTAATCACCGAACCTATTGCGATGCAACGGATGTTGTTTTAATGTGACCGCAGATTAATTGGAATTTGTTCTCTCGTCATTCATACGCATTAAGGAATGCATTTGTAGCCCATTTAAGCCTCCCAGAGCGAACAAATCGACCATCCGACTAAAAAGAGGCATAGATGCATTTATTTCGAACACTCTGGTTGCAATAAACCTTTCACATCGATAAATTAGGATTTCAAAACATGATTATTGATTACACCTCGCGCATGAGTTATAAAGTCAGCGGACACGAGTCCTCCTCTTAACTAATTCAAACATTTGCTTCGCACTGGAACCGACGTAATCGCTTAAACATACATTTATACTCGTGTACGTGCGACCGCGTATATAAATATCCTCATATACTCTCAAGTGGCCACGCAAATAAACGTATGCGCGGACGGATATCGATGGAGAGAAAGACGGTCACGATCGAAGGGAATGGAGACTAATTGATGGAGGGAAACCCCATCGAGCAGGCGGAAATGAAGGCACGGGGAAGGAACTATACGTCTTCCGACCTATCCCATGTCAATCTCACGAAATTGAAGGAAGTCTCTCTCTCCCTCTCTCTCTCTTTCTTTCCTTCAGGGTCCCGACTGCCGCGCATGGGAGGGGTCGAAGAGCACACAAACCACACGGAAGAGCAAAAAAGGGTGAGGAGCTAGCGGGGGGGGGCACGCACTCCCCCTTCGGCTCGGTGAGTGTGACTGGTTGTAGGCGTTTTTACGTGAGCGGGAGGGTGAGAGAGTGCCGGGCGGCAATCTAATTCCCATCTTCCCCGCCTTCCCCGGAGCGACTGCGCCTCCCACAACACACTCCGAAGCCGCTCGCCCAAAAACCCTTCCTCCTTTTTGCCTTACCATTTTAATTTAATAATTACTATGGACAGGAGGGCCGGGTGCTATCTCTGCCAGGCCGTCGGGAGGCGGGGGTGCGTCGACCCCGCGAGGCATGGGAGGACCGTGGGAGGGGATGCGGCATTGGTTGGTTCGGGTCGGGAAGGTATTGTACGCGCGTCACAAGAGGGGGGTGAGAGGTGGCACCCTCCCCCAGCTAGCCGATGGAGCCGTGGAAAGGGTTATTGCGAGGGTGGGCGGGCGAGGTGAGGTGGAGAGGGCAAGAGATCTCACCAGGATAACACTGGAAGCCCCCTTCGGCTGCCGATATACACATCGAAAGGCTTATTAAGAGAAACGCATGGGGGTCGGTGATTTATGCGCGGCCCCCAGGCCTCGGCGTGGGGGCCACACTCTCCCTCCACTGAGAGCGGTGTAATATTTTCCTAACACGAGTTTTTATTTTATTTTCTCCCTCTCTCCCTCCCATCTCTCCTTTGCCAGAGAGCAGCCCCACGCCCCGCCATCTCAAGCACCGGCACTCCCTAATACTTTTGCCATATAACACGGCTTAGGACTCTCCTTACGGGGTGGGAAAAGAAATTTATATATTTTTTCCCCAGAGCCAATGGAAAAAAATTACGGGTAAACAGAAAGTTGCCTCAGATTTATGTCCGGAGAGGGCCCTGGACCTTTTTACGAGGGCGATCCAAATGAGGAGGGGTGTGGGCATAACTCATATTCCGATTGTCGAAGGGCATGGAATTCCAACGGGCGTCCGCTCCCTCCCTCGGGGGGAACTCGCAGCCCTTTCTCCCTCTCCCTCACTCCCTACCTTTTCCCGCCTCCCCGCCCCCGCCTCCTCTTCGACCCCCAACGCCGCCGCCCTCTCCTCGCGCACGTATTTCACCGGCCAAGGGACGCTCGTCTCACGCGTGCGTAGGTACAGTATTCGAAGGTTTGTATTCTCGCCGTTTATTTTGACCCCTCGACGCTCCGAGCACATATTTACAATGTGGTTAAACTGTCAGCGCATGCGTGAATATATTTGTCGGCGGGAGATTCATTAGTTTTCGTGCGTGGAGGGGGAGACGGGATGGTTCCTCTCCACTCGTGCCGGTGACCATGAGATGGCTGAGCAGAGTCGATCGCTTACCCTTTTGACTCCGGGAACCTTCCCTCTCAAATAGATGGCGGCCAATATTTTCGGGGTACAAATGAATACGGGGGATGGAGTCATTGGTTTCGCTCCCCCAATGTTCCTCGAGTCTAATTTCCCTTCGCGACTTATGGCCTGTCAGCTTCATTCGTGCCTGTAATAGGGGCGTTTTCAAAATTTTAACCATTCTTAAGTACGGTGGGTACGGAATGGTTAAGGACACGGAATGCATTACGCAAGAGTTCCTTCGGGCCATATTTCAAGGTGTTGCACGGTATGATAAATTTTAATGGAAGTAACTTCAAGATGAATTAGGGAAATGATTCGTAATAAGTCCCATTATAGAAAGGCGTTTCAAAATATTGAGCAACGCTTTTTGCCCTTAAGAAGGCCATTATTAAAAATATATATTGCAATACTTGAAATGCATCATTCCTAAAAATGAAGTCATTAACTTTCGGTTAAAGAAAATCTACATGAAATTTAAACATGGTAAAAGTCGTTCACTACTTATATTTAACATAATTTGCCGATTAAACAAAAGGCTAAAACATTGAATTGTGGTACCGTTGAATATATATTATCAAGCAGACTGATTGGTCTTATTGATCATTGCCTGTCATTTAAAATTTAATTAGACATTTTGAGCAACGTAAGCTCCATCAGTAAAATTTTACGCTCTGAGGTGGCCGCATAAATTGTTGACGGTATTGTACGAGCACGAGTACTCAACCCCAGAAAACAGCCTTAAAAAAACAGGTAGCAAAAAATGAACACATTTTTAAAAATAATCAAGGAACACCCCACACTTAGTAGACCTTAATGATGCATTTGCAAATTGATGGGATAAGCTCACTCAGTAAGAATTGAATTTAGTATAAACTGTAACCATCACGATAAGTTAATAGCTAATTAAAATTTTTCTGCCTCTATTTGCAGCACACATATTTTTAAACCAGCCGTTTTTCTCAGCTTGTACGAATGTATCACTTTTATTTTCTTCTCCTTCAATCCAGTATCAGACAAATTAAACGTAATTTTGCATCACATATATCAATAATTTTATCAGAATCGCTAATAATTATTGTCTCTATTATTTGTATGGAAATATTTATTTAAAAAATCACTCCGTTAAGTCATTTGAGTGAAAGAAATTTTCGGCTTGATTATCACCTTCATAACTGAGCCACTACAATTCTTAATTTTATTAGAACAAAATTAATTTCACCCGTACCCTCCCTGTATTTAGGGTTTTGAACTAATATAATAACTTCCTAAAGAAGTGGCGGTAAATGCCTGTAAAATTAATTCCATTAGCAGCAGTTTCCATTTAACAGGCACTTAACTTTTGCCAACTATTAATACATGCCAGTATTTTAACGTTTGACGAAATAACCCTCGTAAAACACATACATTTCTTTTCCCACTTTTAGAGGCCCAGATCGCCTTATCTACTTTTAATTTTCCCCAACCATTGTCCGAACGCAGCCCAACCTAATTTTAACCATTTCCGAAAGCAAACTTCCCAATCACAACACGCACTTTTCCTCTGATGGCCTATCATGGCCATCCGTCAAACCCGACTTTAAAGACGTTTTAGGATTGGGTCATTTTATCGATACCACGTAAAAAAAATATTAGGGGCGTACTCTAAAGAGTTTTCTGAAAGGCCCAATCACTCCATGACCCTGGCAACGATCCTAACCGAGCTTCCCTTGACGCTCAACTTCTACGGTGTTCCACGTGAACAGAAGGGCCTCACCCGACGTGTTTTTTCAATTAAGGCTAGTCCTCCTCTCTCAATGAGTTGGTCGGAATGGGGCCGTTCCATTAGCTTCCCAAGTTTCCCCTTGGGAAAATCTCAAAGTCCGCTCACTTTCCTCGCACCCTGATAGGATAAGGGACGGTGCTGTGAGACGTGGTGGGTATATCGCTGTGCCATCTTGGGAGACTGAATGAGATCGAACAATTTTGTTAAGGAGGAATGCGTGTTTACCTTCAAAGGATGACGAAGGGTGATTCAAGGGCGTTGCTCCCTCACTCTTCCGTTGGAGGTGTAAACCAAAAATAATTTCCGGTTATTAGTTACATAATGGAGTTAGACAAAAAAATTGTAAAGATATTGAAAAAAAGGAAGCTTTAATTTGGTTTTGTTCGATATGATCTCGGTCAAACGTTTACGCATCATCAAGAATATGTGCATTTCTTTTCATTCATTTCCTCGAAGAGTTTGATGCGGTGCCAACAGACCATGCGTAGATAGAAAGGGAGTTTTTAACAGTAGAGATGTGTATCTTAAGACAGCAGCAACTGATGTACTCCTAATCCAAAAACTCCAGTTATCAACCCGAAGTTCGGTTTTATTGGTGGGGATGGCGACTACCTAGTATTAAGTGCATTCTATTCTTGTGTGAGGTTCACATTTATTTATTTATTTATTCCGCGATAGCCCGAAAACAGCACATTTTGGCCTTTACATCGAATTATTAACAACGATAACAATGGTCACATTTACAAACACACACAAACCAGGCGGGAATCGAACCCGCGACCCTTGGAATGCCAGACAAGAACGTTACCCCGCCGCCACCGGGGTCGGTCACATAGAAGCAAAGATGGCATGGGAATTTCCTCCCCCTGTACCGCCTGTGGTTTTCCAGGGAAACCTTTTACCCGAAAAAATGCACACTGCCTGGGTGAAGCTGATGGTGTCCAGGGGTGTTGCAAGAAATCAAACCCGGGCCCTCCGGTAAGCAGCCCAGTTCTCTATTCCTACCACTGACCTTCAACTGTCCCAGTGAGAACAAATGTAACATATTGCGTTACAAATTATTCACGAAATCCCACCTACCTTGTAAACAACTGACTCCTTTATCCATTAGCTAAAGGAATGAACAATTAATTACATTAATACATTTGTAGGATTTATTTACTTTTATGGCCTCCTTAGTTCGTCTTTTTCTAATTTTTAATACCAGCTCCGCAGATGTGTGCTTTCCAGATAAACAGATTGCGTAATTACAATGCTTTGTTTTGATTGCATCCCATCGGTGAGTATCACTATCATGATAATCAAAAATATATACATTAGGCTACAAATACATTTTGGCTTAAATTTAAGATTAAATCCTAGAAAAATACTCTCAACTGAGATGTTAATCCACAATTATATGGCAGCTATGACTTTAAAATTTCAAATGACTTTGCATTGTTTTTTGAGATAAATTGAAGATAAACTATAATTTGGACATGATGTTTGCATGGGATGTAATATTTGAATTTCACGTTTTTCCATGAAATCAGTTAAACTGATGAATTAAATTACTAAACGGAACGTTAATGGAAAAATAATGATTACCCACTCATTACACTCTTATTACTTAAATTGCAATTAAGAAAATAAAGTTCCTGTCACTACCCTCCAGTTTTCTTGAGGAACATGATACAAGTCGTCTGTAATGGAGAGCAAGATTAAATACGTAGTAGTTCCTAGTCTAATTACGAGGTTAGGTGGAGACAAGAAGGCATACGAACATCCTTGATGGCTTGAAAATGTAAGTAACACCCGGAGAAACGAGAAAGAGCCATTCCGTTAGCGGCATGTGGGAGGAATTATATCGCTAAAAATGCACCTTCGGATGCACCTCTTGGCGAAAAACACCCCGGGCGAAAAGCACGTAGGACCCACCTGCACACATGCGGGTGTACCGCAGGGTGCCGTCTGTGGACCCACCAGATTTTTGGCTCCCACGGGTGGCTGAAACGGGTGCCCTCAATCACCTCGGAGGTGCAAGGGCGGGAAGGGGAAGCCGTGGAGGAAGGAAGGGGTAGTATGTCCGTTTGTCGGCAGTTATGACGGAAGGGGCAGGTGATATGAGTGACCGGTGGGAGGCGGGACTGAGTCCCCGGACCACCTTTGTCGAGATCGCTCTCGAGGAGATGCCCTCGCCTCCCTTAAGTGGGCGCCATTAATCCACCCCCGGTTGACGTATGTGCAAGGGCATGCCTCAAGTTTTATAAGCACGCCTAGGTGTCCCTTCGTTAACTTAACCCGTTCTTGTCCACTTCATCTTCGGAGAATGATAGCCGTTTCAGCTAACCTCTGCGTCACGCGGTAAAAGGATCTTTGTTTTCTCTAAATACTCGGCGATTAACGGGGAGAGAACACATCGCTCATCCCTGCCAAGGCCGCAGAATCCGACAGTAATTAAGTCTGAATTTATAATTCCTTGGGATAAGTATGAATAACTCTCTGAAATTCTTGACAAACTCGTTCGCAGTCAAGCCCTGAAAAAGGAACAAAAGTATACCGTTGTCCCCTTCTCAAGTACGTCGCTGTCAATCCTTAGTTACGGAATGCATAAGACTATCTACTTGAGCTGGTTGCTCGAAAGAGTGAGATCAGGTAGGCTGCTCAAAGGATATCGACTCAGGGCGCTTTTAGATAGACTATAGAAATATACTTGAAAGGTATTATGCCATAAGAAACAAAACCAATCAACGTAATGAGGTGTGCAGCGTAGATAAGCTAGATTAGTAGAACGTTATGATATTCTTAGTAGCGTATCAATTATATTCGAGGAGCTAGGCTGGGAATCACTCTCGGAGCGAAGGTTAAATCACAGATGAAATCCCTTGCATAACTTGGAAGGACGTCTATTTAGCAGTGATATTGAAAATCTATTATTACCCCCGATCGTACTACGGCAGGAGAGGTCATGTTAATATAATTAGAGAGATTAGGTGTAGAAGAGATAGATTTGAGATGTCATTTTTTCCACGAACCATAAGGGATCATAATAACATTGTCCGACCGTGGTAGGGTCAATTCGGGTAAAATTATTCTGGTGGGTATCAACCCCCAGCCACACACCTTTGTGGTGGTTTGAATGTTACTAAAATAAATAAAGTATTTAAAAATAAAGAAAAAGTTGAAATATGATGCAGGTGGAAAAAAGGATAGTAAATTGAACCACATATACCTTTGTCGAAGTCAAACTGTATTTGAGCCACTGTCAAATGCTACTCCCTGATATAATTACGTGAAAATAAATATAATGGATGGAATACCGGCACAATAATAGGTATTTTTGCACAGAACGGTTGGTTTTGCATATATTTGGTCATATCATTTATTATGACTAATTGACAGCAACCCTGCATAAAAAATGACTAGTAGTAACACATAAGTTATGATGAGCGGCGTGGTGATGAATTTAAAAAAAATAGTGGATTAGTCGGCAAAAGTAAAACAAAAGACATCGATCGCCTTTCCAAATGGATTATGAAAAACTGATATTGGCATCACGTAAGCGAGAGTATGCATATAACTATTTCAAATTAAAAGAAAGTACAACCGGGTATTAATACTATCTTTGGATTTATAACCCCATGTTGCACTACTTGAAAACATTTAGGCGTTTACTTAACTGGGAAAATTTGATGGAGAGTTCAAGTGGATAATATTTATTTGCGGAAGTCATTTATAGCACTTAATTGGGTAATTAGAAATTTATACGGAAGCAGTGTAGCCACAAAATAAGAAGCGAATAACGTCCTGGCTCGCCTTATCCTTGAATACTCGTTCATCGCATGGGACCCGTATGAGGTGGGACATATTATAAACATATATAGTAAGTAGTGCAACGAAAGGCAGCCAGATACGTTTACGTACTCGGTAGGCACAAAAACCTGGATAGCGCAACGGGAATGATGGGTATTCTGAAATGGGAGCGTCTTGAAAATACAGGAGAAACAGTAGCAGGTTTTGTGCAAGATATAGAATAATTGAAAATAAGAAAGCGTGGAAATCGTAATTTCGGACGGGGTGTAATGTTTAACAGTGCACGATTTTGAACGCGGTGTTAATTCATTTTAGTTAGTTATTTTAGTACCCTTCAAGCCACCACTAAGATATGTGGCAGGGGGTTTAATGCCAGGCCACATGTGGTATTACTTTGGGCCGGGCCATTTCTGGATTAATTTGTACTTTCCTTAATGACCTATTTTGCGGCGTGGTTTGCATTTTTTAATGATTATGTGAATGATTGATATTTTTTATGGATAGTTTTGTTATTTTTTTAGTAAAATCAATTATGATTCTTTGGAATCGCGTGCCACCTGACGTCTGCGTGCACATATTTTAATGAATAACAATCATAAACGGCATAATCATGGCCTTGAAAGGTTTTAGTCTTAGGGTGGACTACACATGCTCAATTAAAATTAACCCACGACCAGAGAGAAAATCCCACAGCCAGCACGGGACAGGAAGCTGGAATATTTTTGGGATTCTATTGAATATGAATTCCAAATGATTTTCGGTATTTATTTCATTTCACTGTCACTTACGAAAAACTGAAAACATATTCCGTCGAATGCTGCAACGTACTGCGGCATTTCAGCAGTAATAGAGTTAGACCACAAGTCATAGCAGAAGGTTTCCGTAACGGGCCGTTACCATTTTTAAGTTTCGACAGAACAGCCGCGTCATGCTATCAAATTTCGAAACTATGGTTTTTTCGACTCGAGCAGACCCCGAACGTCCATTGAGATGGAACCGATATTTGACTTAATCCTCGTGCAATTACATTCCAATGGAAAGATCTGTATTATAAGAAGATTCACCCCAACGCTAAGCTAATAAATAATCACAACGGTGAATTGATTATAGTCGTAGAGCACAGATACTCTTTAAAGTCTCGAGGCTTTTGAAGTATCGTAACTGCTACAAGAGTTTGGAGATTCGCAGAATCATTTGGCTTTGAAATGAAAATTAATACATTTCAAAGATCTCAGAGAAACCAGCTTAGCCCCAGGAGTTCGAAGTCTCAGTCGGTTCATGATTTCGCCCCACCACACCCTGCGGAAGAACCCGTTTGGCTTCCTGAATCCTCAGCGCATGCAACGAACATATGCACCTCCCCCACCCCCCGCACCCCCGGGTGGGACCATTATGAGGTTTAACGTACAAGTTCTCTCAAGCCATTACTTTCCTAGGTGCACAGTGTACCTACACCGTGACACTGTGCATTTTACGGGATGATTTGGAAAGATTTCCGGGAGACGCTCAGTTATTCCACACATCTCGCTCGTAAAAACTTGATGCAATAAAGGGGAATGCTCCCCAGGCAGCTCGCGAATGTGTTCAAATCATCGCCTCTCGCATCGGGCATCAGAAGCTGAAATGACTTTGTCCTGGTTTACCGTGGGGGATGGCGGTCAACGAGGTGGATGGCAAATCATGCCTGTTGAGCAGAATTCACTCCAATTCATACCACAGGCGGTGTCATTACTCACGAAATTAACCTCCACTCTCGCATCGTGCCGAAAGGCATCGTTCCAACAGCGCCAGGCTCGATATGGTGCGATATAAAGAAGAAACTTTGATGATCAAAAATGGGTGGGTGAAACATTCGGCTTCTAAAAGAAGACTATATGGTTACTGTAATGTGTGACGCCTGTTGAACAATCATCTTCAGCGAAGTAGTGCGATGTCCTGGATGCAAAGCCCCCCTGCGATATCTCTGCCGCCACAGGGAAAGGAACTGCAACACCTAGGACCTAGTTTTCCAAGATTATTCGGGTCTCCCACCGGGTCCACGTTCGTAGGTTTGCCGACGTTTCGATGGCCGAGTCGTCCATCGTCTTCAGGGCATGCCATGAAGACGATGCCCTGAAGTCGTCCATCGTCGTCAGGGCATGCCCTGAAGACGATGGACGACTCGGCCATCGAAACGTCGGCAAACCTACGAACGTGGACCCGGTGGGAGACCCGAATAATCTTGGAAAACATTATTCGCCGGGAAAGTACCAGATCATTCTTCACCTAGGACCTAGATTTGCAAAAGATTATCATAAACGGAGTGGTGTATCAAAATTATTAGAGGAGCTAAGTTGGTCATTACTCATTAAGCGAAGGTTAAACTACAGATTAAATATATTGGGTTGATTGGAAGACCTCTTCAGCGATGTGCTCAGTTGATTCTCGTCATCCAACCTGTTTATTCTCCGAGATCACTTACTGTATTTAATTTATTCGTAATATGTTAGACTGCGAACAGATTAGAGTTATGTTCTAATGTTTCTTTATTCGAAGGATATCCCAAGGCCATACAAAAGAATTATGAATGACAGAGTTGACAAATATAGATAATATCCAACGATGTGCATATCTTCATAATTTGGACTTAAAGGATGATGAGTTTCGTGCAAGGTTATGAAAAATGTACTTGCTAGTTCGATTGTGAGACTTATCGATAATCAGGAGTTATTAATGAAAAATCAGCACGGTTTCCAAAAAGGTACATCCTGCGAGACGCAACTTGCGCTTTTTGTTCGTGATATAGTTACTCCGGGAGAGAGAAATGTTCAAGTGAACGCGATTTTTCTAGATTTCAAGAAAGCCTTCGATAAAGTACCTCATGGTTAACTTATCGCATAGCTAGAAGCATAAGGAATAGAGAAAAATATACCGGGTTCGATTCAAGACTTTTCAAATGGTCGGGTACATGGAGCAGTAATAGATGGAGTTGGCTCAAATGCAGGGGAAGTTACTTCAGGTGTTCCCCAGGGAAGCGTTATTGGGCATCTTTTATTCCTACTTTACGTCAACGGCATTGACTTCGTAGTCACTAGTAAGATACGTTTATTTGCCGACGATGCAGTGGTCTACCGTGATATCCGTGATCATGAGGACACAGGAGCTTTATCAGATGACCTTAATGCTATACAACGCTGGTGCGACACTTAGAAATCAGAAAATTTAAAAAGTGCGTCGTGATAAATTTTTGGAATAAGAGTTATTCACTCCCGAACACCTATTGCATCGGCAACACCGAAATGGAATGTGTAGACTCAATGAAATACCTAGGCGTTACCCTCACTCACGACCTCTCCTGGGTGAAACACGTACGGGGAATATGTGGGCAAGCTAACAAAAAACTAGGATTTATGTGAAGAGTACTGGGTCAATATGATGAAAAAAGGATGATGTGATTGTCTGACCGCAAGAGGGTCATATTCGGGTCACAATTAGTTAGTGTACTCACTTCCGCCATCCGCCTTGCAGGGTACCAAAAAGAAAAAACTTTAAGATGGAGTGCAAGACAAACGAGATGTATACGGTGGAAGAAGAGAGTAAGTTGGCGACGGAAATTCTAAGTGGATATAAGTTGTTTTTGGTTAGACGACCGTTTATATTCTTATGTTTCACCTTTTGTAAGAACCAATGAGCTTTGAACCACCTAAGAAAATAATACAGATAGTTATTAAGTCAGTTCTCACTTCCTCAACCCAGTGACTATTTGTCATCATCCCCCGAGGCATTTAATACGAAATAACACCTTTTAGCTTTGCGCCCATTTAGCAGAAGACCTTCATGCTCTCTTTGACGTCATCCCCTGCCTTGGAGATGAAGTGGATGAGGAATGCAGCCTGGCCCGTGGTGCACTTGGTCTTACCCCCAGAGGGTCCTTGACAGCCAAACCAGAGGGGCACCTACCCTTAAAACCATTCGCATTCGCAAGAATCGCCCGCGGTCTTCACTGTTACATCCGACTCTCCCCCCTCCATCTTCATTTCTGTTTACTCATTGGCAATTCTTTTTCTTGTCTACCAGTTCACCAGACACTCCCCGGGAAAAAAAGTTCATATGTGGTTACGATTGCTTGAAGCAGCCGTGGGCAAACCTTTGCTTGGAAAGTACATGGATAATCTCCTTATCCACATGCTAGCCACAAGCGTTAATTGTTTCCTGAAGTGAAAACAAAAGGGAAACTATTTAATAATCTAACTTATCAGTCGTATACATATTAATATGCAACTACCCCAGGTGACTTAAGACGGTACTTATATAAGGGACGCATTGCCTTCCATGGAAATAATTACCAAATGGCGTTCAAAATAACTATTGGCTATTTATCGAGAGCTCAATTATTACCTACAAGGAACGTGGTGCTGTACTGTCATCATTGAGATGAGCTCGCTCCCAACAATGAACCGTATCGACTCAATAACCATGGAATTTCAAATTTTTTCGGCTCATTATACTGAACATGGAAAAATTTATTGAGCACGTATTTTTGTTCTTCGTAAGGAAACAGGATAGTAATACACGAATGTACCCCCAAAATGGTATTTAGTATAACGCACAAAATTTTTGTTTTCAGAGAATCCATAAAACAAGCTCATTAGTTTAGAAGTTTCATCATTGGGCATTCTAATGCCATTCCACGCTGCCGATGACTTCGCTGGGATGTTTCTTTCGTTTTTATATATTTATTTACATGTACCCTGTAAGCCACCACTAGGGTGTGTGTGGATGCACACCAGAATAATTTTTATCCGAATATGACCCTACCGTGGTTGGACAATTTTATTTATTTATTAATTCAGTATAAGTCCGAAAACAGCACATTTTGGCCTTTACATCGAACTATTAACAACGATAACAATGATCACATTCACAAACACCCAAGCCCTAGGTGGAGGAAATTTCACCCAGGCGGGAATCGAACCCGCGACCCATGGAATGGCAGACGAGGACGTTACCACGCCGCCACCGGGGCCGGCGATTATTTATTATGATCCCTTATCATTCGCGGAAAAATGTCATCTTAAATCTATCTATTCTAGACTTAATCTCTCTAATTATATTGACATGATCCCTCCAACCGTGGTACGTTGGGAGTAATAATAAATTTCCAACACCAATACTAAAGAGACCTTCCAATTTATGCAAGAGCTTCAATCTGTAATTTAACCTTCACTCCTTGAATGATTACCAGTCTAGCTGGACTAATATTTTGAATACGTTACTAAGTTTATCATAAAAATGCTTTACAAATCTTGCTGCTCTACGTTGTACGCGATCCAATTCGGCTATCAATCCAACTTTAACTTCGTTGTTCCCCCACCCAATTTCATACCCGCTCCCCATCACTCATCAATTCAATCATTACCTCCGTCACTTTCCTTATGCCGAAATTACTGCAAGCGTTATAACGTTTCAATATAACGTCCCACAAAAACCAGCAATTAATATTCATGCAGTATTTGGACCTGCAGCACGTCCCCCAACCCACGTCAATGTTATCAGCATGCAGAACGAATCATTTAACTTTTAAAGATGCGCCCTGCATAACGAGCCATGCAAAACTATGCAAAGGCCTAAAATGAAGAAACAACTTCCCCAGCAATGATATTCGGATGTCGTTATCCTCTGTCCAAAAAGAAAACCTTTATCGCTCCTCTCTTTTTTCGTCGCAGTCACAATGACTGAGAACTACTGCATGCCTGCACTGGCGCCGGGCAATAACAGGATTCGTTTATTAAACTTGTTCATGGGTTAAATGATTATTCGCAGAGAGAAGAACTCGTTCCCGAATGAAGGGCAACAAAGTAACTGAGAAGAGCGGCGAATCTCGTTTCATCGTGAGGTTCATTACGAAGAGGAAACATTAATATCGCGCAATAAGGCGAGGTGAATAAAAAGGGAGTTCCGTTGAGTGGCAAATATAAAGCAGTTTAACAATCCAACGCACCTTGTTGCAATCGTAAAAGTCAGGGAGCGACATGTGCTTCTGCACAGAGTAGCTTCAGAGGTCAAAGGGGAAAGGGACTCAGTCGAATGTGGAACCTTTGAATCGGGCACAATTCCAAACTGCACATCCCATCCATGCGTAAGGTGACCAAGAGAAGGAATTCAAAATCCAAAATTCAATTTAAAAATTAATGCGTCATTGATGGAACTTTCGCCCATGGAAATTAATTTGAATCTAAATCAGATAAAAAAATTAATATAGGCGGGGACGCAAAATCCTCCCATCCATGAATCACTACATTTAGTGTCACTGAAGTTTAAATCTAAGAGGAGAAAGTCCATGAGACTATTTTACCTAATTTTACTCTCGATTTGTAACTAGTGTTATGACATCCATTCTTGCCAATTTTTTTCCTAAACAATAATCTTCTCCTGGAGGGAAAGTAATGAGTTTTAAATTTGACGGAAAAACCACGTTATCCCTCAATGACACGATAACAAGGAATGTCGATTTATTAGAAAACTATTGGGAAATGCGGCGAAAAGGTTAAAGAGAGATATCATTTTTCGATAGTTTGGTTTCGTTTACGCAGATTATCTTGCTAGTATATGGAATCCTCATGAAATTACGAGGATATTGATTACCGAATTACATCGCGTGCAACGTAGAGGAGCTAGATTTGTTAAACGTCGTTATAATAAACTGAAGAGCGAATAAAAATTATTAGAGGAACTAGATTGGGAATCCCTCACGGGGCGACAACTGAATTACAGATTTTAATTTTTATTTTATATTACTCTGCAAACTACCTCAAGGGTTTGTGGCAATGGGTCACGACACACCAAAATAACTTTGACCCGAATATTTTTATCCCTACCCTGTCGGAAATTATTGTTCTGATCCCTTATCGTCCGTGGAAAAAATTACATCTTAAATTTATCTGTTCTATACTTAATCTCTATGATTTAACTGACATGATATTAGTACGCAGTGCGATGGGGTAATAATACAAATTAAATCTCTTGCATAATTTGGAAGGATGTCTCTTTAGCGATGATATTGACAATGTATTATGAGCCCCAGCATACTATGGGTAGGAGATGTTGTGTCAACAAAAGTAGAGAGATAGGGTGTAGAACATAGGTTTAACATATAATTTTTCCCAAAGTGGATATGGGATCAGAATACCGTTATCCGACCGTAGTGTGGGGAAAATATCATCTCCATAGGCTGCTGTAGAAGTTTCAGCAATAAAAATGGCGTAGTTTCATCAAACTTTTGTTAATTTAGAAAAATGGAAAAATATAGTTTCGTGCAGTAATTGAACACATATATTTGAAAGGCTTAACACCAGAAGAGATCATAGTCGAATTGGATGAAGTTTATGGTACGTCTGCTTTCCTTTTTGAGACTTTACTAAATGAGCTTACTGAGTAAATGAATATAAAAGTGGACGTACATCCAAAAACGATAAATAATATTCGGGACTTCCAGTGGAATTTACTTCCTCCGATATGATCGATAAAATCAAATTTCAAATTTTGCACAAAAATTGAACTTAAAAATAATATCAGCGAGATGGGTGCCCCCTGTGCTCTCAGCGGAGAATTATGTAACCGCATGGTCGATTCGGAGGCTGATTTGGCCTTTTTCGTCCCATTCCTTACGAGCTTCCTGCTAGATATAAAACTGGACGAAACCTGGATACAAAAATACACTCCAGGGAAAAAGGAGAGGTCGAAACATGAGTTTTTGAAGGATCCGAAGCCAAACCGAAGGCATCCTTTTAAATAGTCCCTCTCCGAAGAAGGTGAAGACGGTAAAATCGGTCGACAAGGTGATGGCCGCGGTTTTCTGGGATGCACCTCTCATTCACATCGATTATTTACAAGAAGTCAATCAGTAAGTTTAGAAAATTGCTCGTTGTTATTTCATCTGCTCAGAGAAGAATAAAAAAAAACTTCATCTGGCACAGAGAAAAATTCTCTTCCATCAAGACATTGCACGGGTGCACACATGCGCAGTTTCGATGGCGAAAATTATGGAATTAAAGTTCGAATTGTAGCAACATCCACCGTATTCACCAGATTTTGACCCCAGTGGTTTCGTTCATCTCCAAAGTTGAAAAAATGGCTGGACGGTAAACGATTAAGGTCGAACGAGGAGGTCATCGCCAACGCGGATAGATACCTATGTTAAAGGCCTTCCGAAATACGTATTACTTCTTGGACGACTTAAAAAACTTGGAGAAATGCTGGGAAAGGTGTGTATCAAGCTAAAAGAGCATTGGTGAAAAATAAAAAAATTCATTCTCTTTTATTTGTTTTTCTATTTTTTCTCAAGGGCTTATTGAACGTTACACGAATATATATAGTATGCATGTATGTAAGAACTTAGACTTGTTCCACCCCGATTCCCTTGAATTACAATGGCTCGGCTAAACATATTACGCAAGAGAAGCATCCTTCTTGTAGTTTTCATGAATTCAGGGAATATTAAAAATTTGGAAACCACGGCTCATAGGATCTACAGAGGAGAGGAGGAAATTGGAAAGTGTTGGTTCTTTCTACTCTCTAGTTAGTTAGTATTTTACATGTTATAAAGAGGAAAATGGTATCTCACCTAACTGAAAGTGAGAACACATTTTTAGGGTAAGTTATGGTTTTTAGAAGAAAATCGAAAAAAATATTTTATTAGCTTATGACAATTTTTTTTAACAAAGAGAGATTATAAAATACTACTCCGGCAATAACGAGATGACTCTTCAAAGCTAAGACCGTCCAGGTTATTTGTATTTTAAGCATCTGCTAATTAAATTAAAAAGCTCTTTTATTAAACTTCAATTATTTCTTTTATCAATGATGCTTGGAATTGGACGTAAGGTTCTAGACCAACGTTATGCACATGGCACCCAGGAAGCCATCGCTTAGGCATGTGGGGGGGGGTCATTGCCACCGTCAGGATCCTGATGGCTTAACGTCAAGATAACGTTATCCTGATCCCTTAATTCTTCTGGAAAGTATCACATATTAAATTTATCCGTTCTAATCCCTAATTATAATAATGTTATTATTTATTTTTTTAGATATTTTTAGTACTCTGAAAGCCACCACTAGGGTGTGTGGCAGGGGGTGAAACTAACGCTTTATATCATTAACATGATCTCTCCTACCCCAATACGATGGAGCTAAAATGATAACGTTTCAAGATCATTGCAAAAAGATCTCAATCCAATTTATGAAAGAAATTTAATCTGTAATTTAACCTTCGCTCCGTCAGTGGCTCCCAATCTTGTTTCTCTGGTAACTTTGATGCGCCACTTAGTTTATCATAACATCGTTTTACAAATCTAGCTCCTCTACATTGTACGCGATCCAACCTGGCAAGCAATCTAACTTCGTGAGGATTCCATATAATAGTAGCATATTCTAAATGAGGCCTCGCAAGCGAATGATAACATTGATCTTTAATCTTTTCGTCACAGTCTCCAAGAATCTTCTTACCAAACCTAATTTTCTGTTAGCTTGCTCACATATCCCCGTATATGTTTCACCCAGTAGTGGTGTAAATGACCCCTTGTCACACACCCTAGCGGCGTCTCGTAGGGTACTATATGCATGGTGTATATTAAAGTTAAAGGAAAATACTCCATGGATAAATAAGTTATATAAATTTAAATCAGAATGGTTGAAACCAAAGAAATTGTTCAAACACCAATTCTCCGCTGAATCGGCACGTTTTATTTTTCTCATTCCCAGCACCTGTCTGCCAAGGAATTAATTACGCCCTGGCCAAGGGTTCTTATCTTTCTGAGCTCAAGGGAGGAGGATTAATTGAGTCGAGGGGGTGAGAGAGAGCAAGAAATAGGACGTCGGAGAGCTGCGGCCGGCCGGACCTTTCCCGCGAGATAAGGGCCGGTGGAAGGACCCGTCCGACCCTCGCCTCCCTTCCGCCACCGCCGCCGCTAAACTCGAAAATATCGCGCGCGGCCGAGGAGCGAGTTCCGTTCGCCTTTATCGCGAGGCGGGGGTGACGCAGGCGGCGACCGGCCGAGATGAAGGATACCCGCTCCCTCTCTCTCCCCCTCTCCTCCTTCCCGCGACGGACACTAACGCCAGCCCCCAATCCCAGCCTCGGAAACCTTCCAACCCCCCCTGCCATGACGAGAGCCAACCTCCCGGTGGCCCGCAAGTATTTTTTTTGCACCCCGTTTTTCACCCAAGGGGAAAAGTCCCACGGAGTAGAAAGGGGAGAGGGGACGTAGCGCCTTCATCTTCTGGACTATAAAGAGGAATTAACGACTCTTAAAAATATGACACGCGGATGCATCACTGCAGCAGCGGGACCGTGGAAAATGGAAGGAGATGCATCGTGGAGATTGGGCCCGTTCTCCTTCCACCGTGTTGTGTACGGTGCGCCGGGGTCATATTTCATTTGCCCCTCTTCACGTTACACACTCCAAGCGGAGCGATCCGTCTCCTCCTCTTACCCTCCTGCACCCGCCGCCCCCTCCTCTGTTCCCCAAACGCCTCCACACACACACCCATCCTCCATCCTCCCCCTCTTCCTCCTCCCTGCGCATTTCCTCCTCAATGCCGGACAATTGCCGCTCGGACTTATCTCCGCGTTACTGCCTGTCTACACGACTGAGGCATTTAAACATAAGCGGGGACGAGCGTGGATAGTGCGAGCGGGTG
This sequence comes from Hetaerina americana, assembly GCF_022747635.1. Lineage (NCBI taxonomy): Eukaryota > Metazoa > Arthropoda > Insecta > Odonata > Calopterygidae > Hetaerina > Hetaerina americana. Next base: position 78,697,207 of record NW_027287427.1, read on the forward strand.
ATCAACTACCGCTGGACCACTCTGGGAACGGACTCGCTGCGAGTTCCTCGGGGATAAAAAGAAGCCCTGAGCCAATTGGCACTGTCTGATGCTCCCAGAGTCTATTCCTTGGAAAGTTGGTGCTTTTTCCATCCGTTCAATGCTGTTTTCGTGTCCTTTCTACGCACCCAATCATTTATTTGTCCCGTGGGCACTTTCTGTGATGAGAAACTTTTGCGAAGTTGCACGAGGAGGAGGAATTTTAGGATGGGCAATAAAACGGCAAAATAAATTAGCAATAGGGAGAAGCAAATTGGTAAATAGCAGTACAAGTAATTGTGAGTTACCCGAGGAAAATGCGTAGAATTAAGGAGGAGGAGAAAAAATTAAATCATGAGGGAAAAAAATGATGAGCAAAAGAGCCAGGTTTACTGAGGTATCTGTAAACCTTAGGATAAAGTACTTTTAGAAGATGACATTGACGCTATACAACGTTCTTGCGCTAATTGGCAAATATAATGAGACTTGAAAAAGTTCGTAGTGATGAATTTTCGGAAAAGAGCAGTTCCCTCGTGAGCGTCTAATGCACCAGGGAAGAGAAAGTGTGGCCTCGTTTAGAAGAGTATTGGGGAAATTTGACGAAAACGTTAAGAGCGATGTTATCTTTTACTGGATAGTCATCATTTAGAATACATGTATGCTACTAGTAAATGGAATCCTCACGAAGTTGGATTGATTGCCGGATTGGATGGCGTGCAACGTAGAGGAGCTAGATTTGTTAAACGTTGTTATGGTAAACTGAGGAGTGTATTAAAATGATCAGAGAAACTGGGTTGGGAATTACTGATGGAGCGAAGGTTAAATTACAGATTAAATCTCTTGCATAAATTGTGAGGACGTCTCTTAAGGAATAATGTTGAAAACACAGCATTAGCCCCATCGTACTACGGTAAAGATCACGTGAGTAAAATTAGAGAGATTAAGTTCAGAAAAGATAGATTAAATATGCCATATTTTCCGCAAACGACAAGGGATCAGAAATAAAGTTTGTGCGATCGCGCTGGGAGGAACAGGTGTTTTAGGTCAAGGGTAGCCTGGTGTGCAATCACTCCCTGCCATATACCATAGTGGTGGCAAGCAGGGTATCATATATTTATGTGTATAAAGATTTCATTGCGTTACACATTTAATAATGTAAATGAAAATAATCATGCACCAGGTGTAGTTATGAGAAATCATATCCAAATCATATTAATATTGAAGATATTATTAAAAATTCATCCATATGCCATGCAATAGTTCGGTGCACACGCATTCACCTTGAATAATACGTGTTACATTTTTAATTGAAATATGGGAGGAGCATTTTAATTATTATTAATATTCATCTTTTTCGACGGGCTTTGCAGATGTCGGCTTTGAAGAGACTTCAGAAAATGAATCGTATGAAGTTATGTGAATGAGTTTAGGTTTAGGAAATGAGGAAGGTTTAGGAGTGAAGAACCCGAAAGGCGGTTGATAAAAAAAGGTGGAAGCGGGCGAAAGGGAGTAGCCAAAGTGAAGGAATTGAGGGAATTGAAGGAGGGACAGGAGGAATAGGAAATGTATCTCGAGTCACATGCAGAGTGAGGGGACACGTCAACAAGCTGGCCTACCCAAGATAAGAAGCATACGTAGCTCCAAAGTAATTTGTTGATAGCCTCGTTCTAACGAACAAAATACTTCTCACCCGCCGAGACACTTTCAGGGAGACGACGGCGATAAGAATGTTGGAAATCTTTGTTTTCGACTCTGTCGATGGTCCTTGTGACTCCTTTTCTTCTTAAATATGAGCTGACTTTTTTGGAGGAGAGCGGGAAAAAAATATCGTCGTTGAGTGAATGGAGAGTGGCGAGTGTTCCCTGGGATAGTTATCCTATCTCTCACTCCACTTAGGCACCCTCTTCCGCATCGATCTGCTGATAGGGACCTTTCCCCGCCAGGGTATGGACGCGCCAAGAAGCCTCTCTCAACCACTCCCATCTGTTTCAATGGGTGATCGCCATCCGACTCCATTCGGGATCTCTTCGCTAGGCAAGGAGACCTTATTGCTTCTCGGCAACGAAAGCACACGGCAGTTTGCGTCTGCAAGACACCGACTGGATTCTTGAAATATTTTCCGAACCTCTAACGCCCGCTTAGTTAGTTGAACATTCAATGTCTTTTTGGGGAAACGCTTCCATTGATTTATTTAAAAAATAAATTCACTCGCAAGCAAAGTGTTGCGAAAACACGTCCAACCTTATATATTAAATTTTGATATTGCACCTTATGCATTGATAGGTATCATTTATGATAGCAGTTGGAAAAGAAGTTTCCAAATTCGCAACATGTGTGTAACCGGGTTAAGTCGGAATTGGTAAGATGAAAATAAAAACATAACATGCATTCCTACCCATCCGTTCGAGGTAGTGAAGTACCAATAAAGTCTGTCATGCATTAGATTACACTAGCGAAATTTAATGTTATTAATTACGTCGCACTGTGCTATAATTCTGTTACCTCAGTCACTATTTTTTATTCTGAAGGATCTCTTGCAGAGTAGATGAAAGGATTTGTCCATCAAATATTCCGTTAAACCCGGTTAAAGACTTATATTCCGTTTTATCGTTTTTCAGCATTTCTATTGACTAGAATTGCTATCTCCACATTTATAACTTAAACAACTCAGAAAAGTATAAGCAAAAACGAAACTACTGAGATAATTTTATCTTGAAAAACTGGTTTTGCAAAACTAATACATTCAAAGAGTCACATAAATACATTGATGTATCACTTAATGAGCAAGCCTTAAATTTACCACGGTACTACCGGCTTCAATCCAGAGGTGACGATGCCTTGCACATGCTAGTATATTTCCTGTGCTGAGGGCAGGACTGCAGCAATGCATTAATTGGGAAAATATGCAAAGTTGAATTCAGTGACCACGAATTTTCACAAAATTGAGCCACAGACCATTAAATTCACGTTGATATAACATAATGCTTTATTACTAAAATTTCCAGAATGTCTTTATTGCCTAAAAAGTGTCTTCTACCACAGTCGGTCTACCCCTCCTTCTCACACCATTTTGTATTCACTCGCAGTTTGGTGATTCATCTATCATACATTTCCTCGAAATGACCAAACAAGCGTAGCACAACTCCATCTAAGTTATTTACAACTGGTCCATACAATTCACACCCTTTTTAAGCTGATATACAGGGTTACATGGCCTGTATTCTTCATCCTATGTCTCTTATTTATTTCAAAAAAAAGTGTCTCTCATGTACCCCATCCCCATAGCACTAAGTCAACTTTTATATTTAAACTGGCTCATCTAAGCTTTGCTGGGAGTGATAATGTTGGGAGGAATACACTTAAATAAGATAGTATTTTTCGCTGACTTACACATGCATGCATTTTTTTATACCCTCCACATACCACCAAAAAAAATCTCTTTAGCGGCATCCGCAAGCATTTTAATCACAGATACATACATAATCTTGTTCTTACCTCTAGTTCTATTGTGTCAGTAAAATATGATTTTCTCATATAAACACACACACAATTATATATATATATATATATATATATATATATATATATATATATATATATATATATACATACACACACACGTGGACGCACAACTAAATTCACTTAATTACATTCTTATTATAATTTGCCTCACATTTTAGAAATCAAGGTTCATCCTTGGCAAAAATCTGACAAAACGCAATCACATACTTAAATAAAAGTCCTGGATGGATCCCATATGCTTTAAAACCTTTCAATGACAATAAAACCCAATTCTAGGTTTTATACGCACTATCCCTTACGGAGTTCAAGTTTAAAAGAGATGACTCCGGTCATTCCCATTAAATGTAAACTGGTGAGTGCACGGAAAGTTTTATTTTCCGCCATCAAATGGACACTTATGTTATTATGTTGTTCATTTTGTACCTTAATTTGTCAACGTCAACGGAGTCGTTTAGGAGAAATACGTCAGGCACATCCTTTTCGCGTTCTTTATTCAATATTTATGATCCATTAATTCTTAGTTTTTCATCCATGCCAGATTTTTTCATACTCTTCATATATATTATTTCGCCTCAAAAAGCATGCATTTGAATTTTATTTTTTTCCCCTTCACCTTCAGAGTGTAATCACGCGGCAAATCTATGCCTCTTCCCTCCGCTGCGGCGCTCAAGACAACATTATTTTCCTAATCAGTGCCGTATCTGATACTTCTTTTCAAAGTCCCACGATGTACACTACACTGCCATCCCCTATACATTCTCGTCAACCTTTCTTTTCACATCCCACCCTTTATCCCTATCCATTCATCCCATTGAAACTCCTGTTGAAATTTTTCTTTTTGAATCCAGTCAGCTGTTCATATTTTCTTCCTTTTATAAGAACCTATTTATTAAATTCAATTATTTATTTTCGTGAATATATAGAATATTATAAAGAAGTTGATGCTTAATGAAAGCAGACAACTTAATTTTCAAGAAAGTTGAATATTTGTTTATTCCATAACCACTCTCCAACTCCACATTGGAAACCACCAAATTTATAGGAAGGTATCATCCACGAAAAATAATTCAATTTAGTTTGGTTATTTACCAAATTAGTGCATATTTTATTAAGATAATAAATGGTTTGTTGAATTTGTACATATTTTATTAGTTTGTTGTTTGCTTGTTTTATTATTTTATTACTTAGTTTGTTGAATTAGTACATATTTTATTAAGATAATAAATGTTTTTTTTTAATTGTTAATTGTTGCATCAACATAATAAATAGTGCTTGGTGTATTTATAGCTGTGCTACAATTTTATGACGCACGCAACCTCTTATTTTGGTAATTTATATATATATATATATATATGGATGATGGATGATGGATTTATAATAATATGGATAAAAATATGGATGATGAATTATCCAAGTATCCAAACCAAATAAAAATTATAAAAATGAAGGTTTTCGTGAAATTTTTTGAAGAAATATTTAGGTCCAATTGCAAGGGTGCATGTGAAAATCAATATGACAGGTATCATAGGATTGTCTCTCGTATTGTTATAGTGGCCAGCAAAGAAATTAGTACATTGTTTTGGTAGCAAAGGGCTATGCATATTTCCCCAGGAGACCGATGATGGCCAAAGAATAAGAGGGAACATTGCGGAAGAATTTCGTTGATATTTCTTTACATTCTACGGGGAGGATGCATGCATAATTGCGAAGAATTGACTCCGACGAATCAAGAGCACACACTCCTTTATTTCCTTAGATGCGGCGAAAAACTTGATTAAACTCCGTCGAGCTGAAGTTGATTGGGGGGGCACAATTGTCATCAAAAGAATGTAGGGGCTACGCTGGAGTACCGAAATTTTTTCAGCATAATTATATTTGTGAATTCCACACACCTTATATCGCTTAATTTGGTGACCACAACCCTCACCTTAAAAACCCGACTTTAGGGTTGATAATTTTGTTATATTTAAAGGTATGTTCGAAGATAAGTGGATTGTTAAATACATTCAGCTGGCAATTAGTAGTTCTTGTTCTTTTTAATAGTCACTATATTAATCGTATGTTGACGAGGTAGTCTAGTAGATAGAGGGCTAGAGTAGTTACTGAGTTCATAGTTCATATATGATCATAGCGAATAATGTAATGCAGTTGTAGTGTCGTGCGTATGATGACAATTAAGCATCAAGTCCCTTCCCTTTGTTTGGTGCGGAATGGACACATTTTCTGGGCTATTTCAAACCATGAAGTAGTTCCATGATATAATTTTCTTCCCTTTTGTTGATAGTTGATTTCACACGGGGATATATGTAGGTAAACTAAATTTGGGCCCCTAACATTTTTAAATGAGGTTGTGGAAAGGCAAGTTTATGTGATTTAAAGAGAGTCTCTTTGCTTTATCTTAATGATATAATAAATTTTACAGATGAAATTAATGCTTTAAAGTCATCATGTAATTACTATTATACTTAATGCTCTCGCCTTCTTGTAGTAATTCCCAGAAATAATATAAGTTCAGCTGTTCTTAATTATAATTGCTGTGTTGTGAATGATACTTTTCTAAGCGTAGCGTTAACAGGAGAACCTATGTTTATACAGAATTGTTTCGGAAAAAAAATAATTTTTTACTATTCTGATGCTGGAAAGTGGAACTATTGATTCTTCTGATTCACTCTGATAACTATGTTCCTTTATGGAAACAGCTTGCCGTGTGTATTTTCAGTTCACTCATGAATTATCTCCTACGGTCATTCAGGCACAACCCTACGTACATTCCGTCTCCCTTAAGGCCAAAACCAAAAGGGAGCGAATTCCTTTACTGCACCCCGTCTCTAATCCTTGTTCCCATCTCTGGTTGGCAAGAAGATTGCTCTCCATTTATCGTGAACGCCGTTACTCCTCGCTTTCAAAGGATCGTTCAGCCCTGACATTCGTGGCTCGTAATTCATGCCTGGACCGGCTTGATTGAATTATTTTACCGTTCGCAATTGGCGCTGCGGGTGCATATATTGCGTCCTGAGTCGTCTGCTTTTTTTCCCTCGTCGTTGCGCGCTGCTTCGGTGGCCTGCGTTTTCAGGGAGCACTTATGGTTTCAATCCAGTCCAAATTAAGCCGTTCAGTCGGCCGTCCTCGCTTATCCTCGCTATCAATACCCACTCTCGCTTTCTCTCTCTGCCATTCCTCTTTTCTCTCTGACTCCTCCTCCTCCCGCCAGAGGCACCCGCGCGATTGAATAAGCGGAAATATTTGGTCGAATAAAAGGAGTGAGACGTCGCCGGGGCCCCAACGTGTATATTTCCTCTGGCTGCGTCTCTCCCTCCCCTTTCCATACGCCCCCACCAACCATCCTCTTCAACCCTCCATCCAAGGAACCCCATCCCTCCTCCCACTCCCAGCCAATCCGTCTGCGGCTCCTTCTGGGCCCTCGCTGCAAGGGAGTAAGTAATGTCCTCGAGTGCGCATTCGCTCTTATCTCGACGGGGGATCCTCCAGCGGGAAGGTGGCTGAAAGGGGGAGGAGTGAGGGAGGGGACTGGCGTGGGGCGACCGGTGTTTTATGCGGGGTGGAGGCTGCGTCCAGGGACTGCAGCGAGGAGAGGATACAAAGATTACACACTGAAATCCATTCGAGAAACCAGATTCGGCGCGGCAATTTGTCGGGTACCACCACCCCATTGTCAGATCGTTGTGAGTCGAAAATTTTCAAGATAGAGGCCGCTTGATGCACTTCATATGAAGACACTATTACTGTCTTTTCTTTATCTATTAAGGATTACTAAGGAGAGATGCTTGCGGCTCATATGTGTTGTCATGAACACGATGAGCCTGTTCTAAGACTTGGAATGGAGATTGTGACATTCTTGTGAGCAAGCGGAGACAACTTTCTGATTAAAAATCTTTTGGTGCACACTCAGAAATTACGTGAGCCATAACAACTGAGCGGTAATAAAAAAAATTCTCAATGGAAATTCAAGTAAGCCTAAAATATTTCTAGGATTGTTTATCATGTTCATCTATATCAAAATGCCCGCTATACAAGACAAACTTCCCACAATGTTTATTATACATACCTTGTCTACGGTTATGACGCCAAAAATAATCACAGGAAACATTGGAAGCAGAAAGTAATTTCATGCAATGATGAAAAATCAGGATTATGAAGCAGCTAATGAGGCAAAACCCTTTCCAAAAACTTTTTTATTTGACGATCATAAGCTGGAATCAAAAAATCTATCTTCAGTTTGAAAGTTGGGTAAGTATTTTGAATGTTTACTAAGTATATATTTGAGGAACATATAAATGCTGATGTTTCCTTTGTAATTAAATACAGCACAATATCCACTTTATGATGAAATGTGGGTTGTTATCGATAGGCCATCATTTCTTGGAATATTGACTTCAGCCACTGTTGCAAAAGCAAATATTGACTACGTCCGTAATATCTATTTCTTAAATTATGTTTTTTTTCAAATTCTTCATAGGCAACATTCCTTAGTATAAAGTATCTCCATTTGCCACTCCAATTCCGATTTTTTTCTGGGAATCAATCAACTAGCTGTGAAATGAAAAATGAAGAAAACAAATATAATTTGAATTCATGTGTGCTGTTGATAATAAACTAAATTGATATTCAAATTAATTGACTGATAAATGTTAAATTACAGGTTTTTGCCTATGCGTTTAACAAAATGCCACTAAAAACTAAGAATTAATACCTTAAAACCAAAGAATTTAGCAATGTAGAAATGTACTGATATGAATATGCGAAAATTAAGATTTTTATCTCTAACTCCATTTTAGAATTTTTGATGCATTTTTTCATTTCCTCTTCATTGAGTCGTTTCGTACGAGTATAATTTTGGAAGACAGCTCAGGTTGTTGCCCATTTACTCTCTACACGTTCAAGCATAAAATTCTTCAATAAATTCATCAATGAGTCAAGTCTCTTTCACTCTGAATTTTTGGAATTATGCCAAACGTAGATCGTTAGTGCCACAAACTATTTTCCATTTAGCACCATATCATAAAAATTTATTAAATAAAACCATATGGTACAAACACTAAACATTAATTTTTGGCAACATATATATTATGACCCAGCTTTACTACTATACATAATGCATATATTGAACAAATTTATCTTCACTAGCAAACTTGTTCTTACGCCGATAATAGCCCAAAACAGATTTTCAATGGGAGAGGTATCCATTTTCCTATTTTTGTCAGCTTAAACATGCATCCCCAATTGTGTGATTTCGCATAATTTAATGCGAAACGATCCTATTATCACTCTACTTAAAACTCATTGTTACCTGCTCTTTCAAAATATAACTCGAATCCATTTCTACAAAGAGTAACCGCTCGAAGCTTTAGAACTAATTTATACGTTTCGATGTGTCAATTTCATCTTTCCATGAGAGACTTATCTCACTTCTTTTCCACTCATGTAGTCGAGGTTAAATATGTGAGAGATCTAGCTCAAAGACATCTCATAGATGTTCAGTCAGCTACTTTAGAATGATCAGATGGTGTACAATAATGTAACGATCTGATCTAGTGAAAGGTTGAATGCCATTGCTTCATTGCTGCGTATTATTTACGCTGACGGCAGGGAGAGAGATAACATCCTGAAAGACATAGGCGTCGGCGGCAAACGAATCCCTTTCGTCTCTCACTCGCAAATAATGCCTTCGAACGGCAATCGGAACGCGCCCATCATTAAAATCGGTATTCCAAAGCTTTTTATTCAATTCCCTTAATATTCCTCTCCTTCTTTCTCCCCTCCTCTCCCGGTAACTTTTACTGCACTTTTAAGACTGAAACCAGATCGTTGGTTGGCGCGGGAATGCACTCGCACAAATTTTGGGAGCGGAAATGTCAATGGGGAGCGAGATTGCATCGCTGCGGGACGTCATCCGAGGGCTGAGTTCAGGGATGCCGCCACCCGCCCGTCGTGTCGGTCGGCCATTAAAGGGTGCGCGAAGCGTTTTATTGCGACGCGGATGCCAAGCCGGCCGGGGCGCATTCAATGCGCTGCGCCGGAGGAGCCGCTGACCAGAAAGGCATTAAACGGATGCACCCGCTTGCTTGCTCGGGAGCCAGTGAACGCCGCTATCGCCCGTCACGAGTCGTACGATATTCTTTGGAATTTCAACGCTGTTATTATTGAAGGGGCGTTCTCTTGAGACATTGTAACGACTATGAAATAGTATCCAATGAGCAAGAAAATCCAATTAAGAGAAAGGATCAGATAATGACAGATTTCCATGATTACGAGTACATTTCCCCAGTTGTGGTTATAAAATGTATTTTCACTCAATTCATACTAAATTAGAATAAACAAATAATGTTTTTTAAAAAAGGAGTAAAGTAAAGATGCAAACAATTTTAAGTGACTTTCACTATAAAGATATTTTTTCCCAGATAAAGATATTTTTGCGAAAATTAATACAAGTATGACAGAGAAGTTATAGATTTACAACTTTTATGCTTACTCACTGTGACAGAAGTCTGGGAAAGGGAGTTCCATTTGCATGAAGTCATTAACAATTAAGAAATAAATATATTCCGTCTAATTATTCTGGAGACAATTTATTGAAAGCAAAGAAAATATGCAATACATTTCTATCATGGTACCTGTTGGTTAGAGCAATAAACACTTTACGAAAGAAAGGGGAAAATTAAACCAAAATTTAGATATCTGTTGACAGCTTTTATATTAAAACAGCATGCATTTCATCCATGAGCAATCCAGTAGTTTTCCATTTTTGGGTCTAGAGACAGATAATTTCTTGTTTAAGAGGAATTCCCTGTAACAGATTTATTTGAATTATGCAAACAAGAAAATGAAACGCGACGGGTTACTTCTATTGATAGCAAATGTACACCCCAAAACCGGATTAGAAATGCTATACAATCAGTTTGGTTCCTTAAGAGACAGGGGTAGAAAAACACTGTTTTCATCTATATTTACATACATAAATGAACATATACTTATGCATGTGTTTATATAACGTCTGATTCATGTTCAACCATTAAAAAGCGGCAATGCTTAGAGGTATGGGTTAGTCACGGTTTAAATGCAATATGATCTTGCATGTATATGAATTTCAGCGATTTAGTAATATTTGTGTTAAGGTATTTTCATTTCCTGAAACATTTACGTAATTGGAACTATATGAAAAGATCATTAACAAAGATAATGCTTCTAAAACGATGGAGAAATACCAGTGCAGAAATGGAAATTGCTTCTGTTTTTGGCTAAGGTTGGAGAGATAGCAGTGTAAGAACAAAATTCAGCTTAGACACAAAGAAAAGAAAAGTTTTCCAAATATTAACCTGTTATAATACTACATTTATCTTAAAGATGATACAACATGCATACTCATGCCATGTTGATTAAGATTCTGATAGATTTTGAGTATTTCGAAAACTAAGATTACTCGAGCAAACAGAAGGTCTTCCGGAGTCTATTTCTTAAGTACTTTTCCCTTTAACTTCATCAAAGATCCAAGAAGCTACATGAAGAATCGGCAGGAGACTTATTGTAGGCCCTTTAAATTTACCTTAATAATGTGAAATTCGTCTGAATCAAAATCGGCAATTTTAGTGGCGTTTGAGTCAGAAATAAAAGTCTTCCAAAGGAAAGGATTTAAGTTTTGTAACATTTAAGGATAGAAGAGATTAGAAAAAATTAAGAAATTGCTAAAATCAGAGGTCCTTAAAAGAGATTTGATCTTATATCTCTTGCAATAAGTATAAATAAGATCATGCGGCAAGAGATATAATGCCGGAAATTGGGATGAGATTACAAAGTTTCTTAGTCATCAACGACTCATTAAGCAATTAAGGAGGTGGTAGTGTAATGGATCGTTAGGGCAATGGAGATAATTGCTAAAGAAACAAATTACTAAAGTATAAGATGTTGCAATGCATACCGATCAATGTTGTAATGGCCTATAATGACTTCCAATAAACGTAGCAAATTGAACCAAAGTCAATCATGTTATATTTGCAAAAGGGCATTGCATCCATAGAATTCCATTCAAGGATTCCAGGCATGCTGTCACTCTTCCTATGGATTGAATCACAATCTTTTATTTCTATCATTCTCCATCACCATTCATTAGTAATATATTCTTGAATCTATTTTGAAAACATGAGTTTCTGCACTGACACAAAGGATTATACATATTTGTTAGTGTTAGTAACGTGCGAAAAATCATTACCGAAGTTTTTCAACATTGGCTCACTTACTGAGGAGGCAAATTATATATATACACGTATTTCCGTAACAGACGTCTATTTTAAGTTTTTTCAGCGTTAAAAATTCATTCCAGTTTTTCGATTGCAGTTTCCTTTGGGTTTTTGCTACTATACTTGTTGTTGTGCATTAGAGAAAAAATGTAAAAAATGAGTATTAAATGAGAATAATAACTATCATTTAAGTATTTATTAAACCTAAAAAATCCAAATTTATAATAAAATGCTTGTTTAGAATTTGGACAAAAATTGTTCATACTAGTACTTTTCTATCGTTGAAGAGTTTTTCAAAACCTATTAAGGACGTCATGACCGAAGATGTTTCAATGGAAAATATATTAATTGGAAAAACGAGAGAATATTTTTCGTAGGTATTATATATTATATTTTAATCACACATATTGGGTGGAGGGAAATTTCATCAGCTATACGCCTTGTTTAGAGTTATTCGACTCTGGATAAAATGTGAGGAGAGAACAAATCGAAGACTTCGAGTCTGCAGATTCATTGTCTAAGAGTCATCCCAAGGTCCCTGCCATGATGGATTCACTTTCAGCAAGGGAGCGAGTTATTAGAGCTCAACGTTCCCGCTATCCTAGCTCCGTTCACCAATTAATTTCTCATTTCTACGACTTGCTATTCTCTTCGTCATGCACCATCCGCTGAAGATGTAATCGTCGCGCCTTATTTGAAATAGAGCCAATTACTACCGCCGTTTCCAACGCATCAGCGATACCGCAAATTCCTGTGACTAACGATAACAATTAACCTGTTAAAACATAATCATCATTAATTAGAAGAAAAAAGTATTATTTCATACTAAGGTGGAAAAGAAATCACGCTCCAGCTTGCCCTATGTCTCCTAAGCCTACATTGTTGAATGACGATTAAGTCTAGTGGTGAACTAGGAGATTGATAAACTCATATTTAATTATTATCATTGGAATTATTTACAGTGCGGTCAAATCATCTTTGTAACACACTTAATTGCATAGGATAATAAATCATGACCCGAATGGGAAATCAGCAAAAATAAAATCAAAGATCGAGAAAATCATGAAAATCACCGTGAGTAACTATCCATGAGAGTCTTTGTCCTAATCATCATGAAACAACTGATTCAGACATGTGCATCCAATAGAGTGTCATTAATACGTTAACCATTTTCATTGATGGGAGAGAATAGGATTAGTAACGTTTTTCTTCCACGAAAGATGAAAGTCATACAACTATTGAAACTTATCGCACAAATGTGGAGACTGCAATGCACTGTGCAGTAGAATTGTACGCAATTGAGAAAAAATGCGTTTTACATTAGTCTCGGGAAGAATAATTGTGAATTTCAATAGCCAAAAATATTCTGTAATGTGAGCCACGTCCTCCATCCTTGGATCTGCCACCCTGGGCACAGCTTATAATTAGCCATCATTTTATATTACCTATTAACGGGCAAGAATGTTATTTGCGTGGGTGCCGGGGTCGAAGGGTATCACTGGTAATTTTCAATCCTCATGTCACTGGTCATCTTCCTTCTTTTAAATTGTATTGCTTATGCCATTCTCTCACGATATGCAACAGTCATGTAATGGTTTAGAATCTTCATACCTAGGTTAACCCGTAAATTTAAAATGTAAAAAAAATAAACCGGAACAACCGATGAAACAGTCAATTTTTTATAATCTACTTGCGTTGTTTGTCGTTTTCATAAATAAATTGCGAATTTTTTCTCAATTATTGTATATCTATCTACATAGTGCATCGTATGATTTTTTACTTACCGCCTGATCTATCAACTAATTAAAGAATAACGTAGGTAAACGGGTAAATAAATTGTAGTTTAGACGCAATTTCTCATGAAAAAAATCTTTTTGTTAGAATCGATGTTGCCACATAAAAAATACCTCCCAACTGATAAATTTACCTTTCGTTTACTCGCCCAAACAAAAGAAGTAGCGAGGTAGCAATCAAAGAACATTGGCCCCTCTGATGTCCAAAGTCTCAAAAATCACATAAAAATATGTATTGAAATTCAAGAGAACTTAACATGGGAAAAGGAGCGGCGAGTTGAATTTTCCAATGAAATGGAAGGAAGGACGGAGAATACGAAACTTTTCTTCAACGTCAGCTACCCTTCGCAACCCATTAGGGTGTGAGAATGGATATATCCCTACCCTACCAAACCTCAGCCCTGGCGCACTTCGTCATCTTTTCGCCTGGATCGTTCCCCCAGATGTATCTTGAGGGTGGGGCAACCCCGTGACACACAGAAAAGCTGCTTCCGACCGCTCGGGTGATTGTCCTTGAAGCCCTTTGGCATTCCGTCCTTTCCCCTGCAGCCCAAACGCTTCCGATCTCCCTTCTTCCCGTCTTCAAACCTCTCCCTACGACTTCCCATCCCCAATCTTCCAGAACCAGGGCTGCCAAACTCCCGCCATGATGCAATGAATATGGTGGATTCTCACATAAAACGGTAACTGCCCCGACAAACACCTTCAAATAATACGTGGTATTACTTTGCGAGGTCATGGCAAAAAATACAGCAATCGAGCTGCCAAAGAAATTTGATGGTATTTTTCAAATATCATTTCAAGTAACCCTTACAAATTAGATCCTATTTTTCGCTTTAACTATTTAAATTGTGCCACTTAAAACATCATAATTATTTTCCTAGAAAATTTCCACATCTGATCAAAAACCTACCTTCCGTCTTTAAATCTGGTTATGCTATCGCATCGCTATTTTCCCATGAACGTTAACGACCTTTCTTTTAAGTATATGTACATTTTTTTCAGAGTAAACTGATGGGAAATTCAACAGAAAAACTTATAAAGTCTTTTGACTAGTACTCACTAATGACTCACTTTTGACTAATCACTCACATCTTGCTAATCAAGAAAAAGTCCTAACAAGGGATGCCTAACCTGAATGAGAAACCACTTTTTTAACAAAAACATATTTTTTAACACTTTTTTTTAACAAACATATTTTAATTGTATCAATTTTCTCTATCAATATTCTATTTTTTGAAATCACGAATCATTACTCAGTTTTTCGCCACTTCTTGCTTTCAGGTATAAATAGGTTTCAGCACCAGGGATGAAACTTCCAGAAATAACAAAACTACGTATTCTCCAGTTTGCCCTGAGAATACCATAATCGTTTACACTCTTGGACTATCCAAGAATAATAGTGACCATTCCGCAGTTAAAATTTATAATCAGATTCGTTTGACCGATGTAAATCTTTAGGCGAACTACATACGATTTGATTTTTAAATTATACAATCCTAGTGATAGTTTCTTCCACTCCACGTCGCCAAATGCGAATCAACTTTCAATGTGAACAGTCGTGAAATGCGGCGCAGGTGTCCACCTAAGGTGCCAGAGTCCCGGTGTTCAAGTCAAACGCGAAGAGTGGGCAAAGGCGGCTACCGCCAATCCCAGCCCTCCCCTCGTCTCCCCCGCCACCCCTTGCCGAAATTCACTTGGGCATCGCCGCTGCACGTGCACCCTCACATATATCATCCCCCGCTCGCTCCGCACACAATGCTCCACACTCCGACCCTTCTTAAGATTTTCCCGCCCCAGAGGAGAGAAATGTCTAAGGATTTGGACAGGGGCAGGGGAAAGACGAAGACCCCTGCTGGGTACAGTCGCGTGGCATTGAGGGACGGAATACCTGGACTGAAAATTTTGACACTTCCCTTGGCAAGAGAAGAACAGAGATCACAGCGATCCCTAATCCGAATTCTTTCGGCGTGCCTCTCTCCTGGGCGAGGTACGTGTCGATAAGAAGTTCTCACACGTGCATATTTTCATCCAAGACTAGGACTCAACGAATTCCATGAAAAGATATGATGAAAGTACTCTACCGAAAAATAGTCATCTACACATTCACCCAGCAAGCCCCTTGTAGGTGTGTGACTCAGTGCGTAAAGATTAATGATCATGTAGTGTAGTTACAAGAGTGGCAGTTACACAAAAATGTGTATGGTACCTTTAATGCTATGAAAAGTTACGAGTTTTTTATTCGGCAGAAAAGACGCTCACTATTTAAAAGAAAATCGTGTAAACAAAGAAACACACTTCAAATTCACTCTAACTGAATTGTATTTCACCAAGCAAAAAAACGAATGTTAACTACTCACGGTAAAAAAGAAAAATACACCGAAACAATCCAATAAATGATTATAGGAAAACTAAGTAGTTTTTGCTGTACAAAAGGAAAATACGAGAGAAATACTATTATTAGTAAAATAAGCATGAAAGTAAGATAATGGATAGTGGAGCAGAGACAGAGGTGACTTAACTGCGTTAAGTGTTTGGCAGCTGGAAATTCAAGATGTTCTTTTAACTCAATTGAGAACACTCCCTAATTCACCAATATTTAGGTGGAAGGGAGCTATACCTTCGGAAATAAACTAACCTTTGTAGGAATCATATGGTACAAAGGAACCCAAGCAACATAATGATTACTTATGGAAAACAAAACAAACAAGAATCACTGTCGCCAAAGAGAAAAAAGTAAATAATCAAACTACCTCCGCACCACATTCTTCGAGTTTCCGATGCAAGATTTTTTCCTGAACGAAATAAGATTCGACGCGAAAAGGAAACTAATGACGCGTGGCCACAAGCGAGAGATTTGTTTCTCTTGTAACACGGAAAAAAGATCCTTCCTTATTCATCGCTTGAATCAATGCTTAAACGCAGAAAACGCAGTTGATAAGGAACAGCATAGAAAAGAAAATATGAGGCGATAGAAATGATACCGAAGAATAAAGAAAATAATATGCACAGAAATGGAAAGGTATGAAGACACTTCAAATAGTGGTGAAGAGTGAGCCCTATAGAGAAAACTCGAAAGAAGTGGAGGAAACCTAATTGGACGCAACCAGATGCATGAGAGGAGTCAAAGGAGGCAAGAATTACAACGGAAGGAAGGCCAAGGGTTGAATTAAGAGAGCCAGGAGATGGACTTCATCTGGGCGTGGAAATATGAGAAAATAAAGAGATGGGCGTCCATGGGGATGGGGTTACAAGGTATCAGGACATCTTGTAGAACTGTATAGGGAACCAATCCTGAGAATGATAACCCATTGTCAAGTTGAAAATCATTCAGTTTACAATTTTCTTCTACGTTTAAATATTAATTTTTTAAGCAACTGTAAATTTCTTATACCCTTGTCTCCACAAGTTTTTAAACTCTTTATCTCTCGAATATCTCCGCGCGAACGTTGAATACAACACACTGGCAGATGCTATACATTTTACTGACTTATTTTATATCCCCCAACCACTTCCCTCGGGCATCGTCTCCGGAAGGTCGCACACATTTGCTGTATAATAAACGCAATTCAGATCCCGCATCACGTAAGATTCACTTCAGCATTCCTCGCGTTGGTCATATAGCGGAAGGGCTTTCGCATAAATTATTAGACGAAGTGTGGATTGTGTGCGTACTTGTGAGTGTGCTGTATTTTTATGCGCCTTACCTAATGAAGCGAGGAGAGAGATGTGATCGGGAATTTGAGGCGTGCGTCAATTCACTCTGTTCGAATCCGATGATACGGACGCCCTTGGAGCCCGCAGGTGAATGAGTCTTCTTCAGTAATTTTTATCAATATAATTACAATTTCTACCCTTTAACTCTAATTGCAAACTTCCTGTCACCATAAAATAAATTAAGTAAGTGTATTTATTAAAAAGTATGTAAATATTTTATGCAAACTTTTTCAAACATATAATACAGCATTTTTCTATGATTTTCTGGTGACAAATCTATCCAAGTGAAAGTATATCAACAGCTGGAGATGTCTTTTTTCCCTAAAAATTGGTTGAGGCTTTGATATATTGCACATTGTAAAAAATGAATAGACTGAAATGCCTAAGTTGTAATATAATCAGTCAATAAGTATAGCCCCAAAATATCTTAAATAAATAGGATAAATAAACATTTCTAGCAACGACAAATGATGCATATATATATATATATATATATATATATATATATATATATATATATATATATATATAGTACAATACACAGTAACACACAATATAGAAACACAAAAAAAGAAGAACACTCACACGTTATTTCTTGATATTTCGACGGAAACAATCCGTCTTCCTCTGAAGATATAGAAGTAATGATATTATGTATATATATATATATATATATATATTATATATATATATTATATATATATATTATATATATATATTATATATATATATATATATATTATTATTAGGTAATCTACCGGTTAAGGTAGGTTTTTGGATGGAAAAAATTACTAATTCAACAATTTGTGGCCCCTAGCAAAACACAGCATCCCACTCTACATCAGGCCCCTCTTCATCTCTGAGTATTTTCTTCCTCCCTTCATCCCATCCAACATCCCTATCCTGTTCCTTCCCTTTCCTCGTTTGCCTAACATTCTCCCCTCAATCACAGTCTTCAACATCCCACTGCCGGTCAGTACACCCTTCATCCACTTTTCCTGCCTCCATAGGATTTCTCCCAACAAACCCCTCTCCTCGCCCACCATACCAAGTACTTCCTCATTTGTTTTCTCCTCTGTCCAATTCACCTACTCCAGACTTCTCCACACCCACATTTCAAAAGACTCCAGTCTCGTCCATCCTCCTGCTTCAATGACCACGTTTCCGCGCCGTACAAAGCTACGCTCCATATCAAAGTTTTTACGAGTCTTTTCTTAACATCCTTATTCAACGTCCCCGTCATCAACTCCCTCCTACTTGTGAAAGCCTCTTTGCCTAGCGCAATTCTTCTCCTTACGTCCCTACTATTTTGACCCTGTTGGTCCAAAACAATACCGAGATACGTAAACTGTTCTACCTGCTCTAGTTTTTGCCCTCCTATTTTAATGTTAAGCTTGGCCTTTTTCTTTCTAGAAAATCTCATAACCTTTGTTTTATTAATATTGATTCTCATCCCATACCTGTCGCACTGAATTTCCAATTCACTAAGCAATGCTTGCAGCCCCTTGGCTAACTGACAAACTAAAGCTTGGTCATCAGCAAACCTGATTTTACGAATTCCCACTTTAATTCCTACCTCCAGTTCTTCCCATGCCTCTTTGATCATTTCCTCAGCATACAGGTTGAACAGCAACGGAGATAATGGGCAACCCTGCCTTACACCCCTTCCTAACACTGCCCATCCGGACTCCCCGTTTCCCACCCGCACCTGAGCAGTCTGAGACATGTACAGGTTGCTGATTAGCCTCCTTTCCCTCCAATCTATTCCTATTTTCTTCAATATACTTATTAGTTTTTCCTAATTCACTCTATCAAACGCTTTTTCGAAATCTACGAAAAAGGCAAATACCTCCTCGTTTTGTTCTATATTCCTCTCGATTAATAATCTCATTACTGCAATGGCATCACGCGTACCTCTCTCCTTCCTGAACCCAAACTGGTCATCCCCTAAGTAATCATTAGCCGTACTCTCTATCCTTTTGTTTATGATCCTGAGAACAACTTTAGCTGCGTGGGATATCAAACTTATTGTCCTGTAGTCCTTACATGATGTAGCGTTTACCTTTTTCGGAATAGGAACTACAACTGATCTAACAAACTCTTCCGGCCAGATTCCTTCCTTATAAATACTACGAATCAGGCATATATATATATATATATATATATATATATATATATATATATATATATATATATATATATATATATATATATATATATATATATATATATATAATATATATATATAAATAATATATATATATAAATAATATATATATATATAAATAATATATATATACATATTATGTATATTATATATTATATATATATGTGTGTATATGTGTGTGTGTGTGTGTGTGTGTGCTGCGTTCAAGCAACATTCAATCATCTAATGAAATAAGGGATATTATGACTCACTAATTGGAATAAAAGACACAAACTTGAAATCACTAGATTTTTCTAGCTTATTGACATGTTTTCTTTAAAAAATCAGTAATAACGACAGTGAAAAAACAAGAAGAGTGAATGATAAATTTCTCATTTCTTTCTCGGCCTTTTTAACTTTAGGCATCACGGAAGACCATGGCAATAGACATCCCCTATGTTTTGTCGGGATGAATATCATGCTGCATTTTCGTGTCTATGTGTACTTGTGTCTATGCGTAATAATGCTATGGCATGAAAGATCAAGGGATTAGGGGTTGGCATACCAATCGAATGATGAATAATGCGTGTAAAGATATCCAGCTGAATATGGGGGTGTGAAATTCTCTGGGAACGGGAAACGTTTAGGGAATCGCAGAAACCCGAGGACAGGCCGGGAACCACATAACCTTTTAATGAGACTAAGACTGACTGAATGGATTTCACGCACTTTAGGGATTAGAATTAACCTGTATTGTCATCCTTATCCATTATTATGTCTAGAAACTGTGGCTATTCAACTTACGAAGGAGAGCGCGCAGACATTTCCAAAGCCATCACACACTATACTTCAAGAAAAGATGTCGTTAGCTGTGATCCTATAGTTGTAATGCCATAATCATTTCATTACCTGATCAAGTTATTTAGCTGATAAAAATATGAGATTCAATAAAAATCATCAATTACGGCTCTGTTTACTAGGATAACTGGAGGATTCCGACCCAAATTACTGCCTGTATTGAATTCTCCATCTAGCGTACAAAGTTCAATCACTTTGAAGAATGAAAAATTCTACTGAAAATGTCTTAATAGGTTTAATGAGATTAAAATATACAGCATTTTCCGTTATTAATGCTAAGTACGAACAAAATCCAAACCCATCTAACGAGGCCCAATTGCATTGACTACACTTAGATTAAAGTGAAACATTTGGTAAATTATCATACTTCCAGAAAAACCTCAAATTTTATGCAAAGAGTGTATATTTTTTTTAAAAACCCACCAGTTAAATTTCAATTTTTCTCTGAATCCTTATGTCAGGGAAAATCTGGATGCCGACACAATGATAACTAATTGTAAATTAATTTCCTGTTTACTTTCCTTCGTCCATGGTTGTTATTTATCTCAACGAACGAGTCTCGTCGTCTGACATTGAGTTTGCCTTGAAATAGTCAGCCGATAAGGAATTCTTCATTCCCGAAGGAGTGACCTCTGTTATATTATCTGACGTCTATATTTCACCTCGGTTTTCCGTCTGGCGCCTAACCTTCGCCGCGCGCGCACTGCGATGCTCACTTATCACCGCAGTAAGGTAGGACATGTCTCGTCCATCAGATAGAAGAAAAACACGGACAAAGGATGACGGAGATGACAGGGGAAACATCTAGCACACATCAGAAACTAAAATTTACTCAGAAGCATATTGTCGTAGGTCAATCCCATTTAAAAAGCGTAATAAGGACAAAGGCGTTTTCCAATCCAATCCTACTTAACACAGATAAAACTTGAGTAATTTTTCTTATTCCTGATGATGCAGTAACCATCCAGTGGAAATAAAAACTTCCATTTTACGGTAGAGCATTCGGAATATTCACGTACTTCATTACTTGAAACCAGAAATGTCGTTTATACACCTATTTTATGAAACAAATAGATCTACAGCATTACCGTGTTTGTATTCGCTGAGACATTAAAGGTATCCAGACAGGGAGGACGACCTGTTACTTGAAGCTTGCAATAAAAATGCCCCTACCGATTTTGGTTGTATTTTTTATACTCAGCTAATTTGACATGGAATTTTAAAAAATTATGAAGAAGCATGTTTTTAACGCCCCTTATAAAATTAATATGTGCTAAATCTTAGTACAATTTGGGTGAATTGACATTGAACTCAGAGCCAGACTCACTCTACAAGGCTACTGTAAATGTAATGCAGGATTTATAGTAAATATAAAAAAATAGTAAAATAAGAAGTATGAATATGCAGGAGGAGTGGATGACAAATAATCTGCTGTCAACGATAACAAATGGGGATAAATTGCTTGAAGCATGGAAAAACTCACCTTCTAATAAAATATATAGAATAACCAACCAGAAATATGGGTATTATGTCAACAATGAAAAAAGGAAAGCTAAAAATAAATTTTATACAGATCAAATTAATGAAAATAAGGGTAGCATGAGGAAAATATGGAGTAATATAAACAGTTTAACAGGAAGAAAAATCAAGAGCGATACCTATAAAAACCTAATAAGATATTTTCATCATATAATTCCATTAAAGATATCACTTCCATGTTCTCTAAATATTCAACCAAAGAAAAAAATTACCTGAAATATAATTATATAACTCCACTGATTTCGGTAAAAACAAATAACCAAGTAAATAGTAGAGTAATAACTTTAGCGACAGAGGGTGACATATATAAGATAATTAACAGAATGAATATGAAACCAATTAGTCATAATAGTATTAGAATAATATACCTGAAAAAAGTGCCCTAATGTAATACCAGTATTAGGGGTTATTGTAAATCATGCAATATGCAATGCAACAAACCTTAATGGTTTAAAAAAGCCGTCATAAGACCTTTTTAAAAAAGAGGATCTCATTGAGACTTGAATAATTATCGCCTAATTCAATAATACCTATAATTTAAAAAATCATGGAAACTTTTTTGGCAGACAAATTGCCACATTTCCTGGATAAAAATGAAATAATATCAAAATTTCAATTTGGTTTCCAAAGAAATAGCGGAACCATACGAGCCATTGCACTAACGGTGAACAGTTTCAGAGATGGAATGGATAGAAGGCTTAACATGGTTATAACATGAACAGATCTTAGAAAAGCTTTTGACACAGTAGATCCCAATATGTTGTCAAAAAAATGATATTGTATAGGAGTTCGTGAACCTAGCCACATTTGGTTTTCTAATAATTTAAAAGATATAAAATAAGTCACTAAAATATATAATGTATGTTGTAAAGATCTTGCGATAGGATCAGGTGTGCCACAAGGATCTATTTTTGGCCCTTTACTATTCATTATATAAATAAATAACACATTCAAGTGCTGTCATTTCTGCGAATTTATATTGTATGCTGATGATGCAGTACTCATATCGAAGCATAAGGAACTAAAAGCAGCTATTCAGGGCATGGCACTTGACTTAAATAATATGAGTAAATGTGTACATGATAATAGTCTCGTTATCAATGAGAAAAAATCCAAAGTAATGTTTGTGAAACACAAAACCTAGATCATCATGGATGTTTAATAATAGATTCATTCACAGCACTGCCTACATTACCCCACCAATAATTGTAACTGCCCCATACTGGAAGGAGTAAATAAATATAATCACTGGCGGGTTATCATTATTGATCAAAAATTTTTGGTGAAAAAAAACCTTGGTGAACATATTTTAAAAATAAATAACAAATTAAATTACTCGTACATCCTTTGTCAAGTTCACTGCATTACTAGTTTTGCAAGTTTGAATGTAATCAAGATAGTGTATTTTGCACTGGTTGAGAGTATTTTAAGATATGGTGTAACTGTCTGGGGATCCACTGGTTCGACGAAAATTAATATACTAAAAAATAAACAGCAAAAGGTTTTAGAGATATTTCTGAGGTTAGATAAAAAAATACAAATATTCTCGATGGAGGAAATATCTTTCAAAAATTAGGAATTCCACCTTTAATCAGGGTGTACAGATGAGCCATCATAATAGGAAACTATGCCTATGGCAAATGTCAAATACCTGTTAAAAAAATAGTAATTACTAATAAGGGACAAATTAAGTGTATAACAAAAATATTTCATGAAATCCAAGGTAGAAAAAGATTAGAGATTACTGTACTTCTAATTTTCAATGATATGCCTAAAGATTTAAGAATATTATAGTAAATAAATGACATGAAAGAAGAATAACGGACTGGCTATTATACGGAATGGATTAAGGCTTGGAGCAATACGTGCCACGATGTATGTAGCTTTATAATTCCAACACTTTAAGCTGTCATTTTTGTCTTTGTGGTATCTGTTGTCAAGCCAGAACTGATTGGCTTAGCAGGACTAGAATGAGTATTCTATTTGTAAATTTTTAATTTATACTACTATTGTATATGATAACGATTGCCAGTAATTGTATGCTGCATTGATTGTCTGTCATTCTTTATATATCATATATAATGAAGAATTTACTACTATTGTAAATGTGATAATAAGAAAAATATATGAGAATTCTTTAAAAAATATATATACTGCTATACGGAGAGCAATTCAAGTGGAGTGAGCCATCTATCGGATAGTATGTTAAATTTCGGACCCTTTGGCGTCTTTAAATAAGAGTAGTCTAGCGGCGATGTCGGGTTTCCATCCACCCCTTTCCCATCCCCAGAAAATTCTGCCTCTGCCAAATTACCCACTTATCGACACAAATTAACTCAGCTGCCACTTCCATCTACTAATAATTACCACCAGAAACATGCAACTACGAGTAATGGAGGCCAATGATTGAACACTGAGATCATTTAAATACGGGATGTACATATGATAAGTGTTGGGACAATCTACGAATGTGAAGAATAGGCAGAATTGGCTTGTAGCTTTTCTTTAGGATTACCTTGGCAATTTCAAGCTCACAGTTTCATTTCACGCCTGACGGACGGAGAAGGGTGCAACTGTTCTACACACAGAAGACAATGCGGAGAAAAGTACCACTAAGAAATCCTCAGTCCTCAAAGCACGCGTCTTTGACGGGAAAAATCATTACCTTAACCACTACTGGTACACACCCTACCAATGACATTTATATTTCAGGCTCATAAATTCTATTTTAATGCTAGCTGCTTAACCTTCTCTTCGCATTACATTTATCTACAACACAATTTGTAATAATATTTTGTAAACCTTTTGAACAACCGATGTTTGGAGCCCAACTCTACAATTTTGAATCGACTTAGGAGTCGAGCTTTGAAGAACTAAGAGAAAAATTATGGCATAGATTTCGGAAATTGGTTAAGTGGAGTTATCTTTCGTGTATATGTAGCGGTAGGTAAATCGTTTGTCAAAAAGAAGACGATAAGCAACCATCAACTAAAACAATTACCATTAGCAAAGCATACACGTAACTTAGGGTGACGACCAGGTTATTCCTTGTTCATGTCCTCCATTTCCCTGGTTGGTACCTGGGCACCCTGGCTCCTGGGCTTCGTGGCTCCATCGGGCATGGTGACACCGACGAAGTTTTTCAGGCCCGGTAGGTTGTGCAAGCCCCTTGGGCCTTCCGCCACCCTTTATTTACGGCGTATTACCACTTTTATGAGCGGACCCCCTAAAAGTTCGCCCAAGTCACTTTCATCAAAGGGCCATCTACATCATAGTCTCCTAGACATTTGGGATTACATTAGTGTCTCTCCTATAAAGCGACACTATCTTAAAAACGTGTTATCTTTCCTGTGGGAAGGGAGTCGAAAATGGGAATTTAAGGGTGATAAAGGTCTCTCATGTTCCTTGCGAGGGTCCGGTGATTTGATGGCATTTAAGTCAGCAGCAGGGAGCCATTGTTGAGGATATGAGTATATCAAAGCCGTGGAGACGAGCGATGGTTGCTTTTACCCCAGACAAGTGGTGGGGCTCTCTTGAGCCACGCATCCACGGCACTATCCCGAAAACTGAAGGATTACGAGATGAGGGACCATTCTTCAAATGCTTAAATAGCCTTTGCCGCATTCCAAATGTCGGAAGGGCACTTATCATGTAGGAAAGGCTGTAAAAGATCTTTAATTTTGAATTCCATAAGACTAATTAAGCTCATTACCTATTCGTTATCATGGGATATTATTCTGATGATTGGTTCTAAGCAGCACTTCTGCCTATCCGGTTCTCTGGCAACCGCAACATTTATTCATAATTACTTCTATCCTGACGCCTCTTTATCACCTAGTTATTGTATTGAAATCGTTGTCTTTTTTTATTTTCCTTCTTCACATAACATCTACCATTAGCTTTGATCAGCAGTTTCCCATTCCTTTAAGGGTCTTCGGCAAACTCTTTTTTCCCCTATGTTTTACATACATCGAATTATCCGATTTATTTTCATCAAAATATGTTATTAGTTTTGATGAATAATAATAATATTGCTGCCAGTAAGTCCCACTCGTTAAGTTAATTGCATATGGATACAATTTGCATATTTGAAAAAGGTACTTGCGCTTACAAATGTAAAAGCAATTCATAAAATACTATTTGAAACACAAAGTTTGAATGCAACATTAGTTGGTTGGTTTTAAGTAACGCATGATGGGAAACGAGGTTAATTAAATCAACATGGCTCTTCAACGTGTTAATTAATGTGTACGGAATGGGTGCATGAATACGAAAACTGTAATAGTCAGGTACTTTTTCTATCCGTTGTTGATGTATTTTGCTCTCTGAGAGCTCAAAATTTATAGTCAGTCCTGGAAAGCTTTGACGGGGAAGTAGAAAGAAAGAAACTGATGGAGAAAGAGTCATGGTTAAATGTGGTTGAAGAGATTCGCAAGGCTTTGATTATTCAGAGCTTCAGGAGAAGAAAACCGTATATGATAGTCGAAATATAAATATGATCGCCGAAAGATAAATGCAAGGTCACGGTAGCATGGCAAATATTATTGAAAGAAACTCTTATCATTAAAAATATCTCAAATTTAAGCCTGTTTGAGCTTGTCTGCCCTTAACCGCAAAAGCAACGTATTTACAATAGATATGTTCTTTTACGGAGAACAGAACTAATTTAACTGATACGAGTAGTGATTACAACTTCAAAGAAAAAGACATGGCGGTATGTATAATACTACTTAAGAAGGAACAATTAGAGAGGTCTTATTGGTACGAGGAATATTTTGGATGCAACCACGGAATTATTCATTATGAACGATATTAGCCGTCAGTATCATCTTATTTATTATGAATTAACAACGGGGTAATTAAATAATGGCATAACCTCAATACTTCTCAATTAAATTGTGGTTAAAATAACTTCTTTTTTATCATGTGATATATTGGTTGAATAAATCTTATTTTTTGCTTTATAAATTAAGTCAAAAAGTCATCTTCCCGTAATTCATTTCATTATGCATATATTTTGGTAGAATGGAAATAGGTGAGCTGAAATAAAATCTCTAATCATAGACGGGAAAAAATATCACATGTATTTTCATTTAATCAAATCTCTTCAATTTCATGAATTTCCAGAAGATTGAGAGGACCACGCATGAAATAACAGCCAGTTGCCGTTATGATTTATGAACAAATGAATGTCACGACACTAAGAACCGAGACATGCGGGCAAAATATTATTGGAAAAAATGTCAAAAAAATGACGAAATATTCCTATGAACAGGTATTTTTTTCCCAAATATTGATAATAGTTTTCTCGTACACTGAGAGAGTTTTAGTGGCCAATAATTGAATTCAAAGATAAAATCAAAATTTCAGGAAAGCTCAACGCCAGTCATGAAGTCACCGAACGATTCCTCGTCGCCACTTACTACCCTGCAAACTTTCGCTCTCATCCAGTATCTTTCTATCTCTCCAGCCGTGATGTCTGCTTAGGTGGAAGAATTATGAGGGACTAAATTATTTCGGACGCGGGCACGGTAATTGGTGGGACGAAGGTCTTCGGTTGCACAGTCGAGTTTTTACGGCAAAAGACCCGAGGGTTCGGGCCAGGTCGGTGGAGCGGAGCGGAGGGCGAAGCCATTCTCGCGTCTCCCGCTGACGTCAAATGACAAGGATATTATTTCACTTTTTCTGGCTCCGCATAAATTTAAAATTAACGCGGACTAAAACCTGAGATACTGATCGATCCAGGCGCCATTCCCCCGTAAGTATGGCGTCGAAATAAAGTAAAGCAATAAAAATATGTTTCATGGAGTAAATGAAATGCCCCTGAACTAAAACTGAACGAATATAATATTTTGCAAGACAAGCATAAATTGAAGTGAGAATTTCATATTTTATTGCGTGAAAAACAATAAACGAGGGTATTATATGTATCTCAAAAAGCAATCAATTTCAATTCGCATAACTGTGGTAATACCAAACGTTGTAGTTGTAAAATCATATGATTGATAAAATTTTAGATGACTGCGACGCCTTCGCTGAAAAGAATTAACTGTAGCGTTTATTTGTAAAAAAAATATGTTCTTGCTTAGGAAAATTCCAATTTAAACTCTGAACTGATCATAAATTTTGAAAGTTAAAATAATTTCATACTCTTGTTTGATAAATTAAATATTTTAATATTTATTTATTTTTATTCATTTCCATTTAACCATAGGTTAATAAAATTAATAATTTTTAATTGAGAAAATATTAACCCAAACGGCTACTGTATGAGGATGTATTATATTATGGTGTTGTCAGAAAGATTTAGGATCCCTGAAATTCCTAAGTGCTTCATTGATTGCTTCTTTTTAGTGTGCAGTATAAATACATCTAATTTATGATAAGTTTTCAACCGCTAGCCGAATTCCATGCTCAAACGCACCATGAGTTAAAAAATATGTTAAAGACTGCATTAAGGTGAGATGATTTTTGCTAACAATTACAGTTGGGAGTTCCTCGGCTTCGTGACCAATCGTTCATATCGAACACCCATTTCTTTATTTTAGTCAAAATGAATGTAAGTAAAATATTAAATTTGAAATACTCAAGTATTTAGTCTTTACGCTTAATTTCTTCTACAAAATACACAAAACAATTATCACATCATTTTATTAATGTCTTGATATAAGTTAAAATCTTTAAAAAGCTTAAGTTTTTCCTGATAGGTTATAGCTGACACTGAAACGGAACATTGAAGTTCTTTCTATGCGAGAGCGACTGCAAAAAGCAATTATGTGAAAAATTAACCGTCTCCGACATATTCAAAATTATAGTTCAAATGAATTTCTCTTTGCAAATGCATTCATAAATATGCAGTTCCAATGCATAAATATGCATTTTTCTTTCTAATTTTATGATCATACTACACAATATTTAGTATTTAACGGTTAAACAATATCAACTCCTCAGTTTGGTACAGTGATGGTTAAGGACAAAGAAAAATCGGCCTTAATGGGGTTTCACCGAACCATTTCACTTACAGAGATACGTAAAATGATAACCATGCAGATAGAAAACTCAAGTGATGGACTTTCGGAAAGCAGCGACTAAGTCGACTTGAACGGCACAGTTCAAGTTCGAAGTGACCTTCCATGCTATCTTCCGCCCGCCTTCCGCGGAAACCACCTTCACATCACCTCTATTCTGTCCAGCACTGGGCCGACAACATGTTCTCCCCGCCTTCCTCCGCTTAAGCCCTTCGCTAAGCCCTGAGTACATTTTCTTACGATGTCGGCAACGGGAGGTGGGGTATGGTTCGGCCGGAAGTGTCTTATCTGCAGGATTCCACAAAGCGAAGCCGTTTCCACCTGATATCTCGCAGACGCGAAGGTTTTACACCGCGCCGTGGGTCGATGCGTCCCCAGCGACGGCCCACCTCTGGTAAGTCGGCCATTATATCCTAGAACGGTGACGGGTGAAAATTTTGGAACTGGAACTTTTTCTGAAGCGTAAGTGTTTTCATAGACCGACGGTATTTCTTTCCAACAGTTACAAAATGTGATTTCGTATTTAAGGAAGAGCTGGAGACACATTCCGAGGACAGATATGTGGTGAAATTTTGTTCAACTATTGAATCAACAATTCGGCTTGGAGTCCTTTCCATTTGTCTTTTGATTACTGACAATTGTGTTCCTAATACTAGGATAATATACTCTTATTACCGATGGATATACTCTACCATTTAATTACAACTTAGGTTGCGTGTCGCAAACTGAAGTGAGAAAAGAACATTACGAGCATAAAAAATGTAAAATAAACGTGAAATATCGTGATTAATTCAGCGCCAAATGCTAAACATACGAGGTGTGATAGTCCAGTTGCGCTGGGCTAAAGACCCAAAGGCTCGGTTTCGATTCTCGGGAACGCCTCTGGCCACCAAAGCTTCATCCAAGCTTTGCGATATTGAGGGTACCAGAACTTCCTCGGAAGCCCTGAAGTGTGAATTTCGCAGGCCATTGAGCCTAGTAGGCACGTACTAGGTGACCTCTAACATCACTCATCAAACCAACATTCAAATGTCGGTTTTATGGGTGAGATTAGAGGTAGGAGTTAATAACACATGCGAGAGATAAAACTACTGCAGAGTTTAAAACTAAGCTATTCCATTCAGCAACAATTACGATATTAAGTTAAATATATCTCTATATCCAATAATAAAAAAAACTTTATAAAGCTCCAATAACGTTATTTTGGTCAGTCTATGACCTTTACGGGGAGACAGGACACACTTGACATCGAACAGTGCCACGGTACTGATTCCTCCCCGCTTATGGCCACTGACTGGCTAAAATAGCGTTATTGGGGCTTTCTAAAGTTTTCTTATTATTGGCTATAGGAATTTATTTAACTACACATTCACGGCCAATAACTCACACATCTTTCTTTCTACCGATTATGATAGATTTAAATGCTACTTTTCAAATAACCTGAGCATATATCCATCGTTTTATCACAAAAGACAAAATCAAAAACTATTTGGAAAAGCATCTTAATTCGTTAGCTAGCGTCACTTGCAAGTGGTGGGTGAATATTTGTCCCGTGATTAGGTGAGCATTGCAAGATGAATTGCGACGATGGATTGAAAATTCGAAAACTTGAAACGTGAAAACAAAATCTGATGGCCATGAACACACCTGGATGGTGCACTGGACGATATTCACTGCACGTTTAGAACCTTGAAGAATCGACCAATCATTTATCGAAGTGCTCTCGAGTAATCTTTCCAAAACAAGTCTAATTAGCTTTGAAGTTTCGAAATTTCTATTCTTGCCCTATTTCTAGAGGGTCGAAAGGTTTATCCTCAAATCTACTCCGATCCACGTCACCCATCATTCCCTCAGATTCGCCTACCCTCCGAATACACGTTGACGTCGACCGAAGACGTGGGTGGATAAGAAAAAGTACGGACTCGTGGTCACCCCCTATCCTTGACCTATCTTCTCCGAATCTTGAGCAAACTTCCCATACGCTCCAGCGCCCCTTCCGCTCTCTTTTACTCAACGACGGCCCAACGGTCGGGATTTCAGAGTTCCGAAATCACTTCCCACGGCCCCCTTTCAGTGAATCAAGTAACAAATCGCCCGCCTTTAACCCTTTTACCACGGGAAACACAGTGGTCCGTTCGACGCTCACACGTGTTTTGCGCTACTTACTCCTTCCTCCCACCCACCATCCCTGGTTCCCTTTTCCAATCTTCCGCACAACTTTTTTCAGCATCTCAACGCTGCGCACTTTTATTTTATTCTAGTGGCTCCGGTTGGGGTTTCTCGCAGCCTTCCCGGCCCGACGTCCTCCATGTCGCTCTCGCTCGTTCACTCGCTCGTTGAAGTCTCCCGCACTTGAATGTTTCAGTGGGTGGTCGGTCGCAAAGGGGCGAAAAAACCGCTTCTTTCCCCCAATTAAGCGCCACTATCCACGGTTTACATCTGTCGTGCGCGTCCGAGAGGTGTCGTCGGTACACGGGAACGGCGGCAAATTTCTCCCCTACGAACATAACTCGGTGGACTTGCTCGTTGGGTGGTCCAAACTGAGGAAAGCCAATTCTCCACTTAAAGCCGGCAGTGTTGAAAAAAGTGACCATTTTAGGATCGATAAGGTATTTTTTTGTGGTCTGAGTGTAAAGGCTTTCCACATCCGAACGTTCTGCTGGTTTACTTCGGATCTATCGCCTCATTCATGCTTTTTCGCTTCACTGGAAGATCGAAATTTTAACGGTGAAGAAAAATGTTAAACTTAGCATTTACGCTAGTGTTATTTGCTTATGGTGAGTAATTAGCAATGTAAATAAACAATTAATTTAACTGTATACTTATTGAATTTGCAGATAATAAGTAGATACTTAATAAGCAGAAGCCATGAAATAAGAGATAATTGATAACACTTCTCAGCTTAACAGCCTTGAAAATATTTACTCGTGCTTAAATTGCAGCATAATCAGTCATGTCAGGTTTAATTCCAGGTCATAAAATATTAAGAGAAATTATTTTTTTAAATGTAAACGTATGCATAAATATGTGGCTATTTTTCCATCTTATATTTGGATGCCCAAAATAACAACAAAAATGTGAATTCTGTACAATGCATGAGAATTAAAATTATTAAAGATGCCAAAATGTAAATAGCTTTTATTAACGATTTTGTACTCTCGTAAGATGCCAAATCTTAAAAAATACTTTATCTAGCTTTCTACCTGGATGTCTCATTTTGGTTTTAAAGAGGTATAAAGCAACCTTTAATTGCTTAAATTTCCGAATAAAAATTGGGACTAAGAAATATTAATTGTTACCATTTCCCATGGTTTGAAGTGTATTAAAGCATTTAAAAATGAAAATGTAATTTATTTCAACGTTTCATATTGTTTAAGAAAGAGAATACTCAAGAGTGATGAAAAACTGTATTTATTTGATCATTAATGAAAATTAAAGGATGATATTGTTTTATAATCGTGTTTTATGTTCTCTCAATTTATTTCTGCACATATCCAATAGATCAAAAATTAAGGGTGGTTAGAATTTGTGGTCAGGAGTAATGAAATGAGAAAAGGAAGATTAAATAATCTAATAGAAATTAAACTTAATTTCCCTGCGATATCATTAGAATGAATTAATTCTTCATATCTTAATTTCATTAAATGTTTATTAAATGTGGTTTTTCGACATAATTTGCTGATTTTTCTTTTATTTATTATACATTGATGATTCTCCCCAACGTTCTTTTCCTCTCCCCAACGCACCATAATTCCTCCTGCCCAGATTAGGATGTAATAACGATTAATATATGATATGCCTATCTATGACACATGACTCGGGACTTACATTTAAGGATTGCTAATATTTAAGCTTTGGATTATTATACATGGGGCACTTATGGGAATACATAATACATCTTTCTTTTTGTGTGGGCATCGCACAGTAAAAAAGTCCACGGGTAAAATATAGGTCCCTTAAATTATAACTTTTCGACGAATTAATAATTTTCATATACGGAGTAATCATTTCATCTCCCTTTTCTCTATCTATGGTGCTAATCATTGGGCAAGGATTGCAGTGAAACACCAAGATATGGATTTTATGCAAATATTTGCACTTGGCTTTTGTGAAACTGCCGGTTTTTATTAATGCGTGTTCAGTGAATAGATCCGCTGAATACCAAACTTCATAAAATATTACCGGAATGAATGAAATTCTCAAAATTGGAAAAATGCAAGAGCTTAGAAATGTTTTATGTTCAATTATTACGGACAGAATACAGCATTGTCCTTCGGATAGAGTAATCCACTGAACTGCTCCATCGACTTTTGAGTGATTAGTATCTTGATTGGTCAACTCGAAGCAACCTTAAATTCATTTATACGCTCACTTCAAGTAAGAAAATTAATATATAGCTTTGAACTAATCGGTATCACATATATAACCAGTGGAACTGTTAGTTTATGGTTACAAATAAACTTAATTTCATACTCAACAGAATTAAATTCCTCTTCGTATTAATGCACTTACATAGAGATATAATGTAGAGGAGACCGAATGTTCAGTTTTTGTGTGATTAGCCTGGTGATTACTACGAGTAATAATACCGTTGAGAGAGAAAAGGTTATATTTGGTGGATATCTGGCTTTGGCAAGGATTTTACTCTTACCGACACTTAAGGATTAGCATAGGGACCTTCACCCATATCCTGCAAAGATTCGACAAGCTGAAAGCCTCATTTGTTAAGCACTTGGCGTACTCTTCAGAGAGTGCTTTCCAGCGCCGGAGTACTCTGCTGAAGTATCCTCCAATAAGAGATCGGGATAAACACTCGGGAGTCGACTTACTTAGACATCAGCCACCAAAAAAATCGGATCACTTTCCTCCGCTCCTCACAGATAGGAGTCCCAGCTCATTACTGCAGAGAATTTCAAAATCACGCCCCATTTCGCACCGAAAGTTAAGTAGGAAAGGAGAGTAACCAAGTAAAAAACTAATTAATTAGGCACTCCCGTTATTTATTCGACAAGTCAAAAAATATCGCAATTAATTTATTATCCTAACTTCCCTCCCTTGCCACGTCTCCCAACGCCGACCCCGTCGCCGTGGCAATTTGGCCTGTACGGAGAAGGAGAAAATCACGATGACGGGAATTAACGACGGTCCACGTCGAAAGAGATCGCCGCACCCCGAGAGCAGATCTGAAACAATTATTCCGCTCATCAAGTGACCCGGATCGCGTTGCCGGTGCCTGCCGTGCATTCAAAATCGCCGAAATCATAGGACCGCTGTTATTTACTCACTGGACAGCCTCGATCTTCTCCACTCCCCTCCCTCACTATTCTTTGACTCCTCCATCCCCCAATCGCCCCGAACCTTGAGACACTTCCATTATTCTTCCAAGGAACGGGGCGAGAGGGTGCACACCTCAACCACGCCACCCCCTCCCCCACACACAGTTCCATCTGAACCCCGGAGCGGGTTTAGATATCCATTCACGGTACCCATCCTAAAAGGTTAAGGTCTCGCTCCCGTTAATTACCGATGTCCTTTAATTAATTAAACTTACCCGATTGCTTGAACGCTGTTGGCGTGTACCTATGCGCGTTGAAGAGATGTAGGGATTGAGAAAGAGAGAGGGGGAGTATGGGGTGGGTTTACATAGGAACCACGCCGATTTTTTCTCGACTTTCTCTCCAGCCTTGTGGTATCGATGGCTCAGAGATGGCTTCCCGCTTCACACTATAACGAGCTCCCGCGGTCCCTCCTCCGGGCATTTCCGGAACTTCACATTGACCAAGTCGAAGCGAAGGGTGAGGGGGAATTAAGCACGCTCCCCACGACACTGATCCTCCCAACCGCACCCCATCCCCAACGCCGAAATTGCTTCACCTCACCCCCACTCCTTGGGTCTCGGTGGTAATTAAATTTAATCGGGCTTTGATTGCGCAATTTTTCGTTCCCGCGCAGGCATTGACCGAAGGCCGGCGCCTGGTGAAATACATTATATCTAATGCCCTCTGGGGAAAATGATTTTTCAGTCTGAAATAGGAAAAAATGATTAATTGAATTAGAATTTAATTGAAATGAAAGTTCGAAACGATGCCGAGGAAAAAGGATGAGGAGAATAGATGAATCGGACCCTCACGGTAGCGATGGCTCTTGGTGGATTAAAGACACCAATATTATGACCTTTATGACCGAAAAACATTTAATTAAATTACCTGTTGGATTAGTGG
Organism: Hetaerina americana; assembly: GCF_022747635.1. Lineage (NCBI taxonomy): Eukaryota > Metazoa > Arthropoda > Insecta > Odonata > Calopterygidae > Hetaerina > Hetaerina americana. Next base: position 78,732,301 of record NW_027287427.1, read on the forward strand.
AGCAAGCGAAATAATCAGGTTATTAATAGGGCTATGTTACCACCACAATAATCTACATTGAACAAATTTCCTATAGTTATGTTCTTAGTCAATAAAGCTGATAACACAATAACTGAACATACGAATGATTACGAAATGAAATCTGTGGCTGGAGAAGCTGTGGCACGCGTCGATCGTGGAATAGCGTATCTCGTTCACGAGGCCGTCTACATTATCTCATTATTCAAATTACTTCGGAGCGGGTGTGAATTTCATCACGAAAAAATCCAATTAAGAGTGCTCAATCAACGGGTAACTAAAAGAAGATTGAATGGAATTAATCAGGTTCTTCTTTATAAGTGCAGTTCCAAAAATTTATTTCGACAATTTAGTACTCATGGTGTTTCACTTTCATTTGTCGTTACTCAGCAGAAGTTTTACTTTTCAACGTCCTTAAAAAGTGAAATGGCTTATGCATCAGCGGAACAAGATTTTTCCTCTGTTATCCTATAAAATCAGATTTCAGTGTCCTTTCTGTAAAACCATATGTATTAAAATTTCAATTTAAAAGCTGAAACATGGTAATTTTTGTGGGAAGTCAAGCATTAGGAGGATATTTTACCAGAAATACTATAATGAAAAAAATGGTTGCATTTAATTACTAATGGCAGTTTATTCCAGATAAATCCGATGAAACTCAAACAATTTCATTTTGAAAATCATTTGACTTGAAAATAAAGCCTTACCATGAAACAAGGAGGAATAAAATATTATTAGTGGAAAATACGAACGTAGTTTCATTATTAAAAAACGAATCTATGAGACCTGTTAGTTGCCTTGGCTTGAAGATAATGTCAGACTTCTATAAATAAATCGGATGCCAAAAAATAAATAGGTTATGGTCTACATTGGGTCTCACTCGAGTCACAATCATGTTGAAATTATGGCAGCATTCCAGTTGTTAATATGTCTCGCAATCGCATCAGAGAAAGGAGCACTTTTAAGGAAGGAATTCATATGAGAACTACTGTGAATATTCTTAATTTCAAAGAAAGAAAATGACAAATCCTGGTGGAATTCCTAGTCTGAAACACCATGCAAAGAGATTGAGTATTGTTTGCGATTATTTTAAATTATATGCAATGTAAACCTGCTTGCTATGTCTACCATTTAGAGATCATTATAGAATTCTGACTATTCTGTCACTCAGAAATGTTTTAGAACATACTTTCTAGTTAATTTTCCTAACAATTTTCCGGATTGATTAGCTCTATTACTTAAAAAACCGGAGGAGAATTTTCCCTAAATAATTTAACGCACCGCGTATATAAAGAAGCAGGAGAATATTAATGGGTATGCAAGCTTTCGACGTGAAAAATTGTAAGACGTGCCTCAATATTTCATACATTGCTAAATGAATCTTAAAGTGGATATTTCTTAATGAGTGTTCACAAAGTAGAATCTAATATATATATATATATATATATATATATATATATATATATATATATATATATATATATATATATTTATATATATTTATATATATAAATTCTGGATTAATCAATCCTTGTCAGAGTTATATTAAATTAAACTTAACAAAAATGATTTCATTGTAAAATTTTATACGTAAAAACGCCTAAAAGAATTCCAATTATCTTTGGAACACATAGATATCCACTGTAAACTATATGCTAGTGTCATGAGTGGAGTCTTCAGTTATACAATGTATGGAGAAATAAATTACCTATACTCTTACGGGGATAAATTTTAATATGCATAGCTCTTTTTTTTTGACAAAAATATTTCCCAAACAAGAGCAGTATAGAATTAAACAGACAGAACTTTCAATCTACTTTTACTGAATAATTACATTGGTATGATTTTTATCATTTTTTTAGTTCATACCACCCACACCGATGATGTATTTCATTTGTAAATTAACTCCATCCCTGGATGACTCCTTAGCTAATGTTGAAGCGCGTAGATATCAAATTGGGAGAAAATATTGGAAAATAAGAATCAATTCGTGGATTTTGAAAATAAATTTGAAATGGTAGAATGGAATTAAATGCTATTCACTGTGAAAGATTGACGGGAGTCTTATATTGGCATATGTGTAAGACATTTTCTATGAAGAGTTGAGTTAAGGAATCAGAATAATGAAAGAATATATAGGGTGATCAACAATAATATATAATTTAACTGGTAATATCCAAAGTTTTAATCGAGAAGGTAAGAGTAAAAGAAGAAGTAATTAAATAAAGAAGGAAAAAAAGATAAGAGTAATTAAAATTGTAATCGCTGTATTCAAAAATACTATTTATTTGTTATTTAGTTTTGGTCTTGCACCACATTATTTGAAGGAGAAAAATAAGTGAATATCAGGAGTATGTCAGTATATTTTGATAAAGTATGATGAAAGAGCAGGGCTTGAAGATAATTAACAGCAAACAGTGAGAAAACGGCTGTTACAAGAATGAAATAAAGCACACTAATATTAAAACTGATTAATAAAAAACGCAAATCAAGAAACAATGGGCAGACACGAGAAAATGGAAGATGGAATTAGCCAGTAGAATAGGACGCCTTAAGAATACATACAGAGAGATTGATATCTGGACACGGTGCCAAACATAAATCTGTACATAATACGACACATCGTCAAGACACCAGGAACGAGTGACCTCCTTTACGGATGGGAGCAAACTCTGGATGGCTGCACCGAAGCCAAGAATTTGGAAGCGATTCAACGGTGGTCTTTGTAGAAAATGATGAAGATCAAATTCGCACGGGTTGCGTGACTAAGAAAACTACCGGAAACTCGAAGGGTAAACTCATGAAGGACTTTTAGAGGCACGATAACTTCCCTAGGACCATTGTGGGTGGTAGAGCGGACGGGGAAAATTAAAATAGCCCCCCGGATGCGATCATTGAGATAGGCAACGGGAGACATGAAATCGATGGAATTTGAATGTATAGAGTGATTAACTAACCAGAGGAGTGTTGACCTGCGTCCAAAGCTTCGATTTTACTGGTGTCGATAATCGGATCACCATGTTTCGTCGACTATGGACAGTGGTCTTTCGTTTTACATTGCGATCAAGTCCGATCAACTAACTTCATGCAGAACGCAGCCGTGACGCTCGAGGAGGTTGTGGAACCAATGAACGCAATCGGGTAGGAGCACGACTGGGCAAGAGAACTCATTAGGCTTTACAAAGTTTAGAACTCGCGTCTAGGGAAATAATTTATGGTCAATACATGAAAATGGTAACATAACGGGGCATAGCTAAATTTCCTCCAAAGCTGATTACTTAAGTTCTATTTTTGGGGATAGTGTTGTATTTTCGATGAGTTTCCTAGATATAAGAAAATCATCAAGTGATCATAACATTATTTGATGACTAAAAATTTCAGGGCAGCTATTTTTGATCGCATACATCATTCCCCTTAATTTTTACGCTTCAAAATTGTTGAATTATAATGCACATTTGCAGTTGACTCCATTAAAAGTTACTGCCACGGCAGTTACTTTGAATTTGGCTAAGAAGTTTTTGCACATGCAATAATAAATTACACATAGTTTTAATCCCCGCTATAATATTTTGCTGATCAAATTTAATGACAAGACGGTTAAAATATTTTTCTAGATCATTGCTAAACTGCATATTAAAGGCTATGTGCGTTCCGTGACAACTACGTGTACATAATGCGTATCTCATGGACTTCCTTTTGTGTGATGTGATATTATTATTTAGTTCTACAAATTTTCACACTTTTAATCTACCTATATACCTTCTTCAAACCCTATACTCATCCCACCTACATTTTCATATATTCCCTTTTTTAAAATAGCCTTCAACAACCCTCATCTCAATATCTCATCCACCACTAGAATACCACCACCACTCTCTTAGAATATCCTCCAGCAACCTACTTCTACCAACATATTTAAAGCCTCATCGTTAGTATTCATTTTCTCGGTCTAATTTATTTCCACTGATTCTCCCAGACCACATTTCAAAAGCCTTTATGTATATCCTCTTGCCTCAAAGGACAAATTTACAATCTCTACCGCGCCATTAAGACGAATATACAATTCATTTCTTTACAGGTTAACTTCGCGCACCTATCATCAATTTCCTTCTTCTCACTTAGACTTCGTTCGCCAACAGTATTCTTCTCCTAATTCTCAGTTACGATGTCCCTTCAAAAACAATTCTAATACGTGATTTGCTCCAACTGCTCTTGTTTATTCCCTTCCACTTGAATATTCAATTTTCTTTTGTAAAATATCATAACTGGAGTTTTTTTTTATGAATATTCATTCTAATTACATAATATATTAATTAAAGCACTCAACAATAACTTCCATTTCTAAGCTCTGGGACTGTTGGTTTATCATTAGTAAACCTGCTTTATCACCTCGCCGCCCTCTTTTTCGTTCCCCACTCAAGCCTTACTCATTGCCACCCTTAACATTTTGATAGCATATCGTTTAAAAGACACTGGCGATAACGGGAAACCCAGTCTTTCTCCGTTGTCTGTCGCTACTTACACAGATAGTCACAACGCACAGCGTTACCATTGCTGTCTGATTCATAGACAGGTTTTAAATTATTTGCTGGTAAGTCAGCTCTTATATTCCGCAAAACTTTTATCGGCGTTTTCCACTCTCCGCGGTCGAATGCCTTCCTTAAATTCACGAAGCCTGAATGAATTCTATTTTCTTTTCTGCCAATGTTATTATTACTGTAATTGGGTCACCTTTTCCTCTCCTTATTTTAAAGTCAACATTATCTCCACCCAGGGAGTTGTTTGTGCTATCATTGATGATTCTTAGATTTATATTTTCTGCTTGTGAAATTCAACATATTTTCCTCACAATTCTCGTGGACGGACCCCCGTTACTCCGGTCGGGGCTCCACTGTGTTGCCTTTCCAGCCGCCTAGGCTTCTAAGGCAGGGCGTCGTCTTCTGCGTTGTCACGGCGTTCTGGCGATCCCTGCTACTGAAGCCTGGGCCTCTTCTTCGCTGGGAGGGCATCTTGGCGATCCATGCTCGCAATGGGGCGCTTATAGCGGTCCCACGTTGAAACCTGGATCTCTCCGAGGCGTCGGATGGTGGCGACGTCTGAATCCGCAGCCCTCTCGAAGAATCTTCGAGACAGCTCCGGAAGAAGGACGTTCAGAGGTTCCATGTTCCCGTCCTGGTGCATCTCTTCCACGCGGGCGTAGCGCCCGCATCCCAAGATGCACCGTAGCGCAGAGTTCTGCACCACTTGGATGAGAGCGAGGGTAGACTTCGGCACTCCTGACCATACCGGCGCTGCGTACGTGATGACAGGCAACACGCACGCTCGGTACAGTCGACGCTTCGTTTCCGAGCTCAGGACCCCCGGACGAATAATCGGCCGAAGCCGGTTAAGCGCCGCGAAGGCCTTCCCTCGGACACGTCGCGCTTGGGCGTTCCAAAGGAGTTTCCGGTCCATCAGCACTCCGAGGTAGAGAACCTCGGATTCCCACGGAAGGGTGACTCCATTCACCGACAGCTCCTCTTCTGTCGGCGCTCCTCTGCCGGTATGGAAGACGATTGCCTTCGTTTTCCCGGCATTGACTGCAAACCGCCAGCGACGATACCACGAAAGTAGCTCGTCGACGACGATCTGCAGCCTCTCCACGGCGAAAGATATTCGCCGGGAGCTGCACAGGAGCGCCGCGTCGTCCGCGTATAGTGACAGGACCTCGTGCCTCCCATGACTCCTGGGAATGTCATGGGAGAAGATGTTGAATAATACTGGCCCGAGAACCGAACCCTGGGGGACACCAGCGGAGATCCGGTGCACCCCAGAGAACGAGTCAGACCAGGAAACGACGAAGGTCCTGTCTCTTAGGTAGGAGCGGATCACCTCGATGATCCACGTCGGGAAGTGGAGTCTCCGCATCTTCAACAGCAGTGCCTGGTGCCAGACGCGGTCAAACGCCTTGCTGACGTCGAAAAATGCGCCTGCCACCGACATCTTCCTGTTGAAGGCGTCCGTGATGAAGTCCGTGGTTCTCACCAGCTGATGGACCGTGGAATGCCGCTCGCGGAAGCCGAACTGCTCATCCGGGAGGATGTCAGCCTCTCGGACGAAACCTACTATCGGCTCACAAACTACCATTTTACGGGACATGCCGCAAAAGTAACTTTTAACGGAAACATCCGCTAATATGCATTTCAATGAAACTGAGTAAACTGGATGACTTAACTAGCTAAAACACTCGGCCGTACATCGAGGGATTCGTGTTTGAATCCCGGTCAAGGTGAATGATTTTTACACTGAAATTGTTGCATTGAAGTGCATTTTAGCGGATGACTCCTTTAAAAGTTACTGTTGCGGCATCTCCCGCAGTTTCTTGGAATTTGTCTTCAAACCCCTCTGAAATCCACACGGCAAGAGAACGCTCGCTGAAGAAATCACTCAGGAGAAAATCAAGGGATCCGCTTTCGAATTCAGGATTAAAAGAATGAAATTTCAAGAAACTACGGGAGATGCCGCAATATATTGCATTCTTAGGAGAATGATTTTTACACTTAATACATTTTTACATTAATTTCTCGAAATTTTCTCCAAACAAGCGGACGGCTCTTAATTGAGTTACTATTTCAAAATTCCACTGATTGAAAAAATGTTATTTATGTTTAATTTTTTCAATGATACGATAGTTGAACTTCGTTAAAGAGAAGGAATAAAAATTTATCTCTTTATCCCCGTCTGTTCCCATATTCGGCTACATTCAAAATGCATTACATTTTTGTTGCACTTTAAAATATACCATCCTAATGAAATTGATTAAGGTAATACCGAGTACTGAACTCGTATTTTCCTAAATTCACGAAACAAATCAGGATTACTTTTTGAAGCCATGACTATGGGCTAACCGCTAATGCTTTCCTCAGTAAAATTAATATTTGATAAGGGGGTGAATAGCCAGAAGAGAAGCATTATACATTTGAAATTAAACGCTTGATTTTTATGTGGCTTTGTATTTAATTATTGTATATATATATATATATATATATATATATATATATATATACACAAGACAAAGCTTAATATTACATACTTTGATGGCACTGTAAAAAAACTTAAAAGGACACTCGCTTCTCAGAAAGTTTAAGCTTTCTGTAATGTGAGTGTCCTTTTAAGTGTTATCTTTTTTCCTGTTATAGTGTGTGTGTATATATATATATATATATATATATATATATATACACACACACACACACATATATATATATATATATATATATATATATATATATATTATATTTATATATATATATATATACCTAGTGAAGATAAATGGAGAAAAACGGTGGCCATACGTAATTTTAGGCCAACAGGAGTTTTTCCCTATATCTGTAAATTTTTTGTATTTGTATAAAAATGTTCCTGGGCATAATTTCGTTTTTGCCTTTTTTCTTGACTTAGATTTACCACAAGAGTTCATCTTTCTTTCTGTATGTCTCAGGTATTAACAAAATGAAAATATTTCCAGAATCATTTTAATTTTGTGACAGTTCTCAGAATCCATAATAAAATAATCACTGATAAAACCACTTAAGACTCTGAAAGGCTATTGATAATCCAGACAAATATTATGACCCATAAATCAAGAAAAATAATGCCATAAATTGTGAAATTTTACTATTCTCTCATTTGATATAATGAGTACGATATGCGATCTAATGGAGCTGTCATCACTCGACAAATAAACCCTCGTATAAAATCAAATTCATTTGCTCCAAATGTAACGAACGCTAAAAAGGAAGAGGTCAAACAAATGGGATTTGATTAAAATTCAAATTTCGATCACGACAGGAGATAAAAACCTTAACTTATTTTATAAGTGACCTTCCTTTAAAAACTGTGAAAAATATTAATAGAGAAGGCTCGGGAAAAAGAGGAATTAACATACCCGTACTCCTCTGATTATTCAATTTTATTTTTATGCTAAGGTGGGAAATGAACCGAAAGTTCCAAGACGATCATCAACTGTGTATATGAGTCCTGGGGAGATGGGGGACGAGGTGTTTTCGACATTTAATAGCCGTCATGCAATTTTGAACGAAGTATTATTTAAGTTTCCCAAAAAGGGAATATATTTATCACCATAAGACGGAATTAAAAATAGCATACAATTGAGTGCGTTACGCATGATCCGACAAATAATTAACTCTGACTTATTCCCATAAATTTTATATTCAAATGATTTTTCATAAATTCGTGTGAGTTAATATATTTTTCATTGATTCACTCTTTGATAAATATGTGGAATTATTTTTTCTTCTTTATGAGCCTTATTTACGATATCAAAACGTTTCTGTTGTGAGGTAAATTAGGTCATGTCGCAATTTAAAAAATGTAGAAATCTTACCATTTTTAGAAGGGGTATCTATGAGTTTTCATGGACTTTAATGAAGTTTTCATGTGCTTACCTCAAGAATTTTACCTCCAATTTGTAGCTTTTAGGGGAGGTGACCAACAGATGAGATCATTTTCACCATTAGGGATGGATGGGAAAGAAAGGGTGGTGAGAAATCCGGTGTCAGCATTAGCCTACTCATGTCGACGGGCACCAAGGGGTCTGCAGTTTAACTTAACTCACTCTAAGTGCTGTCCACAAAGCACCTCAAGTAGGGATCGGGATACCACTGAAAAACATTTGTTGGCTCCAGGATTTAAACCCGGATCCTCTCGGGAAAAAGCCTGTATGTTAGCCACCGCACCATCCCGATCCCATCAATTGCATCAATCTTTAATTGAAAAATTTCCGTGATATTAATCTTTGATTTAGGATTCACATGGCCAGATATTAAACCATCAGCCAAGAAACAGGACTCATTACGACGAAAGATTGTAAACTGATTAATATTCAGCTACTACATTGCCCCTTTGGCATAGCAAAAGATAATTTTTGGGAAAGATACCCCAGATTTTTTTTCAATTGCAGAGGGAAAAACCTCAACTGGGAAAGTTAGCTACAACACTGTAAAGACACTACTCATCCGCAGAATTTCTTCAAAATTATGTCGCTCTAACTGACATGAAACTATATGACTCAGTAAAAATTTATGATTTGATCACCAACTGTGACTGCAATGGAAACAAAATCACTGACAACTGTGGCAATATATTTCTCTGCCAAAAGATATTTATTTATTAAATATCTTCACTCAGTTGGCTAATTGCCATCAACAGACTTGTATGGGCTCAATTTTTTGCTGAAAAAATCCACTTTGTGAGGCGGATTTGACATTGAAAGGTGTGGAAACGAGACGATTTGTCGTTTCCTCACGCACCTTTCCATTCAAGTCCAAGGAAATTGCAGTGATGCAGAGAATAATAGGCAGAAACAGGAGAGAAAAAGGGAAGGGAAAGGTCGGGAGGAAGCTGATAAGAAAAATCTACGAAGGTGCAAAAATTGATGAAAAATAAACTCGAGGGCAAGCGGAATGCTGAAGTTTGTAAAAGAAGATAGAGTGATGGCTTTTCAGGAAAGGATAGGTAAAAAATGGAGTGTCTGACATATTAATGGAGTAGCATGTAAAAGGAAATGAAGAGGTAAATATTATACAGGCGAGTTTTACAGGTATGATTTTTAAGTTCACAGCGATATACACGAAATATTTTTCAGGGATATTTCAGAGCTTACCTCTAAACGGTAGGTACTGACATCTGAAAATTAGCCGTGATTTAGGTGCCTAAATTGAACTGAATGAAACTTGTAGTGAGAGACAAGAGAAACGGCATGCTAACTTAAAGTCCTTAATATTAAATATTGAATGAGCTGACTTTTAATTGTCTGCCATTCAACCTTGCATAAAAATAGATTAAATTTTCCATGCGATCATCAAAAATACTCCAGGCAATGCCAAGCTCAGGTCTAATGCTCCCTATTGAAACTAATGGATTATTAATAAATTATTTTGGCACTCAATATCTTCAGCTGAACTTGCTAAAATGTTTCCGATAAATAGTCTGAAATACCCAATCATTCCAAATTTTGAATATGGTTGTTTTTTGTTAGGAGAGGCAAGTAAATGAATCATCGTATAGTTTGTGCCCAGCCAAAACCTACCTTGATCGGTGGAATACCAGAAATAATAATAATTATATGTATTTGCCAATAAAATTCTGGGAGCTGGGGGTGATGTAATATACACAAAAAGCCCTGTGGTGAATGACTTAATCGTTACCTTATGCTCCAATAAAAAAAATATTCTAATGCATGCATGTTTGCGTGTAAATACTTTTAAGGAAACAGCTCTCAGTTTTTTCATGAAATTGCCTATCTTTGACTTTTGCCCATGAGAAACTCGTAGATCCGATTCATGAGAAAATTTATTTAGGCGGTAAAATAGGAGTTACGCAAGAACAGTCATTGTAGAAATGTAAATTTATTAACCGATAACGTGTCATCCTTTTTATTCTTTCCATAATCTAGGAAACGACTGTTGAAAAATGCATTATTATACTGTATAATGTTTTACGCACATTTCGTCAGTTATTGAACATTTAGAGGCCATTCGTTTTTATTATCAATTATATGTACACTTATCATTGGAGAAAGAACTGTCCCCATGGTATCTAAATGCCTGCGTATTTCTTCGTACGATGAAACAGAAACTTTAGTCTAGGTACGGACTCGGATATTGATCGCGATAACTAAAACACGGCCGAATTATTGTGATGGAGCTATATTGAATCATACATACTCACAGGTAAGTAAGTACGTTGGCCATTCCTGAAAGGATATTTAACGACGCCGGGAGCCATCCTGATAAGGACGATCAATGCGAGTACGTGCTCATTAAACCATTCATTACGGCGTGATAAAAAAAATGAAATGAGGATTGGAGAGAGGAGGTGAAGAGGGCGATAAAGCGAACGAGCAGTTAAGGGGGAAAATGAAAGAGAATCTTGAAAAAGTTCTACTTCGCTGGCCGGGATGCCTTATAGAGAGCAAGCGGGGAGGGCAGGGGGTAAGGGGAGAGAGAGAGAGCGGGGGAAGGAGTTAGCGGGAGAGAGGAGGTGGTGGCGGAGGAAGGAAGGAAGAAGACCTGTCCATCTCAAGGCCAAGATTAGTTCGGAGGGGGTGTGGAGCGAGTGGGAGGGGGAGAAACCGGAGAGGGGGCGGGGGCCGCATTCTCGGGCGATAAAGTGGGGACAGGGCAGCCGCCCCTTGAGCGCTCCGACCCCATCGCCCTCCCACCCCGTCGCCATCCCGAGGATGTTCAGATAAATTGGGCTGGAGACGCGAATCTTAAGCAGGAGAGTTAGCTGCGAGGGAGGGAAGGGGGGAGGCGGGCAAACGCAAAGATAGCCGAGTGGGAGTGGAAGGGAGAACGCGACGGTTTTTACTGCTGAGAGTGCCACTAGCCCTACGACAAATACGAGTGCAAGATACATACACAGGTTTGTATAAAAAGTATCGGTAACAATTTTATTCCTGACGTTTGCGTGGAGCGCTGAATTCAGACCGTCGGTTGAGTGTGCGCATGATCGCCGATCTTGTTGACATTGGTATGATGGCAGTGCACACAATTATCACTGAAAATTTGGCGATGCGAAAGATCTGCACTAAACTCGTTCCGAAGGTCTTGACGGACGGCCAAAAGCAGGGTTGAATGTCTGCTTGCGAAGACCTACTGCAAAGCCATCGCGATGATTCCCAAGCTGCCTTACAGTCCGTATTTGGCACCAGGAGACTATTTCCTATTCTCAAAAGTGAAATCATCCCACAACTGACAACACCAGGGTACCCTAAGTGCCGTCAAAGAAGCTTGCACGCGTACCTTCTGGAATGCGGCTACCTGGGAGTCTTCGAGTCGTGGAAAAACCGCTGGAAAAAGTGTATCAAAACTCAAGGGATGTTTTTCGAAGACGTTTGAGGCATTGCAGCAAAACATGAAATAATTCTATTTTGTGCGAAACTTTTCCCGATACATTTTATACAAACCATACATACCGAGTTGATTCCACCCATGCGTAAGGGGTTCCAGTTTTTTCAGATTCTCCCTAAAATCCAACCTCAAGATAATTCATTGTATTTCATAACTATTATTTTCCTATCTGCCAGTGTGAAAAAGATTCATTCCATTTCCATCTCACAGGAGGGTGGTCCTGGCCACATGATTTTAAGACGTGCCGAGAAAATAGATTCCCAATTTTGGAAATCTTTGCGTTGTAAATTAAAAGCTTTGACATTCGAAACGTCTCTGGCAATCAATTTGGCCCACTCGATAATTTTGTCAACAGTTTTCAATCATATTTACAATCGAAACACAGTTACCCCTCGAGTTCCTTTCCTTATGCCACCTATGGTTTCCCAGGAATATCTAATACCCGAAACGTCAAAGTGCTTGTGTGGTGCTGATAGTATCCAGAGGTGACACCTGGAATCGATCCCGGGTCCTCCAATCAGTAGACCAGGGTTCTACGCATTGGGCTTCCACGTCCCAGGTAGTCATGTTATATTATTTTGATTGTCTGATTGCGACCAAATTGGAAAAAATAAGAAAATAGTATCATCATTAATTAAATTTCAAGTTATTTTAAAAAGATAAATGAGACACCCAATACGTATACAAAATATTTTAAACAAAATAAGAGAAATTTTTGGATAAAAGAAATATTTTACCTGTATGCCTGCAGATTTCACCTATGATATGAAACCGACTGGACCGTGGTTTTAATTTTACAATTTTTACCTTATTCTTTAAACGAATGTTCATAAAATTGAGCCAGATACCATTAAAAAGATTTAATTTAAATGTATGCATTCATTGCTCATTTAAGGAATGCTCCTTTCAGAGCACAGCATTAAAAAATGCAAAGAAAAGGGAACTGAAAAACAAAGTGGAGGTGTTCATTCATATTATTTTTGGCCCGAGTAAAATATTTAGAATATTGAAAACGATTGAAAGTATTTTCTAAGGAATAAAGTAAAATCACTTTCGAGATACTTTACATATGGTAAGAATGTACGAATAGAGAGAAAGAGAATTAAAGAGGGGCACTAAAGGGAGGAATCAAGGAAACATGGACGGGAGGATCTTCAGACGGGATTAGCGTAAACAAAACCAAGCCTTTTGTCCAATATTCATGACAAATCAGTTTACCTGAAACGCTGCGGGAATTCAATAACTAGTAATGAAGTCTCTAAGCCATACCTTATGACAAAACAGATTACCTGAATAAATTAGGTACACTATACGCACGCCTACAGTGATCGAAATCATTCATTCTTTATTTCCCTAAATCACTCCAGAGCAAAAAAAATCCACGAAAACATTTTTATGACCAATGATGTACATGTTCATGATATATATAGCATACATAGCTACCGAAAAAATTACTTGTTTGATTAAAAGTAAAATAATTTTATTGAAATTTAATGCATGATACTAAAACATTTGTACTTTTCAAAGCCAGTCATTACATATTTCGTAAACCTACATATTCGGAATATATACTGGGAGTTAATTCAAAGGTATTGTTTAGCTGCAAATAAGTTCAAGGAATTGGTAAAATTGAGTTAATTAAAATGGAAGTAAGACGAACGATTCTAATCATATGAAATGTCACGAGTATTAATAGTTTGGGCATCGTCTTCCATTAAAGCGAAGTTGAAACGTGTTCACATACAATAGTTGAGATACCATCTCCTGACCGCACATATATGTAGGCTAACAATTACATATTTTGGATTATTCATAACGGTGTAATGACGGCCTATGAATGAATAAAAGGTTTATGAAAGTAATAAGAAAATACACATATCGTATGCGTATATTACAAAATTAAAATTACTGATTTTAGTTGTAGTTTATCTTTCTCTGTAAATACCCATTTTCTCCCTTATAATTATTCGTATCCCTACTGTATTTGTAATATATCCATTTAGCAATAGTACCAGAATGAGAATAACAATTTTCATGCCACAGGGCACTAGATAATAAAGCCTGCCAAAGCCTGAAGGACTTCAATCCTCTTCGAAACGCATATATATTTTTGGAAGGGATTCCGTATTCTTGTCTCCCACGGCATTCAAGCATAGCACAACTTGGATTTTAGAGAACTTTGTCGAAAGCTAAAGCCCCTAGAGATTTCAACCCTGGACCCTCCGGAAAGAAATCGAACGTTCACCTCACTTGACCGCCACGCCGACGATGGATATGAATGCACAATAAAACCTTATGTTTACCGGTATGCATTTATAATCACACACGTTTTTAATGGCATTCCAATGAAATAATATACCTTTTACAAGAAATACAATATCATACCTTATGATGAATGCATCTTATGTGCTCCTGTTTCCGCTAATGACATCTGCAGCTTAACGAAAAGGAGCATAGAGCCGTTTTTAATCGGTGCACATTATCAGCCCTAATTTTTACATACTACCTTGATCAAAAATTTCCCGGAATTTATTCAGAAAATTAAAAATACAAGTTTTTTCATCTAAATCTATATTGTCCCCTTCAAAGTAATCCCCATCGACTGCAACACACTTATGCCAGCGCTTGATCCAATCCTCGAAACATTTTTTATATTCGGTTTTCGGTATGTCCATCAGTGCTTCCTGCGATTTTTCCATTACTTCCTCTCGGCTGCTAAAACGCGTTCCCCGTAATGGTTTTTTAACTCGATTGAACAGAAAGAAGTCACAGGGAGCCAAATCAGGTGAATTCGGTGGCTGTTGGATGGTATTTGTTGCATTTTTCGTCAAAAAATTACGAATAATGATAGCACTGTGCGACGGTGCGTTATCATGGTGCAAAATCCACGAGTTTCCTGCCCACATTTCTGGTCTCTTTCGGCGAATTGCTTCACGCAAACGTCTCATAACGCCCAAATAATACTCTTTGTTTACTGTCTGGCCTTCTGGCAAAAATTCATGATGCACTACACCGTTGTAATCCATGAAAACCGTCAGCATTGCCTTCTTTTTTGACTGAAAACGACGTGGTTTTTTTGGTCTCGGCTCATTTGGTGAACGCCATTCACTTGCCTGATGTCTGGATTGCGTGTCGTACTCATAAACCCACGTCTCGTCTCCAGTAATGATCCTTTTGATGAATGTGGGATCGGATTCAGCTTCGCAAATCATGTCTTTTGCGACGTCAACACGGTCTCTTTTTTGCATGAAATTGAGGTCTTTTGGCACCAACTTTGCTGCTACACGACGGAAACCCAAATCATTAACCACAATGTCTTGGGCGGATCCATAGGCAATGTTCAAGTCCTCCGCTATATCTCTGATGGTTAATTTGCGGTTATTGACCAACATTTCTTTTACTTTATCAATTTTTTCACCGACTTTCGATGTCGATGGTCTGCCACTGCGTTCATCATCTTCGATTGACTCACGACCACTTCTGAACCGCTCGTGCCACTGGTAAACGACCGTTTTTTTTAGAGAATCGTTGCCGAAACACTTTTCCAACATTTCCAACGTCCGTGCGCCACTAAATCCGTTTTTTACGCAAAATTTAATACAAGTTCGTTGTTGCAAATTTAAATCCATTTCTGCAATTGTAAAAAATCGCCAACACACACAGAGATAGATGTACTCTTGGCTACGTAACTTTTGCAAATGTCTAGTTATGACACTAAGATTTAAAGGGAATATCAACAACAGATGTACCAATTTAACAAAAAAACAGAACTCAAATCGGAACGATGGGAGCGCCACACGGTGGTTATTCCGGGAACTTTTTGATCAAGGTAGTATATATCTATTAAAAATGTAACGTAGTTCTAAATTCTGTAGAATATAGAGCCAAAACAAAATTGAATACACGGAAATATTGAAGATATAACCTCTCCGTAATATGAACTAAGAGGCATGTGGTGCATAACATCGATTAAATTGATTCGCGGAGATAAAGTTCAATATTTCTGCTCCTGGCTTCCAGAAGTACATTCAAAATGGTTGGGAGTCATAAATGGCATCGTGCGATTTAATCATTCTATGATCTAAAGCTTTGGGAAAAGACGACCTTGCTTCTCTACTGGAGAAAAATCCTCTTTGCCTTTACTTGCAGAGTAACATTTTGATCTTACGTTTCAAGCAGCTGAAATTGATGGCACCTCTCAATTTAATGCGCATTAAAGGACCAAGAAAGAATCTAAGACTTTGCGTTTCCACAGGAAAACCCAGATGATGATACAATGGATCGGAACTAGTCGGCAGCAATAAATTCTTCGTGTGGAAGTGCAAAGTCTTTGATTCTTCCTTCGTACTTAACAAATGGATTTTCGCAAAGTATCGGCCTGAACTATCTCTAAAAAATGCATCAAAGTTTTAATTAATAACTTTGTGACCATCAAAGCAGAATAAATATTAAAATTTCAGATGACATCAGTATTACACTTATTCAAACGAATATTTTAAAATCTTTCAAATCATATTATACTCAACAATTCAAGGAATAATAATTTAATTGAAGTTATGAAAATGCAAAGCCTCAAGCTGGTTCCGAACAAAGATATAAAAGCATTTCCATCACGCCAGATGAAGTTGCAAAATAACACTTAACCTTCATCATATTGGTTTTAAACTACATCTAAATTTACCACTCGTCCCAATAGAGCGTATCCATTGCCTTTACCTCCCGTTTGGAACACGTTTCTGTATTGTCCACTTTCACCAATCTGATCCGTTTTAGGTTTTCGCATCAGTTTTCTTCATTGCGGAATCGCGAGAGAAAATGGCCTGGAATGCGGTGGCGCTACCATGCGGCCGATGACTGAAAATGAGCGACCTTTTAGGTGCTGCACACTTGGGAAAACTTCACTGAGGTCAAAAATGGAGACAGGAACCAATTTCCGCCTTTGGGAACGCAAAATTGGATGTTTTGGTGAAGGGTGGATTTTGAGGGAGCGGAGGAAATGCGAAAGGACACCCTGAGATATCGCGGAAAAATGAAAGAAAATGCGGATCAACAAAAGCAATGTAAAACCTACCACAACCGAGTTTAGAAACATGTAATGGTATAATCTGTAATATTATAGCCATTATACCATTCCGATTACCATTCATTTGGAATAAAACTGGAAAATACGCGCTGCAAAATTTCAGCCGTTACTATTGACTTGTTGACGAGAGGAGTGAGAGATTTTTCTTAATAAAGTCTCTACAAAAAATCTAATTAAAACCAATTATAGAATCGCCATCGCGCGTAAATCAAATAATAACTGGAAATAGACCGCACAAAACAGCCTGCCTTTATGAACCCATCTCATCATTTCAAGAAACCTCTCATTAACATGGCTGAATAAGATACAGCTTCTCCTGCTCCACGAATAAATGCCATTCTATAGCACAATTATATGACGAAACAATTCATCTAACAATCTGCTCTTGAGAAGCTCTTATCTTTGGAAAAACAATCTTGTCTATGTTACACAATCTTATACATTATGTGACCACTTATTTATACCCCCACTGTAATTCTACGCCGATTTTTGATGAGCATAAATCAACTCACAAATGAACTATATTAATTTTAAACTAGATGTAAAGTATGCGAATGTGTCACATTCGCGGCCGTTAGAGATGAATATTGACAATATAATTTAACGTCCCATAATAAATAGAATATTGTTAGCTACAGCCATGACATATTTATTTAAATTGATCCCACGCCAATATACTCATAAATGTTGATTGGGATTCCCAGAGCGTTCATTTTACGATTCTGGAGTGAAATGGCTTTCAGGAACGCGGAGGCATGGAGGTGTCGTAAAATCAGCATCATAAAGGCTTTTTCGCATTCCCTTAAAGATTCAAGAGGATGGGGTTCTCCATAAAACATTCGAGAGACAAAGCTTCCGTTATATCAAGGACTAGCGGCTGCCGACGTTACGCAGCGTGAAATCAGTATGCTATGGCTCGAAACGAGTTGTATTGGCAAAACACTCTGTGTTTTATACAATGAGTTAAGGAGAGTAGAAATCTAGAGTAGAGTAGAGTTTTACGAAGTGAATGGATCTAATGATATCATCTTGGTGGCGGTAAACAGTTATCATAGACGTCCCCAGATAACAATATTTGATTTCTGTAGCTATTTCACGAATATGGACAATCGATACACATAAAAATACTTCTCGGTAGGAGAACTTCTATTGGGTGCAATGGTTGGTGGGAAGAATTGGACATTGTCAATGTCCTGAAGTCAGAACTTCATGTTTGTTTCGAAAATTGATCGCGGATTTACAGCGGACGAGACAGCCCTTTAAGCTTCTAAAAAAGTTCTTCACATCCTTCTTTTCCTCATATCTTAATTACCCTCTCTACCGCTCTGTGGTTGCATACGTACAGTGAAACTGAACGGCCACCTCCAATACGCAGTCACCCCTGTTATGTGGCAGCCTCCTTCAATGGCTATTTATTACATAATTTATTTCACTCCGAATTGATCTAATATTCCCAAACTTTCAATGTCCGCCTTCTTCCGAGGCCGACGGTCAATCCGTTTTTGATCAGTTCCCAGTTCACCTGCGTTTTCGACCACCGTACATCTCCTCTCTTAGGGTTTAAAAACTTTTTCACAGAATACAGAGATACTTATCAATGGATTCCGTTGAAACGAGTTAAAGGATACATACTTTTATGATGCTTTATTGTTTTTTGAATTAATATTCGTGAACTTTTTCTCATTTGCTCTTAACAAAGTTGGTCAAAAAATGCAATCCCCCTCAGCAGGAGCGATGAAGGGTGATGGGGCCAGGGTTGGCCATCTACCCCGGATGAAAGAACTGCATGACCTCCTGAAGCGATTACACGCAGGACAGCTGGTATGTGAAGCAGTACATCTAAGGGAGTTATCTAGGGGGTAGGCTTAATTGCCTCTTTATGTTTTAGGAATACATCAAAGCCTAGAAGTGCTCGCTTTATTTTTAAGTGATACCATCCAGATCCCACAGCGTGGATAGCAGCGTTTACTTTGCGGATTTATGTCAATTGCTCTCATGAGTTCACCCTAATCTACTTAGCTCCCAATTGATATGACATTGAACAACTCCAAAAATATTCACAAATAATATACACTTAATTCAAGATTTCATCCTGAATACTAAAAAATGCACCTCGGGAGTGTACATTTTTTTTCTATTCACTGGCATTTTGAATCGGACAGTTGGCATAACCGCTGGCATTAGAAGGTGAACGCACTTCTCGGAAATAAGAAGGGAAAATCTGTACAAAATATCAACAATACACCCAGAAAATAAGTAATTGGACCAGGGAAAGATTTAATATAGATGAAAGAAATGTAATATGAAACTTTGTGGAAAATGCATTAGGCCAACAAGCTTGGAAATAGAAAGAGAATATGGCGTGGATGAGGAAAGCTTAAAAAGAAGCGTACGTGGTAGTGAGATAAAAAGAGCATTAAGGTAATTGAAATCAATTAAGCCCATGAGGGCAGAAATAATTCAAACAGAATTACTTAAAGGCCCAGGAAAAGGTAGAAGGAAAATTGTTTAATAGCCTATTTCGTGAAATTTATGAGTGAGGGATTTGGCCGGAAGATTTCGTTCGATCAGTTTTAGTTCCTATTCCAAAATAACGAAAATGCGACCATATTTGAGGACTATAGACCAATACGTTTGATTTCACTTGTAGATAAAGTGGTGCTTAAGATTATCAATAAAAGCCCAAAGAGGAAGGCAAATGATTTCTCGGGGGATGATTCCTTCGGGTTCAGGAAGGGGAGAGGTACGCGTGAAGTCCTAGCAATAATGAGATGACTTATAAATGCGAACAGTGTTCAATCAGGATGTATTTAATTTTTGACAGATTTCGATAATGCTTTTGATAAATGAAATTGAGTAAAATTAATAAATGTATTAAAGAAGATAGGAAAATATTAGCGGGATAGGAGAATTATCCACAACCTGTGTACATGTCTCATAATTACTGGCGCTAGTGGCGGAAAGGGAGTCGGGATGGGCAGCGCTAGGGAAACGTGTGAGACAGGGATCTCCATCATCACCCGTTATCATCAAATTATAGGCTAAATAAATGGTAAAAATGACGTGGGAGGGACTGGAGATATGAAAAAATGTTGGTGGGGAATTAATAAAACCATTTACATTTGCAGATGAAGCTTTAGTTAGTCAGGCAACCAAAGAGCTAGAATCATTTTTGAGCGCATTAGAAAGCTAGGGCAATAGGTATGGGTTGAGAATTAATTTTTAAAAAAACATTTGTTTGGTGATTTTCTAGGAAGAGGAAAATTAAGTTAAACGTTAAAATAGGATGGCAAAAACTAGAGCAGGTGGAGCAGTTTACCTATCCCGGAAGTGTTTTGGACAGAAATGGTCACAATAGTGGAGATATAAGAAATAAAACTATGCTAAGCAAAGAAGCTTTCACTAGGCGGAATGATTTGATAGCCAGAACTTTATGTAGGAATGTTAATTAAAGGCTAATAAAAGACGTGGAATGGAGGATAATGAATCACGGCTTGGTAACTTCGTGTTTGGAGCAAGATGATAGATATGGATTGGAGGACTTTTAAATTGGGATAGGGAGAAGGATGTAAAAGGTGAAATAGGTAGAAAGAAAAACTAACGAGGAAGTGCTAGGCATGGGGAAATAAGAGGAGAGGAATTGCTGGGAGAATTGCGAAGGAGGAATGAAAGATAGATGCAGAGCGTTTTGATTTGGAATGGAATGTTGAAGACAGTGAAACTGGAGAATAAGTTAAGAAAGAAGGGTAGGGGTAGGAAGGTGAAAGGGATGTTGCACATAATAAAGGGACATAGATATAAACTATGCCAAATTGAAGAAAAGTCTATCATTACGTGGAGTGCCAGGTTTAGTCATGCTAGGCAAGGCTAAGAAATGTAGGAGAGTACAGTCTGTGCCCATCCAAAAGCCTGCCTTAAACGGTCGGTAATAATGGTTTCCTGAATAGTACTGATAAGCATTGTACCTTAAAGGTTATTGTAGACGATAGTACTCATATCTGGGGTAACAAGATATATGCGAGAGAAGAAAAGGCATGTTGTTTTGAAATTAGAGAGGCAAGAAGTATGTTGTATCGAAAAATGGTTATTGTAATGTTGGTTTTAGAGTATTTACTTGTCTTCGAGTAAACTATTGCTTTGAAGTCAAGCAGTGTTTAAATATTGGATCCATAAACAACCCATTTGGAACGAACATCACTCTTCATAATAATTAACCTTGAAAGAATTGAAATGAAGGGAATAATTTTAATCAGAAAGAGATTGAAGCCAGGAAGTCAGGGAAACAGAAAGAGCGGATAACACACCACATCAGTGTAATAACAGAGAAACTGGAAAATTTCTTGCTGGAACAGAATAAAATGAGAGATATAAAATAGAAATCAAAATAATGCACCTAGATAGAGCAGTAAACAATCAATTAATTACGTACTCCGCACTATATACTCCTGAGAGCATCATCCAAGCAATAGCCAAGGAGTTGAATATGTTATCAAAATATTAAATAAAAAATTCTTCATATAAATCCTTCCTAAATGACTCAAAAAGAAGAAGAACATTTTAAAATACACACCCGTAGCCATTAAGTTGAAAGGGCTCTGGAGGCAGAATTGCGCATCAAATCCAAAATAGCAAAAGAAATTACACAATTTTTCTCACCAACATGCAAAAAGCGCTGATACTCAAAGTAGCTACAATAGTGAGGAAATTCTTAAAGCAACCAACGAAACCATGACTTGGTTAGCACCTTTTCCACATTCAGCAAAAAACCCGCGGTATGTGAGTGACAAATATAACAATGATAATTTATTTATTTATTTATTTTATTTAGTATTATTCCGAAAACAGCACTTCAGCCTTTACATCGGACTTGGAAAATTAATATAACAATGAGACAATTACACCCAAGCCCTAATTGGAAGAAAAATCACACGAACCCGCGACCTCTGGGTGGGCAGGTGAGGACGCTACCCCACCACTACCGGGGTCAGCATAATAATTATAATGAAAACTCTTCATTTGGGCCCGGTAGTTCGAGATTGAAGCGTGGGATTATTGACCGGAGGTTCCGGGTTTGATTCCCGGGTAAGCCTCTCTGGGCGCCTACAGCTCTACCCAAGCTATGTGATTTTTTCGGGTACCTGATCTTCCTGAGAAACCATAACCGAAATAGGAAAAGGAACTAGCTCCCCTGCTCTGATTTGTGAATTTCACACGCCGTCGGGCTCAGTACTGGATGAACTCTACAATCGCCTACCAAACCTACCTTCGGGCTGATTACTGTGTTCTGGGGCGATTTTAAGATTAAATTGTTCTTTCTTCAACCTAAGTCATTATTCTTTGCCATTATTTTTTTAAACATTTTTAAATAGATTTCAAGGAGTCCGTTAATATGTAGAAGGATTTATCTTTTATCTACCCATGTTGGATTATTTTTCTCCCTCTTCTTTAGGGAGTCATGGGTGCCTCCCCTCAGGGCCCAGCCCTGACGTGGAGTCTGGCTGAACGAGGGGAAGTGACGCTGAAGAGAGGGAAAACATTATAAGCCACCGTTCATAACTGGGACCTTGTTTAGGAATGGACTAGCATTGCATTTAGCATAAGACTTAGATGTCGAAAATACTCGCTCTTTACTGTGTCAAAAAAATTGGAAGAAATTATTTTGTTGAGCTAACAGGAGGAGGAACGACTACTGTGGTGAAATATAAATAATCTCACAGCCAAATTGTAAACTATCGTCAATATAAATTAGAGAAGAAAATGACTTTAAATTTCTCACATGGTAGATACAGCTAAATATTTTCCAAAATTATGACAGTTACTGAAGGAAAATTTTTTAAATATTTAGGAAAATATTTCCTTTGAGATAAATGTATTATTTTAAAATAATACTGCTTACAAAATTCAAACTCAGTATTCACATACTAATGCATAAATTATTTTATTTCATCTTTCAATACAATAATAGAAAATGCATTTGTTTCACCTTTTTTAAGTGAGCATTACGTTAGTCTAGCAGTGAATAGATTCTCTTCAAATTCCAAGGAACTGCAAGAGATGCCCCGACAGTAACTTTGAACGTAACATGAATGAATGCTGTCACATATTTTACGTGGGAAAAAAGTATTACTATCGCAAAATAATATTACATTATTCTTAAATTATAGCCACGAATTTTGTAGAGATTTTCGTATTTTTTCAGGAAAAGCTTGTAAATTAAGTTAACAAATAAATGACGGCTCAAGATACTGGCTCAAATAGTAAGCATTTTGTTCCTAAGAACTTTTGCACTTATTACTTACTTTAGATAGGTCGAAGAAGAGTTTTATGGGGCTTAATGTGCATACTTAAAATACTACAGTTTCCTCAAAAAGAGCGAATCACATTCGGTAGTTTAAGAACGTTACAAGATTTGATGTGATTAGAATTTATTTTAAAATAACTTATAAAAATCATTTGTGCTTTTACTTTTCTCAGTATAGGGTAGTTGAACTAAAACAACACTTGTGTAATCTATTTGAACTTCATGCAAAAAATAACCAAAACTTCACTTTGTCTGTTGATGATAATAATTAACTAAAAACATAAGTCAGTATAACCATAATTTATTAAACATTTTTTCTCGTATCTAGTATTAAACGAGCCGCGTACCTAAGTCCCGGAAAATATTCCAATGAATAACGTAAGGCTATAAGTTCTTTTAATATTTAATGTCAAAAATGCATTTTAAATAAAATAAACAATGAATTTAACAGAACATAACCTACATTATAAACGAATATATTATATTTTCAGCAGAAAAAAGGTAAATAACGTGCCACGAGTTAAGACGCAGATATCTCGCGGGAAGCAGGATTAACATCACTAAAAAATCATTCGTAAGTTTCTCAATGTCACTTACTTTCTTTGACACCCAACTGTCTCACTCTGGTTTTAAGATCCTCGGGAGAGTTACCTTTAAGCCTCCAGTTATATTTTTCAAGCAGGTAACGAATATTTTCAATAGAAATTTAACAAAAATAATTGCAGAGAATTTACCAGCGACGCGTTAAATCGTATCTTTCAAAAGTTGAGGCACTTATTCCGAGAAATGACCGTAATAACGAGATTGACATGATTCTCATTGTATGTCATTTAACTCGCAAGGAATGGAAAAAAATACGAGTGAATTAAAAGGACGAAAAGACCGGTTGCAGGCTGAATAAAGTTTTCATGAAGACATTCGAGGCGAAGGATCCATCGTTGCGTGTGTATTTTTCAGAGAATATGAATGTCCTTAAATAGCCATTGGTTGACGGCTGAAGGGAGGAGGAGAGGAAATTAGGGCGATGGAAGCCTGCAACAAGAGCCTCGTGCAGTCAGTCACATCGGAAGGAGCGAAGGGAACGAAGGGGAAAAAAATGAAGGAGATATCTTTTCAATTACGCGTCCTCGAGCAAGAGTTTTTCATTTCGGCCCATGCACGGATGATGTTTGAATATTCCCCTCCCGGACAGAATTGCATGTCGAGTCGCCTCGGATGCGCAACCAGTTTTTCACTTTACACTCCACCGAGAGAGGGAGGGGGGAGAGATCGGGGGGGCGAGAGAGAGGGAGAGAGTGTGGGGGGGAACCGAATAAATGCCGATTTTATTTGCCCTTCAAGAGAGTGGGGAAAAAGAAAGCACAAGAGTGTACGGCACCTCTTCCGCAAGCTAAGTGATTACAGCTCAGCTTTTTCGTTTTTCCGGAGGAACATTATGTGCATCCTTTAAGATTCTCCGCGGATTCCGTGGGTGATTAGGACCCATTCCAGAGGACCTCGTCCCCCCTCTCCCGCTCTCGTTGCATTTTTTCGCCCCGACTGGACCAGTTCGCCCCTCGCTCCCATCCCAGTGTGGGCAGGGGCGGCTGAGGCCTCACCGCCGGATCGGGGAAATCGGGGAAGGTGCGCGCGTCGGGGAAGCCCGCCAGAGACGGCCGCGACGCCCACGGCATCCGAGGCGGCCGCTTATTAACCCGCGTGCTCTCCCGACTGCATTTCAAAAGGCGCGCGTACACGCGTGCACTCTCGCATTCGAGTCGACACGTCCCGCGGGGCCTGCCAGCGCACTCGCGGGCTTAATTTGGCGCCCTCTCTTCAATTAACCCGGACGTCGGAGCGGGAGCAATTTCCACGTCGGGTGGGAGAATTATTATTCGTCCCCCTCGGACGTTGCAGGGGCAGACCATCCGACGGGGGATGAAAAGGGATGATGCCCCGCCTCTGAGAAGCACGCCACGTAATTATCCCCTCCAATTTGCCTCTTCATGTTTATGGTGTTGCATCAGAGCGATGGTGAAAACAGGTGCATAATTTGGGCCTCGAGTTAAACACGGTGCAAAACGTTTGATGCAGCGAAATGCCTCGCAATGAAACTGAGAGGACGAGGGACTATTACGAGCTTAAAATAATTTGAGAACTCTCAGAGAAAAAATAAAAACGGACTACAATTTTTTTGGCGGAAAACTGAGTGAGTTTTAATGTTTTCTTAATAGAATACCTATCAATATCTTTGAATTTTTCCGTAAACTCAAGCATGCTAGTAAATATATTATTTTATAAAAGTAAATAAAACCTTTTTATTCGGCACCTTAAAATAATCAGCACAAATTAAAATAATGATGGACATCATAGTTTCTTCATGAAACGCTTGTAATTTTAGAATAAAATAGTCCTAATAAAGAGTATATTTAATTCGATATGGCCTGCGAAGAGGTATGTACGAGTATTACCGCTGTGCTACAAGTTATGCCTCGTTGAATAGGCACTATAATTCGACAATAAGTCCTCAGTGTCACATCAGATTAATCTTAAATCATTTCATGTCCTTTATGGAAAATACTCCACAACTACAGACAAGGTCAGTGGGATGGAGGGTCCGACTAAGCTGGATAATTTTAGGGACCCCTCCTCAACACTCAAAAAAGTGCACATAAAAAACTTCCCCAGCCACTGTTTCCTCGAACCAAACTCGGCTACCGTACACAATGGGAAATGTGGGAAACTAAAAGAGGCGAATCCCTGAAGCCATAAACGAATTCTAAGTAGTGCAGTTTTGTTAGATTCCATCCCACTCTAAGAAATAGGGCAATGTCAAAGAAAGGTTCTCTGATGGAGGAATGGAACATGGCGGTCCAAGAGTTCGGAGTTTATTTCAATTTCTTTCTTCCCGTCTCAGTCACAAATATCTCTACTCTTTTTGATTTCCGACCTCTCGGACTGCTCCCCTCTCGTTGAGCCTAAGCAACCATATACTTCACATTCCCTATTGAGATACAGGGTCACACCCAAAAGTGGTAGGACCGATTTTTTTACAAGAATTTTATTGACGATATGCTTACATCGACTTAATAATCTTCAAAGTATGCTCCTTGAGCTGCTACACACTTAGTATAACGTTGCTCCCATTCCCCGTACGCCCGCTGGGAATTTTCTTTGGGAATTCCGTTGATGACCCTCGTTGAAGCCTCTTGAACGGCCTTTATCGAGTCAAAACATCGTCCCTTGAGCTGTCTTTTCATCAGGGGGAAGAAGAAGTCCGGTAGTACCAAATCGGGAGAATAGGGCGGGTGCGGCAACGTGGCAACGCCGTATTTGGCCAGGAGCTGTCGGTCGACACTCAAAATTTTCGGCAACATCTTGGCGCACAACTTGCGCATGGCCAAATCCTGTGAAATAATGCGTTGGACGTTGGATGCAAACAGACCCAACTGGTCTACAATTTCTTCACTGGTTAAGCGTCGGTCTGTGTTCAGCAGTGTCCTCACTCTGTCCACATTCGTGTCGGTTCTTGCCGCCGACGGCCGTCCGGAGCGATGGTCGTCTTCAACGAGCTCCCTACCCTCTTTTAACAACTTGTGCCCCTCAAATACTGTGGAACGGCTTAAGGCAGTGTCCCGATAAGCCTGTTTGATCATATCGAGGGTCTCAGTTTCTGTCTTCCCGAGTTTCGCCCAAAACTTCACGGAATAACGTTGCTCTAAATTCAGATTCATTTTGTTTTTCGACGCGGACAAAAAACTTGCTTCACTAAAAACGGTGTCCTCACTCAACGACAGCCCGCAGGTGACTGAGGTTGGTGTCGGTCTGTTGCTAAGAGTCCCCTCCACCTTACCCTGCCAGACAGACCCCCCTCCACCGCTCCGTTCGCGCCAGAGAAAATCAGTCCTACCACTTTTGGGTGTGACCCTGTAGGTAATCCCCGAGTCCATCTGGATATACAGAGTCAGCATATTTTCCTAAAAGTAAAGTATTACCTATTGTACAGGGTACGGCAACATAATTTCCTTTTTTAAAACACAAAACGCTTTCAAAAAAGTAAGTTATATTGCTGCACCCTGTATATTGTGTGTCCCGAAGTCTTTACGTGGGAATATTGTGATCATAATTTTGATCAATGACACGGAATTTGGGAAGCATTATTTCAATATTAATATGTCAATATTAATCTAGCTTTAACTCCCAGCAATTTCGAAATATCTTATCAATGTACATTTCAATTTGGGGCTTACGATTTTTTTGAGAAATAATAGACTTTATTCTACGCACAGCTGCTAAAGTTCAAGCCGATTAAGAGCATCAGAGAAAATTTATTTTAGACCCAATTAAATATGCAAAAGCCATTTGGTGGTACCAAATATTATTTGCGCAAATTATGATAGCAAATTATTACTATAACTCTCTTATTCCTTAAGCACGAAGCACAAAATTTTCCTCATTATTGTTTCTCACGTTAAAAATGTCTATACTATGGTTTATAAAATATTTGTTCAACATATTGTACTTCCTAATGACTAAAGGTTGTGTGAAACCATTTTTCACAAAAAATGTTATTGAATGGAAATCAAACGATTTTCACCAAATCAAATTATTGCATACACTGATAAATTCCTTTAAAATAATATCGATACCTTGTTATTACGAGAAAAACGGTAAACTAATATGGTGTAAATTGCGTAAAATATTGGCACAACCAACACTACCAGGTGAGCTACGAAAGAATGAAGTGAAAATTGAGTAAAATCTTTTGTTAATTATTATAACAAAATTCTCTCACTCAACAATTTAAGGTTGACACATTTTCTAATATTAAGATCAATACTGAGTAGAGAATCTCTAATATTAAGACTGAGTAGAGAAATCACCCTATAGATAGCATTCAAACAATTCAATGATTTCTTCAAACCTAAATACTCCAAAATCATCACATTCTTTAAGGTAAACGGAAATTAAGATTTTATAACAAATTTAGAGGTACTGATCACGTTTTGCGTAATCTGGAAAAATTTACAATAAAATCAACGAAGGGAAATATTAAATTTGATAGCGTGCAAAAGCTTCACGCGATGATACCGCACGCCTTGCTCAACAGATGTACCTCTTTTTAAATCGATATTTTCCATTTTGTCATTCAACTGTCATGAAAACTGACCTAAGGAATTCGATGAGTAAAAAACAGGAATTGCCGATGTAGCCAATATCGGCGGAGAAGGTGGGGGGAGTTCGTTCATTTGCCACTCCCAAGATATGCACTGGTTTCAACCACATCATTGCCCGCAATGCGGGCAACCCGCATTGCGGGCAATGATGTGGTTGAAAGTTTAGGTAAAAAACAAAAAACGGACTTTTTCCCTCTAGATATTTTGGGACTCCTAAACAGGGGGAGAGTTGGAAGCATCGAGGGAGGGAGGGCAAGCGGTCAGTCCATCGCGTCGCCTTGGAGCAGACTATGATTAAAAATCAAAACGAACGACCGCACCAAATCATGATTCAGGACCTAGAAACA
The DNA here is from genome assembly GCF_022747635.1 of Hetaerina americana. Classification (NCBI taxonomy): domain Eukaryota; kingdom Metazoa; phylum Arthropoda; class Insecta; order Odonata; family Calopterygidae; genus Hetaerina; species Hetaerina americana. Next base: position 78,761,121 of record NW_027287427.1, read on the forward strand.
AATATCCGATTGCTTTCAGCGAGGGCTTCAGGTGGAAGGAGGAAGCATAAGAATGGCGGACAGGTGCCAGAATGCAAACAGCACTGAGAAAATACATTTTTTAAATTAACTGATTAAAATTACACGTATAATTTCCAATGGATAGATGCCTGAATCACAACAGTTAAAGGAGAAATATTCGCCAGCTACTGACGAAGGCTGAAATATATGTTTTCTTGTTTAGAAAAAAATATCAAACTACACTACAGCTACTTGTGACGTATAGATAAAAGAGTTTCCCCGAATTTTATGTAATGTTTTTCATAGAGTCATGTTTTGTATTTGAACCTTTAAATTAGATCGGTAAATAATATTTCCTTCAGCATTTTCAGTTATTGTCATAATACACATTAAACATGCATGATAACGTGCGCTATTAAGTTTTAGAAGTGAAAATAAAAGACAATTATTTAATAAAATCATTCTTTTACATTCAACTATTTACATTCACAAAAAAAGTTTTTTTACTCTCCAACCTATGTTTTCACGCCTATTTTATTCCACTTAATCGACGAAATTATTATTCGTTTATGAAATCCCTTGAGAAATCCCTAACCTCTAAATCTTGATAATGACAGTGCGTCGAAATCTTGGTCGGTCAATAGCAATTTCTTTGAAACTAGTTTGTTTTCACTTAAAAAATGAATTGTAAATTTCGCAAAATGATTACAGAGACCTTCATGTACATGCCCTTTTTTTTATTTTCTTCTGTAATAGTGGAAGAGTTCTGCAAAGTTGCCTCAAATCCTGAGCTCAAGTTTAAGGATGACAATTCAGGCTTTCATTATCAATGTAAAATAAATCATTTTTACTCGGACTTCAATGAGATGAAAAGGTGTTCAAACACGCAGAGTGAAGGATTTGTCCATCGTTACTGGAAAGAATGAGATAGAGAGTAACATAAGTTAGCCTAAGATGACTTGGACTTAGTAGTGAAGTGAAAAAACTGTGGGAGTCGAGTGGAAGGTTGGAGATATGGAAGGCAATGGAATGTAGAAAACCTTGACAGAAGTTTAAATGGTATGCAAGTACAGAGGAGAGAGGCAATGGATAATTTATATGGTCTGAGGTAAGGTAGAAATTAATTCCTTTCAACTGAAGAATGAATTAGTTAAAGCAAATGATTTTAACTGTATGCGGTGCTTTAGAAGACGTGATTTGTCCCTTCGGAGATGAATGTTCACTGAAAGAGCTTTCAAAGATATACATATCTTTTACTCATTTCTTATTTATACCGCTTGACTTTGTCGTAATTATTTATAACCTTGATATATCTCTATTGAATAACCTGAAATGAGGTAATGCTCTTAGAAATTTTCTGTAAACTATTAATTGACTTATATTTCCTTAATAAATCCTAACGAATGGAAGCAACAATGGGTATTGTATAAATATCTGAATATTCCATGAAAAATGACCACTAAAATACCTGTAGGTCAAAAATATCAATTGTTCTCCTTGAAATTTATATCCTAATTGTAGTAATCTCTACAGTGTTTTTATCTTCAAAGTAGTGCTCATTGAAATAATGATACTTATATTCGCACTAGTTGCTCCAATCGTCATTACTTATATAAATGCTCTTCGTATCGTTTCCTTTTCAACTTAAACAGTTTCCAGTAATCTTGGTTTTATATTGTGGAATGAAAATCACTTCCCCTTTTACGAAATTCTTCCATGCAGCATCACCCTTGTCTCCCACATTTTTCGAATAAGAGCATATTCACGCATGGTTTAACAAATGCTCTTATCTTCTCGAGACTCCTAATATTCTTGATCTTTGGTGTCTTCAACCTCATCCATCCGCGACTTTCTTGGCCCATGTTTTTATCACACACCATTCACTCCCCTCTAATACATCGGTTTGGTGATTCGACTCTCAACATGACCTCACTAAAATATTTTTACCAAACTCTACTGGCTTTGCAACCTTATTTTCAGTTGAAAAACTCTTCCGGAAAAATTTTCAGTCTTTTGCTTTCAGTTCACATTCCTAATCCATCCACTTATCTGTAAAATAAATCCTGAATACAGATCTGTCGCTATCTCCACACGCCTAATATTCTTTATCACATCCATTCATCCTTATCTCTTTCTTTGCTTTTCCCCTCCACTGATTTACAAAAGAAATCCTTTCCTCCTTTTAAGCCATTCTGAATTTTTTCTGCCTCTGGCATTCGTTATTTCTCCCTTACCTTTCCTCAAGACAATTTTGCCATATCTTTTTCTTTCAGTAAATGTTATATGACCTTTTACAAGATTCTTCAACTTTAGTTCAAGGACAAAAAAGATTTTCATTACTTCCTAAATGGCGATATTTCACAGTTCGCAGTGCACACAGAAACGTAATGCTAGCAATACAAGTTGAAGGTCAGAACTTCTTTGGACTGGTAAAGAGAATTTAGGTTGGTACATTCAGCTATTGCAGATTAAACATAAATACCGCCTCGTCTACTACCGCCGCCCCCCACGGTCTGACATTCGCCCAGGGAGTACGAGAAACCAGAGAAAACCGTTCCAATAATGTTCAATTTTAGCTGCCGTCATTCTCTAACATGCCTCTTCGTTTGAACTCAGAGATACTTTGATTTCGTTGAATTACTCCTTTGTCACAACGCAAGTAGATGGATGGGTTTATACTTAAAGGTAATACTCGATACAAATTATGATTTTACATGCATAAAATAACGGGTTCTCAACATAATCCTTTGAGTTGCCAAAAGGCCATTACATTTTTTTAAAACATCTCTTCTAGTAAGTAACCCAGCCATTCATGTGCTAGTACGGATAATCCTTCATTAGCGCCACATTCATTTAAGATCTCCCTCTATCATCTCCGGAAGACAAACTTCACGCTTTCAGGCTCGCCATCAACTGGTGCGGGACACGCTACAATGGCAGCTTATCGAGCAGTTACATTCATGAGAGCAAACTGGGATGCCCCAGTTGGTAATAACCTCTATGCGTCCTAGCCCTTGGACCGGGCCGTCATGAACAAAACTACCAACAACACCGAAATATTAATTCTTTAAAATTGAGATTAATTTGAACAAGATCACATCCTTACCCCTTGGTTTCACATACTACCGACATGGAGGGTAACCATTCGTTTCCATATCGTTTCATTCTACAACTCTAGTCCATCCCATATGCATCTATTAAATCGTAGAAACCAAGAATCATAGTATCATTCATTTTTTGACAGGCCAATCTTTTTTCACATAAGCATCTGCCTAGAACTTCCGAAGGTTTTCGCTGGAATTTAAAACTAATGAAATTATTCAAGATTTTCTTTCGTTCTTCCTTTCTAGTATTACCGCTGCCAAGAGCAGTATTCCCTTTTAACGGATACGACAATCTAAACGATTTCTGCACAACTGCGCCTGCAAGCAATAAGAGGGATGACAGTCCCATACTCCAGGAACTTAACTGTCCTCGACAAGCCGGTAGTCTTAAATGTCTCGATATACATACTCGTACAGCATATCGGTGTCGTCGCCCCACCACTAGGAGTGATGAGGTGCGGTCACATTTTGTGCACTCAAGCATTAGGACATAAATTTACTATAAATTAATGCGTATCCATCCTTTCACTTCCTATCTCGAGTTATCTAACCCTATTTCTACGTTTAATTCAATAAGATATGAGTCTTTCTACGCATATGCAGAAGTTCCCATTTACTTAGTTCAATTTCGCCTGAGTATATATTTACTATTTACAATTTTTTCGCATGTTCAATGGACGTTGAATTAATTTCATAGCTTTAAATAAATTCAAAAAAAGACCAACTTTCTTCATTTAATTTTTTTGGAAAGTAGATTAATATATTTTTCCGTATCTTTTTCATTAATGTTTCAACATGTTTCATAACTCGCCCATAAGTAACTTTTATAACTACAAAAGATGGATTTTATCAAATTTCTTTTTCCTGTTTGAATAGGAGTGGAGAAAGGTAGGTTAATGCAACCAAAATAATTCGCATTTAGTGTCATGATGTAATTTCACATCAAATAGGCGTAAGTTAATGAGGAGTTGGGTGGGGACAATTGAAGGAAGAGACAATCAATGAGGAGGAGACAGTTTATGAGACGTGCCTCAAAGACGAATTTCTGTCAAGGAGGCCTTTTTCTATGTATAGGAGGGCTAATAGACAACTCAAGTAGCGGAACCAAAATAAAATGTAAGTGGCATAACTTTTCCATTAGAAGTACTTACTCCATACAGTTTGGTTACTGTATAGATGTGTCGTTTTACCAACAAGCTCTTCAAATATGAATTCAAATACTATGTTCTGATTCCATTTTAAACATTTTCGCTTACAATTCTGTTATCAGTTTACATAATTCAAATTATCAAAAACTCAAAAGTCATGCAGCATATCTTTTCAAGCCCTTTTTAATCTACTTTTTTGCGGTAAAATTTTAGGCAGTATAATAATTCTCATTCTATTATTAGAATAAAAATGTTTGGCGTTTTTAAAGAATTGTTTTCAATGAATTAATATAGTCAGGAGTTATTAGCTTAATCGTTCATCTGCATTTTACTTTAAACTCATTCCTTTTATTTATAATATTTCGTAAAATTTGGGAGCAAAAGAATAACGCTAGATACGGAAAGTATTCCCATGCTGTCCCCTGGAATACATCAATGGTGAGAACCGGAACATTCAACATGGATTTTCTATTTTTCCTAGGAATCACCGGAATAAATGTTCAATGAAAAGTTAAGTATTGTACTTGCATCTGATAACAACACTCAAGAATTTGTGTCCATACGTATGACAGTCTTGCTTTAATGACATCAATATTTCGGTCCGTGCGACAAATAAATTTCTCCAGTGCGATGTTTTATGTGTGAATCCATTTTCTTCTAAGGGTATACTTTTATCGAATTCTTATGATTTTTATTTTTTTAAATTACAACATTTATCTCTAACTTTACTGCCAAAGAGTTATTAACGATTACACTGAGGTTTTTGTTTGCCCCTGTTGCCGTTGAATGAAAATCCTTAGCTTGAATGAAGCCAAATGAAATTCCGAAGCTTATACAATTTTTGGTGGCACACCCTCTTTTCAGAATGCATACCTCCCTCGAAAGTACTAAATGCGGTGATATTAATTAATAAATACCAAAATAAAACCCCAAGGCTGGTGGCTATGACTTAAGGTTACTCCGAAGTAAGCCTGGACCGTGTACCATTCACACATTTAATGGAATTTAAATGAAAATGGGTCCTTTTCATGAACACATTTTCGGCTTTCCAACGTTCTGGTTACAAAAGAGTAGCACTATTTGAATTTTAAATTAACTGCTTGAAGTCATCACCCACAATTCGAACCTGGGACCACCTGGTCAAGAGTCGAACAATTTACCCACTGGACTCTTAAACCCTCCTAAAATTTTAAAGGTGAAAATTATTTTAGCCACACAATCTTTTCACCACATCGAAAGGCTATTGTTTAGCATTTGTAAAAAAAGGGCTCAGCATTGCTTCATTTTAATGATTCTCCCGATGTCTTCCTATGACTTCCAGTTTTTTTCTTCTGATATTGTTCTTTCTGGCATTTCGCCAAGTTTTTACCGCAGCTTCTCCTCAACTTCAAAAGACTCAACATGCCATACATGCAATGGTAACTATTCCTTATGCAATAGAGTCAAAAACACGTAGGAGAATCCCAATAAATAACTACGTATGATATCACTCCTTCACTTTCTAAAGCTTACTTTTAGCCTAGACTATTGTGAGAGACACCTTCTGCTGTATGGTGAGTTTGCCCATTCTTCCATTGATTCAAAGCAGTCGAGAATTCGTTATTGCAGTCTTAGAAAATTCTACATATCAGGGCTCTTTTCTGAGATGATATATCCAAATTTTGACCAGTGTTTTGATTCGTACATTTCTATAAAACTACAGGGGGAAGATTAATTTTCTATTGACCAGAAAGTTCAGGGTTTAAATCAGAGTGCTTCCCTTGGACACCCTCGGCGTCCCTCAGGTACCGTGATTTTTCTAGAATCCACCTCTAATTGACTCTGCACTTGGCCCAGTCTAGTGTACCGACCTCTTTGTCCGAGACACCTGAATTGCACCCACCATATGGGGTATTGTTACGGAATCTCTGCTCTAATCCATAAAACTAACTATCGTGTTAATTACTACGCAATATTTTGACTACTACATTCTCCAATATTATAATGGTTTCAAAAGATTTTGATTATAAAATTATATGGTTGCATTGGAAGAACTGCTTTAGAGTAAACACCCGCTATTTCTTAGGGCATATTTTGTTAAATTATTGATTAATTTTACTAAACCGTTCACGTGAAAAAATATTTAACTCATCATGATATTAAGGGAAGACATGACGGTGCCATAAAGGGCTCGGAAAGGCTGGCAAAAAAATCGTTATCTCGTTGGGTTTTACTACAATACGGTCCTTAGTCGGTCGGGAGCAAAGATTCTCTAAAGCGATAAAGCGGTTGCGCCGAAAAGGGGAAGTAAGCAAAAATACCTTCTTTCTAAATAAAATACCGCTCTTGGTCAAAGACGTAACTGGATTGTTTCCGCAGGAGTTTATTTTCCTGCTTGTTGATGGCTGAAAGGACCCTTATTTACAGCGAGGTCGGGGTCGTTGCGAAATGCTACACCCTCGTCTGGAACAAAGGCAAATTAGAGGGAAGAGCCTTCTTGCGATCTCTGGAAACTCCAGAATACGACTTCTCACCAGTAACAACCCCTGACAAGGCCTCATTGATAATCTCCGCCAGTTGAAGCCTTTCGGGAGTGATTTATATTTTACTACAATCAATAGCAGAGAAATAAAAGGTTTATCCTAAAATAAAATAAAACTGTGCCTAATCTCTAAAGCAGCTATTCATGAGTTTTTATACTAAAATGAGTACATTTAAATATGTGTTCATGTTGTGGGCAATTAATTTACGAAGTTTCCAACATCATGATAAAAATTATGGAGGAAAATTAGTTATAAAATTAACGGATTCTTCCAAATATGATTAAAAAAACGAAAATTGGACGCGCAAGTCTTCCCGGGCTATCGTATTTTTTAAATTGTAATAGCAATTGCCGTAAAATACTCCTTCTAGTATTGGCTTAGTCGAATTGGCACTTATTATTTCGCTAGTGTCAATAAAAATATACTTTACGACGCAAAAGCAGAGTTAAATGTGGATTTGAGTAAATGGTTAAACTCATCACCGACGGTAACAAAATTGAAAATTTTAGATAAAATGGTACACTTTATATTTCATAGTAGGTAGGAAATCTTGATTATTGAGTATAAACTGTTACAAGTTACTGATTTCTTAGTCAGGCTATTTTCCCATCTGGGGAATGCTCTGAGACTACTTTAATCGTTACAAACATTTCTTTACCTTTTTTGTATTAGAATTTATGCTGTATTTTTATTAAATAATATACGTGTCATATATTAAATGTACAATAATTTAATTCCGTTTCCTAAAATTCTGAACCATTTCTAAATATTAATTGCAATTATGAATAACGATCACATATACCCCTGAGAGTATCGCTTTTGCGAACAAAAAATATTGTGCGCAATGAAAGATTGAAAAATGTCGTTTGCTTAGTTATAATATGAAGGTAATAAGTAGTTCTGCCCTGCGTATGGGTACGATTGTTGCCCAAGAAATAATATAGTACTTAGGTACACTTAAGGATTATTACCCCTAATACTGGGAGGTAAGATTTGTGTTTAGGTACAATGCGTATGGCTCACACTCGATTAAATGGTACCGAGGTACCGGTACCTTGTTTTCTAGACCTAGATACTACACACTAGGAAATGATAAATGGGGAAAACGACGGACTACACCGGCGGTAATCGTCGAATAACTTGCGTTTTGGCCATGAGATTCTATGGTTCTAAGATAGAAGAAGAAGCATGTACTAGATATTCCGTTCTTAGGACATTTTAATCTTAGGATCGAATTTGTAAAAAAAAAGAGATTTGGTGTGCGAAATAATATGATTTCCACGTGACCACATCACTTTGCTCCCGATTTGTGGAAATTGCAGATACCGTTCGTCAACGAATCATCCGAGGCGGCTCAGATTAAACTCCTTAAACATTCGCCTTTCTTAAGATGCGGAAAATTCGCCAAGTAATATTTTCCTCCAGCAGATATGACCCAGGCGGGACATGATTCCGAAATTTGCGAGGTGCCACCGTCGCGCCTCCTCCTTCGCTCGCGCATTGCTTTCTCCGCACATTTATCGCTCATCCCTCGAATCGCGAATTCCCAATTGCGTGGTCAATCGCCTCCGAAGGTGTTTTTTTGCGGCTAAGACTCGCGAGGCAGTCAGGACGTGTCCAACGGACCAATTACCATCCCGCTCACACTTTCTTCCTCCCTTCCGAGCGGTGTCAATCGACCTCCCGAGTCCGACTCAACCTCTCATGCCAAACCTCACCCTCCCCATCTCCAAACTCCATCTTTCTTCTTTCATCCAACCCTTTCAAACGTCCTCTATCCCTCCCCCCCTTCCTCCCCACCCTCCCTCCCCTCCTCTCCCGACGAACCACCCCACCGGGCCACAGAAACGAGAAGAAAAACAAAACAGCGCCCGCCGAAATCTTCCTCCTTCCCCTCACACGCGGCTCCACGACCCTAAGCACGCGCCTACCCCTCCCCAAACCCCCCTCCCGCCCCCCATTCCTGTGTCTGCTATCCAAATCGTTGATTGTCGGCAGGCCCGGCATTAAGGCGGCGTCGGCGGCGGGCTGGAAGGGAGTGGTTGGGGGGGGGGGAAGGTTGAGTAGGGGGAATCCCACAACACCTGCCTCTTTTCTTACGGAAAAATCTTCCATTGAACCCCTTCGCCACCTCACCCATCTCTCCCCTTTTCCAAACGATTCATCCCTCTATTCGTTCCCTCACTCCTTCAATCCATTACTCCCCCTTTTCCTCCTGTCTTCCTCCTAAAGTCCCTCTCCTCGACTCCAACCCACTTCCCCACCCTGATTAAACACCTTTTTTTCTCGTGTTAAGTTGGCCACGTAACACACAGGCCAACAATGCTTAGCATGTGTCGTCGCCTAGGTGCTTTCTCCCCTCCCCGTTCGGCAGCACCGTCATCCCTGCCTCACCAGAGCCTTCCTCGGGTGTTGTCCGAACTAAAGTCTATCATGTTGTAGTGTCGAGGGTCGACCTGAGTACCGAAGTGTAAAGTCAAGTACTATGGCGAAATTTAGGATTTGCGCATCGTTATGATGACGTCACGGACAGTTTATTCACCGATATTTCCAGTTCATTGTTTCCTTTACGTTGATTTTTATTTTCTTCGTTTTTTTTTTTAATTTTGGTAACATTTCTTCCCCGAGGTTATACATTTTTTTTAAATGTGGATTCTGTGAATGTTTTCTGTAGCAAGTAGGAGAGATATGCGTAGTAAATAATTTTCAGCACAAGAAACCGAAAAGTTTTTTGTTCGGACAAAAAAATCCTATCAATTTCTAATATAAAGAACAAAGATTTCACTTGTGTTTTGTCCTCTTCTTTTGCCGTAGGTCGGACTTATCATCTTTCTCGTTTTAATCTAGTTTGTTGATTACTTTTTAATATTTTCGTTTAAATAATGAAAACACTTTACTAATGAAACCGGAGGTTGGTTTTTAAGGCTAAGAGAATGAGGGATTAACGAATACTACGCCGAATGATACGTGAGATTTTGACGTCATAGCAATGAGGTTGCCCAATTTCTTCCGATGAATAATCACCCGTGGTTTCTCAGAAAGATCTGGCAACAGAATTAATCATACAGATTGGGTGAAAATGAGATTGACCAGAGGTATCACCCGGAACAAAAGCCATGGGTTCACCGGTCAGTGGTCCAGCGATTAACCAACTGAATTACTACATCCCTGATACATTAAATTTCAATGATAAAGTTGAATTAAGTATCAATGATGAGAAAATGATAATATGATATAAAGATGTGGTATTCGACGAAGAAGAAGACTAAGTTAATCGTTAAAGTAGGAGAGAAAAAACTAGAGTAGGTGAAACTGTTTCCCTATCTCGGTAGTATTTTGGATCAAGCTGATAAAAGTATTAGAGAAATAAGAAGCAGAAATGCGTGTAGCAAAATAAATGCCTTCAACAAAAATAGGAGAATTGATTGCATGCAGTTTGGCTAAGGTTGTTATTAAAAGACTCATTAAAACTTTTACATTGAGTGTGGATAAGTGCGTCGTAGGGCCATGGTCGTTGAAGCCGAATGATAAGCGTGGATTGGAAACTTTTGAAATGTGAATGTCGAGACGGATGGAAGAAGTGGAGTGGACTGAAAGGAAAACAAACGAGGAGGTGGTGGGTATGATGGTCGAGAAAAGGGGATTTTTGGCAGAAATCCAAAGGGGTCAGGAAAGGTGGATGCCAAGTATTATGATTGGCGATGGGATGTCGAAGATGGTGATAGAGGGGAGAATGTTACGTAATTGAGGTTGGGGTATGGAAAAGGATAGGCATGTTGGACGGAATGAAGGGAGTTAGGAAGTATGCGGAATTTTTAAAAGGTTTATTGTAGTATCGGTTGTGTTTTGTAAGAACATGTGTAGAACATGGTCAAAAATAATTTGAATTTTGGATTCAAGAGGGATAGTCTTAAAAATATATCACTAAACTACATACATCCTCGATTGCATGAAAATTATCCAGAAAATTCTATCTTTAGGTACAGTTTGCTTTAATATTATTCCTTTTGGAGTTGATAGCTCATAAGATCGGTTGACCATTGAGTTAGAGAGAGAGATAGCAGTAAATATTTGAAAATATTCTACCAATATCTAATAAAACTATTATAACCATACCAAAATAATATAATGCATGCAATTAAGTCATTTCATAAAACCAGAGGTTCGCAAACCTTTTGAGAGGAACTTAGCAAAAGAGGAGAGAAAAAGTACTGGAGCGAACATAAGTCAGGTAATACTAGGCGAGTCGGATGCAATGCGAGTATTTAATACGACACATATTTTTGATATAGGGACTAACAAAAATTATGAGCACATAATGCCCTCTAAAAGTGGCCGCAGGCCAAAAGAAAGAGCTTTCACGGGCCGAGCTCAGGAGTAATTTGGAGTCTCAATTTATAAATATGATAATTTTATGTGAATGTTTTAGGGAACCGATATTTCGTGGCATCAATTATTCGACCTACCCTGCTAGTGTGGCTTTGAACCTTCCTCCGTTATTCTATTACTCAGTCGCAACGGTCTACTATTTTTATCATTTCTCTAATCTAGTAATAAAGAAGCAGTTGCAGTAGTGGAAGCACATGATTGCTTGGTAATTGCGCATCGTTAACTCGGGAAAAGCCAAAGCATCGCATTACAACAATGCCTAAGGGTAACATTCGAATCGGTTGGGATCGAGTTTCAGAGTTTAGATTGGTCACTTTGTCGGTCATAAGTATACCTGGGGCGTTCCATGGTTGCATACTTACTGTGTACTATTTTTTCAGTCTTTGGTTATCCTGTCTCTAGAATTAGTATTGAATCCTAGAATAAATTAAACAAAGCAAAATTATGCAAAAATAACATCCATCCATAAGAATGGAAGCACAAACGCGGAAAAATGAAATGCCAGCATTTTATTTGGCAAATATTCAGATCTTTCACACATCGTCAACCCAGTTAGATAGACATTAGTATGGATATAAGAGTGGACAGAGAGCAAATAAGGACAGAAACGAAAGTTGAAGGAAGTAAAAAGTAGATAACTCCTACAACAGCATTAACCTTCCCCAAAATTAGCAGTAGTTACGCGTAGTATGAGGCAAAAAATTCCAAACTCATAAAGATGAACACTCAAGTGCGTCGTTCGGAAAAATGCTGCAAGAATTTTATAAATGTATTGAAATGATTGCGCAGTGAGTTTTCACCGAAAGATAGTGAGGTAGTTGAGAAAAAGTAACGCCAAATTCGATCTGACACAAGAATTGTTAACATGAGAAAAGTATGGTTAAATAATGGAACAGAGAGAAATTACACATTACTCCTGATCGGGTGTTATGGGTACCCAATGCTCACGCACCATTTTAGCAGTTGTATGGCAAGTAATGAAAAATATTCCAGCACCACGATTTTGAAATAGGTCTTCGGCTGGTGAGGCAGGGACCCTATACAGGTTAAATAGGTTGCCGTTAAGGCTTCCACGATCATTTGGAATTGCCTGAGACAACCCTGTCGGTAGGCGTGTTCCCTAAAAAAATAATACGTTCAGTTTCTACAGAGATGATCCTTTAACCCTATCGATAAATTAAAGAAAATTCTCTACGGGGTAACGTTTAGTGAGAAAAAACTCGTTTTTCCCGTTTTATTGACGATCATATAAGCAGAGCAACGAAAAGACGCTGCTAAATAAACCTTCTTCAAAATTTCAGAGTTCTATTCTCCTTTACGATTTTATTTCGCTTAATTTCACCTCTCCGAGCAGTTCATTTTACATTCTCTTATCCAGAGCCACTCACTATTTTCGGATTGCTGGTCTTCCAAGCTGCAATTGGCATTCGAGTTCGCCAGATGTCAAACCCGGGTGGGGTTCTCAATCACCCATTTTCTTGCCAAGCCGGAGGTGTCGATGGCCCGCAAAACTATTGGCTCCTTATCCGAGGAAATTTATTGAATCACGCCATTTGAATTTACGGTCCTCCGGGGGTTTGATAATCCAAATACAGGGAATTTTCCACCTCCTGTCCCTTGTTCGGGTTGCGTGCAGTGTAAAAGAAGAAGCGTCGGTTTGATTCATTTGCGAGTGTATTTCCGAGTCCCAGCCCTGACTTTTCCTCCCTCACCCCACTTCTCTCTCTCCCCAATCCTCTCGCACCCGCTGCTTTCCCTCCTCCCCCGTTCCATCCGAAGGCAAACACCTCTCGCCGGTAAATGCTTTGCTTGCGTTCGCCCGTGAGCTAAGCGGCAACCCGACGAATGTTTCCGTATGCCCCTCTCCAATCCGCCTTCCGTCCTCCCCCCTTCTTTCCCCCTGGGAGAAATCAAAAGGAAAATAAAAACATTTATTCTCATTTTTTTCTCCGAGATTCGCTCTTGTTTCTTTTACTCGACCTTCTGCCGAAATACTTTCAAAAGAAAAGTACGAGAGGGAGGGAGGGATTCCTTGGAAGCAAACCTCCCTTTCGTACCGTTCGACGCCTTTTACAGCTTGCCCCACCCCAATTGCTCTCCTCCCCCCCTCGACGGGCGGAAACCCGGTTTTCTCTGACTCGGATGAACATGAATATGCCCACAGTGCCCCTATATCATTTCTGTAAGCACATCGAATTTGTTATTCATTTCCAGGGGGAGGGGGGTTATGCACGTTGCCGAAATTCCAATGGAGGTTCGTCGATCGCAGCTCCGCAGTTCATATGGCATATACGAGCCATGCACAACCGTGAGAAATTTAAGTGCACTTTGGAAAATGTTAGGGATTCATTTAATTATTGTCCACTCTAGTTAATAGAACGTGTCTCCAAATTCATTTAAGCCAATAAATTAATACGATTTCGGAAGGTACTCAAAATAGGCGTCTGTATTTGCGATGACCTCCTCGTGCGACGTGAATGGTTTTCCACCGAGACATTTTTTATAGTTTGAAAATTTAAAAAACGTCAATGACAGGCAAATGTATTGAATATGGTGTAAAATTTGTATGTTGCAATAATGCAAATTTAAATTCGATGATTTTTGGCATCAAAACTGCACATGTGTGCTCCCTTGCACGTTCTTGATAGAAGAGAATTTTTTCTTTGTCAAATGAAGACGTTTTTTCTAGATTTCTTGGCACAACCGGTGCAATAACGACACATAATACTCTGCATTTATCGTTAGTTCTTTTTGCAAGTAATCGATGTTGATGATTCCGTAAGCATCCCAAAAAAATGTGGCCATCATCCTATCGCCCGATTCCACCGTCTTCGCCTTCTTCGGAGCCGGATCACCTTTAGAAACTCATTGTTTCGACTGTTCCGCGGTATCTGTAGAGAAGTAGTGTATGTGCTCCATGTCCGCAGTTATGCGTCGACACAAAAATCCATCATGATTGCCACGAAGGAGAGCCAAGCCAGCCTCAGAATCGGCCACAAGAGTGCGTTTCTTCCACACTGAGATCAAACGCGCCACCCATCTTGCCAATCTCATTTCAAATCCAACTTTTCATACAAAATTGAAAACACTGTTCTTTTTAAAACGCCTGTGGGCTCAAATATTTCGCGAACTTTGATTCGTTGATCACTCAAAAACAATGTCGTGAATTTTATCTATAATTTCGAAGGAAGACACTTCCTTTGGACGTCCCGAACGATTTTCATCATTTGCGGAGGTGCGGCCACGTTTAAACTTATGTACCCAATCTTTAACAGTCGAAATCACCAAAGCCGACGAGTCATTAACTTCATCCAACTCGGATTTCGGACCAACTCTTTGGGTTTTTAGCATTTCAAATAAATGCGTGAAATGTTTAAACACCGCACAAAACTTATTTTTGTTCATTGTTCTAAATCAACAAATGTTTGTTGCTTCAATCGATTATGAAAATGAAACCATGAGATGGATAGAGCTTACATGTAAACAACAGTCTAATGAGATATGAGGGTTAGTAAAAGCAAACCGTTTCCGATAATTCGAGTGCCATCTATTGGATTTTCTAAGGAACTATCGAACAACCAAAGGTCCATAGAAAAAATAGCATCGGTGAGGTCATATTGATGGAATTAGCTAACTTAAAATGAGTAGTAGGCGTTTTCCTAAGAGGCAGCATTTAAAAAGTCCCCTTTACATAATAGATTCACGCTTAGTAGCATACCTTATATATATTTTGGTGGCTAGAAGCTCCTTTGATAAGCCTTTCTGAAAATCAATTAATTCATAGTAAGTTATTGACTTGTTATAATACCCCATGGTTTCATACATGGAGGTGGTAGGAGCATAGGAGCATTTCAGGAACTCCAGCAAACATAGCTGTGCGATTTGAGAAAATTTGAATTCCAAAGAGTTAATTGGCGAGACGGCTGCTAACGCGGACAATCGGTGATCTTTGACCACCGATGTGTTCTCGCCTGGAAAAGATTGGGATATTAACATTCTGAGGTCCGTTAATGAATAATTCAGTGGTGCCTACCCTCGGATTAATATACTATATATTCAATCCTCATCAATTCACCCTGAGGAATTATATTTGGGTTTTAATTTCGTATCGAAAATTATCTACACTCACGTGGATGAAGGAAAAATGATTGGAGAAAATGAGAGAAGAGAGGAAATCATCAGCCACATCACATCATATCTTACACTTCCTGATTTCACAAAAAAGACACATTTAAGTTCCCCAATGTTCTGATATAATCGAAATATTATTTCTATCCCGTAGAATTAGTTATTAAATTAGTAATTTAGATACATTTGCAATCTTACATCACAATCATGATGCACAAAATTAATTCACAAACCGGAATTCATACTCATGATGAATGCATAAATAGTTTTATAGACGTGATTAACTCGCACAGATTTATTATTTTCTACACTTTCTCATCAGCTAGATCGGCAAAACGGCATAAATCTACAACCACTAAGAACTAGTGGTGGGGCTTTTGAGCTGGAAAATATATCTTTAACTATATTTATTTCTCTGCTCTGGTTTTCTGTCTTGTTTAGGGTAAAAAATCTGAAATACCGTCTCTTACCGAGATGTGGTTAGAGCACTCAATGCATTGCCAAACCAAACAGAAAGTATTATATTTTTTTTGTTTTTTTCGACAAAAAGTAATTTTTGTACGGAAATAGGTAAAATTTTAATATGCCACATCAAAATCCATGGACAAGCTGACCATTTTTTCCAGATTTGTATACAAAATGTGATAAAAATATTGATACTAAGGAACTGGGCACTTCTCATTTCAGTAATCGTCAAATCATATAGGTTTCCCAGGAATTAGAAAAATTTAATAGAAAAATTTATATTTTATATTTATAACAGATCATTGATATTTAAGTACGAATCCTCTTTATACTTGCGGAATGTCCCTAGATTATGTGGAATCATCATCATTTAACCAAGGACATTGCCTCGTTGCTCCCTTTTCAACCATTATTCACTATCCCTCACTAACTTTCTAATTTCATAGAATACATTTGGAATAATTTAAGAAGAAACCACATCCACTTCATAGGTCACCCAATAACTGCAGTATTATATCTATCCGCTATCTAAAGTTAGGGTCTATGATGAACTGACACGTGGATTATGTTGGAAACCCATCCAACTACATTTCAACAATTTTAAATGACAGACCTGTCATTTGACATTTAATCATACTGCCTATAAGGGATAAATGTGGGATAATACACTGAATTTTACTATCGGCTATAAATCCATGTTTTCAATCGGAACACTGATTTTTGTTACCTCTCCTAAAAAATATATTTGATGGCTTATGACGGCGGTAAATTTGTGTTTTATCGTTACAGGTTAAAACATGTATCTACGAGAGATTTGTCTAGTACATATATGAAATATTTAGTGTTATATCCTATATATAAAATATCCCTAAAACCCTTAAGAGCTGCTTATCACGTCTTATCCTAATTATGTCTCTTCCCGGATGATTTTAATACAAGTTTGGGACATCATTTTGCGAAGGCATGAGGTTTCTGTGGTTGGGTAGGTCATATGTGCAATATTGCTGTGTAATATATATTATGCACTTATTTAAAATAAGGGGAAAAGTAGTGAAGAAATTCGACTTTTAGATTAATCCATAAATTTGGTTCAATGAGCCACAGATTCTCCACCAATTAAATTAGTATTCCCTCACTTTCCTGCAAGGTTCCCAACTCGGAGACAAAATTGATATATCCAGATACCTTATTGAACCAAACGGTAATCATGGATATCTAAAAAATCAATTTCAAAGAAACAAAAAGTAATATTGAAAATTCGCATCTACCTCAGAGCTCGCCCAATAACTGCTGTACTGTATCTATCTGAAATCAAAATTTGAGAACTTAGATGAGAATTAAATTAACTGATATGTGGATTATATTGGAAACCGTTCCAACTGTATTTTAACAACCGCTGAAATGAAGTTGGAAGGGTTGGAAATAATGCATTTTTTTACTGAAATAAAGAATTGTCAACTCATTAGCATAGTGATGCCACAGATGACTCAAAATTATTTTAGTGACGAAATTCCGGAAGCCCAGTCCGCATTAAATATATTTTCAGCGTTACTCCATCACACAAAATTCTCCCCACTGGAACGAGTCACTCTGCAAATTCGCCATACTCCATCATATTGCCAGGGTCATTACAGATAACGAGCGTTAATCTTACGTTACGTTATTTTGTTCCTGGGGTCGAGTTAAGAATTACTTATAGCGATCAGTTTGGCACGGTGCAAATACCCTAAATATCGCGATACTTAATTAAGCACCACTCCCAGCCCCTGCATCGTTAATTTCACCATTCCAGTTCTATCTAAAACGATATACTACTATGTAAAATGATCCAGATGCAATTTATACATTGACCCTACCCTTTAATCCTTAAGTGCTCTCACCATCCCCCTGCGCCCGCTCCATAATGTGCCCCTGCACAAACAATGCATACCACGATGGAAAAAAATGAATAAGATTATTGGAAAAATTAATATCAACCCGAAATATCTCTGAATATCATATAATTGTATGTAAGTATATTTATAATAACGTACATACAAATGCATATAAATATATGTGTGTGTGTGTATGGAGGGGGGAGTCGCGGTAGTCCAGGGGTGTAGAATTGGACTACTGACCGGATGGTCCCAGGTTCGATTCCCGGGCAAGGCACTCTAGGCACCTGCAGCTCCAGCCAATATATATAATCTTTCGGGTAAGAGGTCTTCCTGGGAAACCATAACCGGCACAGGGAAAGGAACTGGCCCCCCTACACGAATTTCAAACGTCGGGCTTAGTACTGGGTGAACTCTGCCGTCACCTACAAAGCCGACCTCCGGGTTGATTGCTGTGTTTATGGTTTTTTATTTATTCACACACAATATATATACATACACACACCTTCTCTGTTTATGTGTTGTATTTTTTAATTTTTTTCATTTTCCTTTGCCTTTCATTTTTAATTGAAATTTTTCACTGTTTTAAGGCTCTTTGTGCATATTGTTTCATGTATGACTTATGAATCATGTTTGAAATACGATTTTTGGCATTGGTTTTGCATTTACCACATGTCTCATCACGCGAAAAATAAATGTTTCCAACTCTTGTATAGTTTTCACGTCCCCTTATCGGTTTTAATTGTCTTCCTGCATGTAGCAATAATATTTGTATTTGTAATTGTAATGCACCAGGGGTCTTTTCCGAGGGAAAAATAGATTATTCATTTTATGGCGCGCGCGAAGCTAACACCCTCGACGCTCAAAGAGACAGGAATGCGTGAGCATATGTACGCCCGAGAAGCAAGGCGGCGCCTCCAAGAGCCCCAATATAGCAGACAGGCTCTGAGGGTGTGAGGGACCCGTGGCAACATAATATTTTGGCTCGGCCGGGAGGGGGTCGCTGACCTCGAGGAAGGTCCGTTCCTGACTCCGGGTGAGCTCAGGTGCGCCGAAAATTCCCGAATCAATCTCATTGTTTTTTGAGGGCACATCCAACCCATCAACCGGCCGCAATAATACCCATCCCCCGCCGTCCAAAACCCCACTCACCCCCCCATTTGTCACACCACACTCCTCCGGGATGGGGACACGGGGCGAGCCCAGGTCCGGACACGGCAATAGTGGAAGTGGTGGCGGTAACCGGGCATTCCGGGAGCTCGAACCGGGGAACGCGAAGACGTATTCCGCGCGCGCGCGTACCTGGATTCTACGGGCTCCGCTCATAGAGGCATTAGCATAATTAGATCCTCCGCAGTGGAGGGAGGGGGGGGGGGAGTTTTATCACGGCGGTGGTGGCGGGAGGAGCAGGTGAAGTGTTCTGCACGGGATGAGAAGGTGGAGGAGGGCGGCAGCTGAGGAGGGAAGAACGCCTCAAACGACTTCCGGAAGAAAAGAGAGAGAGAGGGAGGGGGGAGAGGGACGAGGAGGTGGGTGTGTAGGAAAAGAGGGGTGGGGATAGGAGACGAAAAAAGAGAAACAGGGAGCCGGGGGAGGAACCCTTTCTACTCGCGGAAGGGGGCTGCGGGAGGTGAGGGTGGGAGTGGAGTTAGGGAGGAGAGCTGTCACAAATTCTCCTCCACCCCTGGTGCGAAAAAAATTGAGAGACGAAGTCGGCCCCCGGGGGGGGGGGCGTTGGAGGGGGGGAGGATAAGGGGGGAACAGGGTAGGGGAGGAAGCAGGAATTACGAAAAGTTCCCAAATACTCCCCCCGTCTCTCTCCCTTCTCACAACGCGCCCTTCCGTCCCGGACTTAACGTCATCATTACTCTCGAGGTTTTTGTTGCGGCACCGGCAGGTACGTGATGCCGTCGGACTTTGACAGACTTCAAGGTGGCGCGCGGAGGAAAAAAAAATATCGCCGGAGTGGTCGGCTGCATTGCGAACTGGAGAGTGCATTGATAAATTTTGACTCCTGAGCGAACTCTTATTTTTCCACCGGTCAACCGTCTCGAATCCATCAAATAGTTCCCGTCATATCTACAGTTGAGATCGGGCAACGAGATATCTCGGAGAGGAATGGAAAATCTCTCCTCATCCGAACTCGCTGGAGCATTTAGGACTATTGTGGACCGTTATTCACAATTTTTCCAAAAGGGTTAAGTTGAAAAGAGTCATGGAACCAATTCGAAACTTAAAAAAACCTTCAGGCAACGTCAAATTTTATAACAGTTCATTTCTACGCTTCCAAATCGATGCTAACCATGTAGAGTAATTGCTTCTGGGGAATATAATGGGTATATAATCATACCTCATCACGCTCAAATGGCATTATTTCTTCATTCATATTATTTGACACAAAAACGTAAGT
The DNA here is from genome assembly GCF_022747635.1 of Hetaerina americana. Lineage (NCBI taxonomy): Eukaryota > Metazoa > Arthropoda > Insecta > Odonata > Calopterygidae > Hetaerina > Hetaerina americana. The sequence goes on from NW_027287427.1 coordinate 78,781,161, forward strand.
AAATGTTTTCTAAATCTACTTCTGATGTTTTACTGCGGGGAACATTTATGGAATAATGCTGGAATAAAATTTGTACACTAGGTCTCATAGTTTATAATGTTTTGTCAAGGATAAATACCGTAAAATTATAAGAGTGAAAACTTAAATCCTTACCCGATAGGACTTAATTGGATTGCATTAAAAGGCAACTATGCATTACGCTGCATGATATCTTCTTGGCGTATTTGAAACAGCATTTTATCTTCATAATTATATTCATAATTACCTTGAAAATATCATGGCCATTGTATGAGACAGTTTAACTTGGTGTAATTAGAGGATTTGTTAATGAAATGTTCGCTCTAAACGCTAGTTCAGCATCGGGAGGACCAAAACCTAGAATAAAACTATGTGTGCATGAAGGCCGAGCCCTCTCTCCTACCTGACCCGAAGGGTGGCCTTCAATATCACCCTCTCAAGAAGATTGCTTCAATTCTGGCGACTATAATTCTGAGGTCAGCTCAAGATACCATGTGTTCACACCCAATTCTTCATTTCTAGATCAATACCGATATCCGGGTGCGTTAGTCGAGCGAGCAGAGTACTCTACTGCTAAGCCAAAGATCGAAGGTGCTAGTCATACTAATGGTGTAGCGATTTTGGATTGACCTGAAATACCGAGAAAAGGCGAGCAATATCTCAAGCTGAAGTATTTTTCATATTGAAGAGCGAATTATTTCGTTCAAACATGAAAAAAATCAGGCAGGAAGTACACGAAGACTCAAGTTGCAGGGTGCTATGTACTCTATCTAGAGGCATAAATCATCGGAAAATCAGAGTAGATAAAAGTTGGATGTCTGAAAACATGGTTTTACATACGATTTTTGAAGATCAATTGGACGGATAATCGAGTAACGAGGATGTTATAAAATATAAGAGAGGGAAATTTAGTTCGGTAATTGTGCACAAATAAATGACCAGATTGAATGGGTCATTATTGAAACAGTATAGTTAACTTGGAGATAAGCCTCCTGGCGGCAAAGTCGACTAAAGCCCGGAAACACGAGTCTGAAAGAAAGGAATAATGGAGGGATACCTCTGGGGAATTTTGATTAAAATTCTCTGCGGTGGAAAAGTATCGGTATACCATTAGTGAAGACAAATCGAAGCACTGGAAATTTGGTAATGTCGGGAGAATGAGCATAACAAAAAAATACACAACCAAAAACTAGCAAAGAGACTCTGTTTAACCTTCGACATTCCTTCAGTCTTGCTATTTTTAAAATAAAATTATAAGAAATGCTTAAGTAGAGTATCAATAATGAAGTGATATTTTCAGTAAAAATAATCAAATTAAAAAATTTCAAATTATTTAACATTTTAAAATTAAATTTCACATTCGATCACACTTCTTTCTTTACAGCCTCAATCTACACAAATTCTGCAATAAAACGAGCCCAATATATTATATTTTTTTGTACAACTATCTACCCTTCCCTGCTTTGCAAATATAAGGGGCTAATGAGGCTGTTACAGACTGAAAATTCACAACGTTTTCATTCAAATGAAAATTGCAATTAACTTGCGTAGTTTGTCACAGAGAACACCAGTACATGCATTCTCCAGTGTAGCCCATGAAAAATATATTGAATTATACGAGACCTGTCCAATAAAGAGTGATCATCAACTTATTATATACATACTTAAAAAACAAATGTATCAACCCGAGGGCAAATTTTAAAGGTGAGGGTAGAGCTTACCTAGTACTAAGCACAACGGCGTTTGAAAATCGATGAGCCACGCCATGAGCCCTGGAAAATCTGGTCCTGGAAAAATCACACGCCTTGGGTGAAGCTGAGGGTGTCCAAACGCGTCGCCGGAAATGGAACCCGGGCCTTCCAGTAGCCCAGCGCTCTACCCGCTGGACCACCACGTCCCCTTCTCCAACTTTAACTATCAAAAATGTTATCACATATTATATTATTAGCTTCGTGTGTAATGATTATGTGGTACAAGTTGTTTTTAGAATTTGACTCTGGTCTTGCGCCAGTGGCAGCCGTTACAATATAAAACGCGTACAATTTTCCCATGGAAACACTGGAGATAACATGCAGCGCTGAATTGAAATTTTGCATTAACCTGAAAAAATCGACGGGGTAGGCCTATTTAATGCTACAGAAGGCTTAAAGAGAGTCTTACTCTTCCTTATAGCTTAAGTAGGGGCTTAAATGCTCAATAGATCCGGTCACTACCTTTGCGGAAATAAACAACACTGCTGGGGTCAAGGTAAGAGTAAGAAGATCATTGGATGTCACCCATAACATTAGCAACAGATAAAATACGCCTCCTAGTGCTCGATAGGTTCAACAAAATAGCGATTACTTCGAGAAAAGCAAAGTTCAGTGTGTTTATCATCCTTTCTGCAGTACAGATGTAATATCCACATTTGACTCATTCCTGTTCCCGAAAATATCGATAAGCCTCTTATTGCAAAGCGTTTGTCATCATCAGAAGCAGGCGTAGTCGGAGTGAACACATTTTCAAATTGCTACAATTGCTGCTGATACAGTACCGAAGTTGGATCAATGAAACTTGTAACACACATGCATTACACGATGATCTAACAATATAATATAAATGCTACAATTTCAGAGTGTAAAAATCATTCGCCTTGACTGGGATTCGAACCCAGATATATTTTTATTATGTATTATATTATTATTATATATTTTTTGACAGGTTCCCCCCACCTATCCCCATCGATTTGAAAAACCCTAACCCCCTCATCCTCCTGGTGTTGCACCCCCTGCCACACACCTTTTTGGTGGCTCGCAGGGTATTGATGTAGATGTAGATGTAAATGAAGAAGGAAATAGTCCTGGGAGAACCATCCGAAGTACCCGTGGTGCGTAGAGCATAATAGTTGCGAGAGATCGTCGAAAACCAATCGAAAACTATTTTGTAATTCATTGCAACAATTTCAGAGTGTAAAAATCATTCGCCTTGACTGGGATCCCAGTCAAGGCGAATGATTTTTACACTCTGAAATTGTTGCACAGAAATGCACATTAGCGGATGTCTCCGTTAAAAGTTACTGTTGCGGTATCTACCGCAGTTTCTTTGGAATATAATGTAAAATTAAATTTCTGCACTATAATTTACGCGATTAAAAAATACTATATGATCCTTTCTTTATTGAAAATGAATAGGTATATGTTATTCAGTAAAAAGCTGTACTCACCAGTATTTGTAGCATTTTTTTTCTCTAATTGAATTAATTAGCATCGTTGGTATTCAAATTTTGTATTGCACGCCAAAACCCGTAACGAAAGCACAATTACTGTATGATCAGCCAGTTTTCGTCACAAAAATATTGCAAATATTTTGGAAAGAAAAGAAATGGTTGTGAGATTAGGCATATTATGATGAGGTTGAAGACGCAGTCATCATCTTCTCTGGATAATCGCTGGAAGTGAACTTATACAAAGCACATTTCTCAGTTTTGAAAGTCAGCGGTTCTCGGCGATAGGAATGTGTCGACGTGGGGTGGGAGTATGAGTATTGGAAGGGCAATTGCTCACAATTGTACCACCCGCCCCTGCCTAGGCCACTGGTTCTGTTGCGCATTAACCCAAGCTACCTTCTTCAAAGTAAGCTTACATAAAGGAAACAAACCGACAAATATTTCAGTTCTGAAGAAAAAACCTAAATCATCTTGAAATCGAATCCATCAATTTTTCACTGCACAAAAGACCAATTGCATGCATTATAAAGGAGAAAATAGGTAGCGGCATCTCTCCATATTACAAGATGAAGACAAGGACAGGGGCTTACGACGAATGTCTTTTCTCATTTTTAATCGTGATCTTTAAAATTCTCATAAGTAATTCCATGTGGCACCTTCTAAAAGGTAGTTACATTTGATTAAAATATTTGGGGCACTCTTAAAAGATTTCATTTGTGAAAAAAACTTTAATATTTGAAAGCAAATTTTTCTAACAAACGTTCCTCGACCTGCAGCGATTGATGAAACATCATCTGCTTCCGCTACTTCAAAACCCGGATCAGGAAGCTGTATCTTCGTGAAAAAGGAGTGGAAGTCGTCAGGAGAGGGGACAGCAAAATGAAAAACTACAATCTTTCGAGTTCTAAGAACAAAGCTCCATATGAATAGGATGAAAAAAAATACAAATTTACGATCATCAATTGGCTTTCAATGTGGTCCCCTCTCAGTTCTGACTTGAAAAGTTATTCCCCAGATGTTTGGTTTTACAATTCTTGTATGCCGCCTACTCCGCATTGTTTCGAGGGATATCCGAGGAGAGGACTGGCCATTTTTTTGCGGCTCTTTGTGACACCGATGGCTACGTGCCAGGAACAATCACGAAGAATCCTGAAAAAAAATGCTTGTTCGGTGATTGCCTAAAAGACTCTTGTGAAATTCCATGAAAAAATTAGTCAAGCGTGCTGAACCACGAAATAGACATACGATAAAAGTCCCGTCGTAGGCTCAAGAAATATTTCGAAAATGTCTCCTTAATCGAAAGACATTTCCAAATTCCTGAACGAGCCCTCATATATATTTTTTGTTGAATTTCCGTTCGCTTCTCCTGCTCGTTGTTCTTGAGCACTTATGCTTGAGACTTAAAACTTTGGAGAACGCCTCTTTTCACAGTTCAAACCAATCTATTCGGAGCCGATTGCTCGAAGAAATTCAAAAAGTGGTGCATAATATAGTTTTATGTTGTTTGGTTCGCTATGTTAACGTTCTAATTGCGGGACTTAAAATCATTTAAAGGTGTTTTTGGGAAAGGATACGTTGATTTCTGTCGTGATTCCAGAGCATAATGGACTAAATATGTTTTACGTCAAAGCTTTAGCAATGCGATATCTTGAGATGGCTTTCAGTTTTGACGATTTTTTTTAGTTTAAGATGAAAAACTACCCATGGATGCTATTAGCAGCCACTTATGCACTCATATACGATATTACCGCCAGCGTTGGAACCGTTTTCCTGTAGCATAACCGGACCTAAAGGAATTCAGTGAAGATGAACGACTTCACGTGGATAAGAGTTCTTCCGACTTTTTGTCACGTATTGAAGATCCCCCCTTGAATGTCAATTTTCAATAATCACCAAATAAAAATTCAGGGCTAAAGAAGAGCGACATCAAAAAAATAATTACTTTGTCATAGTCAATTAATTATTTTTTAGTCTTTCTGCGGAAAGAGCATGCGAAAGTTCAAGTGGAAAGCATTTTTTAATGTACATCATTTGTGCAACGTTTCCTTTTACGTTTCACTCTATGCATCAAAAATAATACTTGAATATTTGTTAATGAAACTTTGAAGGTATTTCCAAAATTTGGCTTGGCACATTCCTGACCCTTAGGGGACAGAGAGGTTACGAGAGTCGAACGTTTTCCGAAACAAAATAGTACCGCTGCACGCATTAAATATGCTTTACATCGCCACTGATATACAAACTATACCATTATCACCATCAGGCTATACCATATATTAGATTATACTTATTAGTTGTAGGAAAAATCTAGAGGTGATGCATTAAAGAATCAAAATAATTACATCATCTGAGTTATTAGGAATGTAATTTTGTCATTGAGATTGCTGCATTAACAGTTATCCCTCCTTTTTTTCTTGCCAATATATCAGTTGGTACAGAAACACTTGCCCACCTCAAACTTCTGACATGGAATTTGATATGCCTCAAAAGCTAAAAAGTTTCAACTCTGGTCTCCTTAAATGATTTATTCATTCACCAGACAAACCAATAAAATTCCCTAATAGAATATTTTTTTCCTGAGGCTTTTAAATTAAAATGAATATTTTATTAATTTCAGTGTTTCCCATGCAACGTATGTGAGATACAATCCATGCAACGCAATAGCCGCTTGATTTTTTAATACTCCCTGCGCCAGGTTATAGGTTGTTTAATGAATTTATATTACGTTAATGAAAGAGGCTGAAAAAATCAGTCTTTGACAATTCCAGGGAGAAAATTTTTATCTTTGGCACATTCCATGATACATCATCATCATCATACACGCTTATCCTGTCTTGTTTCCACATTTTTTCTTGGAATTTTTCCTCCTATTGTCTTCCTTAATATCTCTTTGCTAGCTGTACACGTCCGTTTCACCGTCATCATTTTTCTGTGGCACCAATTTCGAAATCCCTTTTCTCTGCTGCTGTTCAGTGCCTGCCTCTATTTCATAGGCCATGGATGCGTAAGTTTTAAAAAGATAATTCCAGATTAATGTTGGAGGCTGTTCAGCGGACGTTCTTACTGTTATAGAACGTCATTCTCGCAGAATGTTATCTTTTCCTCCATCTTGAGACAAGAAGTCGTATTAAATTAAATCATTGTGTTGATTTTAGTTGCCATCGTCACACTTAACTTCCACAAGTAAAATAAATAATTGACGGATACAACAGAACCATCACGTACCCCAACGTTTTTCTACGTTAAATATTATCCTCAGCTCTGAATAGCGTCCGCAGAGGTATTTATTGAAACTGGATAATGTGCCTGTCCGATTTGATAATTCCTATGAAATACCAAGATGAAGTTGCAGTCCATTTTGTTTTCCTATCCTTTCTCCAGTCGATAAAGGTTAAAAAGTCTTTCTTTCGGTGGCATAAAATATGAAAAAATAGAATATAGTTAACTTAATGGAAGAAATATAGTATTTGAACCAAATTGTATATTTTCATATTTTAATTAGACTCACACCCCGTTGCTAATATACTTAAGCCTGCATTTTGTATTCCTGTAACTAAAGGTCATTACATACTACCTAGGCGAAGACTGAACTTTCATTCCGAAGCATTTACGTGAGTTACTATTTTAATTCCACCTCTTATCGCATTGGAGTGTGCATTTGCGCTCAAAATGCCCCCAACGCTCTTGGGAAATCATTTGCATAGATACAACAAAGGTCAAAGGCGGTTCTTTTGCCGCTAAATGCTGCGTACTTTTTCTCCTCCCAGCTTCGAGTCTGCGTCTCCAACTGGGCGATGCTTCTCCGCTCATATCTCCGCCACAAAATCACTCGCGACCCGAAGCAGGACAGAGTGGGACGGACGTGGTGAAAGAAAAACGAAGAGTGGAACCTCTCTTGCGTTCACGTAATGATGCTCAAGATTCAAACGTGGAGATCCCGAGGCAAAACGAGAGAACATGATGAATATCCCTGCTTAAATGCAATTTGCAGGCAAGATGATTGGGAACGGGACCACTGAAGTGGCAAATCGACCGATTGATTCACATGCCAATATTCATTTTTTTTCACTCCACGCCTCAATACCCCTAAACAATTAGTCGTGTTTTCTCCCCCGAGGCAACATGAATAAAAAGAACATGGACGCTGGTTGACGAGTGGGATTGTTCCAATGAAAATTGGAGTGTTCCCATTCAAGCGAAACGCAAATGTTTTCCAGAGAGTGTATAGGAATGCTACAAAATGCATTGATAAATGAATTCATCTGAAGGAAAACAAATGCATGCCAAAACACTTTGAGTCCCATTTCATGGAAACGCATTTTTTTATTGTAAAAGCAGGGAATACGGGATGCAGGGAAGAAATAAGTAGTGAGCGTAGTGTCACCTGGTTGCCATAGTATTCAACGGATTCGCAACTTGTGAACCAAATGATGTGCAAAAAGGGAGGATGACGAGAAACTATTAATAGCAAAGGAAAGGAAGGCAAAAAAAATCTTACAGGTGCAGGTGTTACTGGAAGCTAAAAAAATTAGAGTACGGTATCAAATAGATGCAACATATCGAACACAAAAAAGGTTTCCTAGTCGAATAAAAACACTGAGTTTAATTATTCATGGTGTATCTTGAAGTAAAAATTCGAGAACATGGAGATTTGAAACAGCAAAACCTCTATCTATAGATAAAATTTCCTAAAAGAATCACTGTGTCAAAATGTAATATACACTTCCCACTGAGACAATATCAACTTAATTAGTCACTCATCAAAATGACGCTTAGTTTTTCACTAAACCCAAAAAGAAGTTGTTGCAACAAAATGAGTTGACCAATAATCCTTGGATAACACGCTGGTCTGATTCGAATGTTACAAGATAAAATATCTCCTCGAAGAAGTAGATAGAATAACGATTAGATGCCTTAACGAACTTTGAGAGAATCGAAATGGAGTAGATACTCTTACTTGTTTGCAGCAAGGGGATTAAGGGTTCGATTCTGGAGTTTACGAAATCTCTCACTGATATCCCGAACGTGATTTGAGCTTCATTACAAAATCTTTTAGGGCCTTCAGCATGGACGGTTATTGAATGCAAATAAGTTTTTTTCCATCAAAATAAGGCAATGCATACGTTATCTCTTTGCCTAATCCTCTCTCTCTAGCATGATTGTGTAATGCTCGAATTCTAATACTTCATAATGAAAATTGTTAAGTTTTAATTCATCGAAGTCACTATAATAGAAATAAAATATTGCATCAAATCCATAATGAATGTAGTCCAACTCAGCGTTCCATTATACCATGTGCATTGGACCAGGTGATTTGTTGATATCTATTATGGCACTATCGATTTTAACCATATTTTTAAATTTACTTAGTATCTCCCTTGTACTTATCCCTCTTCTTTATAATACTTTACTCGCTAATCCAATCGTCCTCATGGGGAATTTATAGAAATATTTTGTATTAATTGAGAATTTTTTTCATCGAAAAATATTTAATTAATTATTTCTGGTAAATTTTTTATCACTTTTCTTCATATTTATTATTTTTCTCTTCATTCAAATATAATGAACTCAATTAAAGTCTAAATTTTGAAATACATTTCTAATTGATACAAATCTAAACGTTTATTTACGTATTTAAACATCTTAATAAATGAAACTACAAATTTTAAATCAATTTTTTCTGAAGGAAAAATATGTATAGTTTCACATTCAAACATTATCCCGCTAGTTTTGAAATGATTCTCGAGAGTTAAAAATATTCGAAATTTTATTTGAAAATATACTGAGATTTTGCTGCACTAGGATACCAAAGAGATTGGGAGCAAGGATGGAAAGCCCAACTAATATCTCCTCAACCAACATTAAGCACAATTAATAAGAGAAGTAAACGAACCTCGCTTGGAATAATTCACAAAATTTAGCAGAGAAATTGTGCTCTATTGAAATTTCATACTTACTATTTATTGATACTTTTCCGATATCAATTTCCTTAACAGTAAATTAAATCTCTTGTTTCAAGGCTCAATAAAGGAAAAGACGAATAGCCAGGGGTAGTGCGGAGTTATTCTCTCCAATAAATGCGATAAATAACCCTAATGCGACGACTTCACCGCCATCAGTTTTTAAGTATTCAAAGGTTGAAGAAATTATTTTTAAAATTCACAAAGTGTTGTTCAAAGATTTCATTCCAAGAGACCATAATATGAACATTATTCTCCCCACCATCTCTCCTACCCCAATTTCCCTTGGCCGAAGAAAATCCGAACAGCGGCCGAGTCACCTTTCGGGGAATCGAATCTCAGATGATGAGGCCATTAAAGATTAAGACAATAAAACAATCACTGCCCGCAACGCCGACCCTTCCATTTGATTCCATATAGACCTCACTGGATCGTGACCCCAGTTGCGACGACCGATGACAAATGGATTTGGTCATAAAAGTCGTCCGATTTATGGGCCACTTTATCGTGCTTTTTTATGGGTTCAAGAAGGGCAGGGGGTGAGGTCGAGGACAGGGGGAGGGTGTTTGACTTTAGGGATGGAAATTGGGGCGTGTAGGACGGATGTGGACGCAAGACTTAACTGAATAGACGTTGCCATTGTGGGAAGAAACGCATGACTTTTAGTTTTTTCCCCTTTTTATAGCCGTACTTCTCTGCTCCTCGTTTTGCTACGACGAAAGATCGTTTCAAAATGTCGAAAGATTTCTTTGTGTGTGTGGTCAGATAGGAGGGACAACTACTTATCCCTTACAATATAAATGTTCTCGGATACTTGCAATAAAACGGCCGCGTTGAAATGTCACAATTACCTTACATACCAAACGTTTAATTGATACTTCAGTTGAGATGATCGAAATGAGCCACAGATAACGCTCCCTGCGAGGACCTCAGTTTCCTTCCTTCCTCTTCCCATCTCTGATATTGTTAATTTAATTTCATCAGCACGGAAACAAATGGATTACCTTCGAATTTATTATCTTTTAACTGTCCTTACTTCCAGACGATGAGAGTCCATGAGATAGGATTATAATAAAATTCCGTCGGAGTAATTAAAAAAATCAAAATCCAAATATTATTTAAAGTATACATCGCCTGTAAAGGAAAATATATTTCCATACTAAGTTCACATTGCCGTTATTACTCATAAATCACGAGTATGCTGCATATAGTATCAAAGAATGTGGAATGGATGACAACGTCATGGTTTCATGCCTATTATTTTTTCTACGGAGACCTCTCCAGAGCTTGGAAAGATATTTATTTACAGATTTGATAGTATCTACAGTTGGTACAGAATTAGCACTCATTTTTATTAATATTCTCACCCACCATTCGATAAAACTGCGCTAATGACCATGGTTAAATTATAAAATACTTATGAATACTACCTTGATCAAAAAGTTCCCGGAATAACCACCGTGTGGCGCTCCCATCGTTCCGATTTGAGTTCTGTTTTTTTTGTTAAATTGGTACATCTGTTGTTGATATTCCCTTTAAATCTTAGTGTCATAACTTGACATTTGCAAAAGTTACGGTCGGTTTTCGGTATGTCCATCAGTGCTTCCTGCGATTTTTCCATTACTTCCTCTCGGCTGCTAAAACGCGATCCCCGTAAAGGTTTTTTAACTCGATTGAACAGAAAGAAGTCACAGGGAGCCAAATCAGGTGAATTCGGTGGCTGTTGGATGGTATTTGTTGCATTTTTCGTCAAAAAATTACGAATAATGATAGCACTGTGCGACGGTGCGTTATCATGGTGCAAAATCCGCGAGTTTTCTGCCCACATTCCTGGTCTCTTTCGGCGAATTGCTTCACGCAAACGTCTCATAACGCCCAAATAATACTCTTTGTTTACTGTCTGGCCTTCTGGCAAAAATTCATGATGCACTACACCGTTGTAATCCATGAAAACCGTCAGCATTGCCTTCTTTTTTGACTGAAAACGACGTGGTTTTTTTGGTCTCGGCTCATTTGGTGAACGCCATTCACTTGCCTGATGTCTGGATTGCGTGTCGTACTCATAAACCCACGTCTCGTCTCCAGTAATGATCCTTTTGATGAATGTGGGATCGGATTCAGCCTCGCAAATCATGTCTTTTGCGACGTCAACACGGTCTCTTTTTTGCATGAAATTGAGGTCTTTTGGCACCAACTTTGCTGCTACACGACGGAAACCCAAATCATTAACCACAATGTCTTGGGCGGATCCATAGGCAATGTTCAAGTCCTCCGCTATTTCTCTGATGGTTAATTTGCGGTTATTGACCAACATTTCTTTTACTTTATCAATTTTTTCACCGACTTTCGATGTCGATGCTCTGCCACTGCGTTCATCATCTTCGATTGACTCACGACTACTTCTGAACCGCTCGTGCCACTGGTAAACGACCGTTTTTTTTAGAGAATCGTTGCCGAAACACTTTTCCAACATTTCCAACGTCCGTGCGCCACTAAATCCGTTTTTTACGCAAAATTTAATACAAGTTCGTTGTTGCAAATTTAAATCCATTTCTGCAATTGTAAAAAATCGCCAACACACACAGAGATAGATGTACTCTTGGCTACGTAACTTTTGCAAATGTCAAGTTATGACACTAAGATTTAAAGGGAATATCAACAACAGATGTACCAATTTAACAAAAAAACAGAACTCAAATCGGAACGATGGGAGCGCCACACGGTGGTTATTCCGGGAACTTTTTGTTCAAGGTAGTATGTATACATTCACTGAAGCACCCTTCCCTCGCACAACTACTCCCCGAACTGACATTCCTCCCAATGCTTTCCTTTCCCAAACATAATGCACACACCCGCATCTTCGCATAGATGCTTGCGTCACTATTTTCAAGCCTAATGACAAAATAGTCGACATTCCCTCTTGAGCACACTAATAAATTCCCAGTCAGCCTGCCACTCGTTATTTTAGGTAATAATGGTCGATATGCGAGAAACGAATCCAAGAAGAAAAACGAAAAAAGATTAAAGAAAACAGGCTTTGACAATTAAGAGTAGATGATTTCCTCCCGCTATTTCGCGATGGAATTCAGTCGTGAGTGCTTAATGAATCTCTCGATCCTTCGTTTTACGAGGCAAATGGTGCGTGGAAAGGCAAGAGAAGCGCCCCAAACTCCCTATACGGTCGTTTTTCTCAACGCACTTGTAGAGAGAGGTCTCATCACATTTCGAAACATTTCCGCACGTCCTTCGAGAGCCGACCACGGTGACCAAGATAGAAAAACCACTTAGGTCCACAAGAATTCCACCTCCCCTCCCAATACATCAGGATTTCTAAAGCATATGATGCGGTCAATAACCACGTTGTTCGCTCAGTTTAAATGAATTCCAAAGGAAACCCCTTTTTTTTACAACACACCTTATGCAAAATACTTGCATTTCGGCTGTACCATGCACTTGCTGGAAAGTTCATCCGCCTGCCAATGAGGTAATGGATTAAATTAATTTTTTGCCAGAAAAACTAGTATCTGTCTCCCCCATGTCTCAGCATCAAGCCCAAATTGCATTAAACTTATACGCAGACACATCCACTCACCACTTTCCGCCATTACGCACTGGCTAAAAATGCACGACGTTACATCGTCAAACATGCAAAAAATATTAAAAACCTTTATGCAGTCAGTCAAAGTGTAAAGTTTTTTGCCAATTAACCAACGAATTCGTTAATTAATATTTGTCAGTCACAATTGGAAACAAAAATACGAATAAATATTTATCTCAACAGAATAAGTATCGCCGCTAGATTCATGATTTCAAATAAATAGGAGAAATATGTTGCCATTTCCATTCGTTGAAGGGGACTTCATTATGTGGCGGTCAGAGTCACCAATATAATAATTGCTGTCTCTCCTAACGAAACACAACCAAACATCCAATTCTACAACGAAGTCCCTCTTCATCTCCGTATACTTCCTTCCTCCTTTCATTCCATCTGACACCCTATCCTATTTCTGCACCTTCCTCGCTCGCGTAACATTCTCCTCTGTATCACATTCTTCAACATCCCTCTGCCGTTCAGTATGATATGTATCCATTTGTTTTGTCTCCTTAGAATTTCTTCCAGGAATCCCCTACCAGGAATCCCCTTCCAGGAATGCCCTTCCAGGAATCCCCTTTCCACTACCATACTAGCACCTACTCATTTGTTTTCCTTTCGGTCCATTTCACCTTCCTTATCCTTATCCACACCCACATTTATAAAGCCTTCAATCAACGCATATCATTCTGTTTCAATGAACAAGTTTCCGTGCCGTAAAAAACAACGCTCCATATCATTGTTATCGCAAATCTTTTCTTAGCATTCTTACCCCATATATTCCTTGTGAAAACTTCTTTGCCTAAGGCAAATACTCTCCTTATTTCCCTACTCCTTTGACCATTTTGGTTCAGAACACTTCCCAGTTGGTTAAAATGCTACATTTCCTCTAGTTTTAAGCCCCCTTTTCATATTTAACTTAGACTTTCTCTTTTTGGAAACCGAAAAACATTTCTTTTGTTTATATTTACTCTCACCCCATACCTATCGTACTGACTTTCTGGTGCGCTTAGCAATTTTGCAAACCCCTGGTTGACTGGAAAACTAAAACTGGATTATCATCAAGCCTTATCGATAATTTGTGTTTGTGAGTATACATATGCATATCAATGTAGAATCAATGGAATCAACGTACATTAAGTTAGCTCCAGCAAACAAAAACACAGAGACACACTAAAAAGAAAAGAAACTCACACGTTTTCGGATTTCCGGTGTTCAAGCCACCTTTATCAAGGGAGAGAAGGAAGGAACTCCTATCTTTTATATATATATATATATATATATGTGTGTGTGTGTGTGTGTGTGTGTGTGTGTGTGTGCATAAATATATATATGCATATATATACATTATATACATTAATAATCAAAAGTTAAAGTTAGCCACTCAATTTAGAATGACTACATTACAAACTCAGTGTGATAGTTACGAGACAAAAACTAATGTGAACAAAACAAAGCTTATTAGGTTTTCAGGAAGAAGGTTAAGTTGAACTTTGAAGTTGGAGGGCAACAACTGAAGTCTAGAAGTTGAATCTAGAGTTTAGTTTTCTTCGGTAAGAAAATTTGATCGATGAGGCCAAAAGATAAGTGTAGATGGAGGGTTTTAGAGATTTGCGTGTGGCGTAAATGGACAAAAAGGACAGAGGCGAGGAAGTGGTATGGGAGGATGTATATGGTGAAGGAGGAGAGAGGGTCACCGGAAGAAAATAAAAAGGGGATTCAAGCCTTTTGATTGGTCATGGAATACCGAAGACTGCGATGTAGCGGAGAAAGTGAAGTAAGGAAGGTAAGGGAAAGAAATTATATTTAATTGAGAATTGATAATCATTTGCCATAACAATCTAAATAATAATGTCGCAGTTTCCATGCCAGTTAGCGTTGGCGCGAAAATGATAGCGTTTTCTTTGGAATTTAATAAAAAATCTGGATAGCGCTCCAAGAGAGTGAAAAACGGTGCGGAACTGTTAGGCGGGATGAAGGAAGGCAGAATGTATGCGAAATTGAATAAGGGTTTATTGTCGTGTGCATTGTTATATTGAATTGTGGTATGTAAGCCTAAAAAATGTGGCAGAGTTTAGTCTGTATACTCATGCAAAACCTACTGTTCCGATAAATTAACATTATAAAAATCTATGCTAGATACTATTTAATCGCAAATAAAAGTTCTGTAAAGAAACAAGATTACTGAAGTAAAAATATCCGTTATTTAGAATCAATTGCCATCAGTCACTTTCATAGCCGCAGCTCATACTGTTTCGAATATTATTGTTAGCATAAAATCATTTTGTAATCAATACAGGACGGAAGTCAATGACTATTTGTAGTGATATTATGCACTATTCTGTCTCATATTACCCATAAAAAAATCAAAGCCTCTTCAGAGCAACTTATAATCTTAAACCCGAAGAAAAAATCAATCTTAAATTCAGGAAATGACGTTCAGTGGAAAGTAATTCTAACTCTCAGCTTTAACAGATATCCTTGGGCCAATCCCCTGGGAAGCAGTTATAAAATATCCGTTTATGGTCAACCAGCTCATTTCAAGTAAAACTCATTTACCAACTGATCCGTTGTTATGGCGTGGGGTAACAAAACCACGTCTCATTTTGTAACTGACCAACTTCAGCCCAATTAGTGAAAACTCCTCGAAGAAAGATTCCTTTGTATCAGTCTCAATAAATCTATCAAGGTCCCTCTTGAAAATTCATAGGGGGCACAAAATGATTCCGCCTCACCCCGAGGCATTAATTAATATCAGAGGGCATCACCACCTCATGAAGCGCCCACGCCCACGGATGGCCCCTTACAACTTCATCTTCCTGTTTCCTGCGATGGGTTGATAGTAAAATTGAGTATTTTGCGCGTTTTAGTGCGGAGTAAATCTTGTGGGAGGAGCAAACAATAAAGCCTCCGTATATGGCGAGAACGTTTTCTTTAAATGAACCGTGAGCCTAAAAGGAGTACAATCTATGATAATTTAACTGGCTTCCGGTTTTTATCTCGACATAAATCTTATTTTGCTACCGATCTGTTTTTCGGATATGCAAATGTATTTAACTGACCTTCACGAGCTACTTGAAGGCGCAACGACAAATTTATCTTCAATGTTATCAGGAGCGTGTTCCCCTTTAATAACTTGTTCCAACGGTACACCCGTAATCTTATCTCCCCGAACGAAAAGCTGGGCATTATGTACACTAGTTTGCTGGGCAGAACTTTCGTCAAAGCATGAAACGTCCTCCAAATTTCCGAACAAAGTCAGGTTTCCTTCGGGGTTTTTTCCCATCGATGAATATCCATTCCGACTTCTTGAACCCAATCACGTTTCCATGTAAACGTACTAATTGAATCCTACCCATTCGCCCACATAAATCCTCATAATGAAGAGGCAAATTGCGGGCCTTTTGGTTTCAACTCTTTTACTCGAGATTATGAGATCTTTGGAAGGATTCTTCGGACGGAGGGTCACAAAGGAAACTCATCCCTTCCCCTTTCCTGGGATGGTGGCATCTTGGTGTCTGACCACAATCTAGATCTCAGCATCTCCCCTCCCCAGTGAGAGTCGCCCACTCGTCCGCCGCCGAACTAAAAGCAGGCGACGAGAAATCCCAATTAGGATGGCCCCCATATATTCCCGATCTTTGATAAGATATTAAAGGAAATGGTTAGCTTCTGGTTCAATGCGCGGTGAGGTGGACGAGTAATGCTTAAAAAAGTGGGATATTTGGGTGCGGCATACCGCCGCTTCGATAAAAATCCAGCAATGGTAAAACCCCGCGGGGGATGAGGGATGACCGGACAAGGGTTGTGGACTCTACCCTTTAAAGAATTCGAGAGGAACGAGGTCCAGACATTGGTCAACCTGAATTCCACGAGGTTTCTTGCGTTGATTTTTTTTTAACTTAACCCCTTCCCCACCCTTTGGGACTCCCACTGGAGATGTTTCACTTCGCTTGCTTCCTCCCTTTGAGGTCATTATTTTGTTTGCCAGGTAAGCCTGTCTCAGATGGCCTATGTGAAATTAAACATCCTAAAAGGGAGAGAGAGAGAGTAAGGAAAAGAGCTCGCAGGAAAATGAGCGTGTCTCAAAAGCTGACAAAAATCTGAATCAAGCACGCTAAATGAATAACAAATGCCAACTTACAGCCAATTGTCTTTCAGGAGCAACAATAATTTCGCCGTGTCAAAATATAAAACTAGAAATCGCTGTCTGGAAGTTTCATGCCTTAATTTAGGTTTTCAAAAGAGATAAATTAAAAAAAGAGAAATCAAAAATACGCAGCAATATTTAAATTAAGCTTCACAGACCAGAATGGAGGTACCTCATGACATCATTAAGTACAAAAGAAACTCCATCGCTCGTTTAATCCACCCCAATGTCATGCAAAAACAAGGTAAAAGTCAATGAGGGCTCTCGATGCTGAATAAGTTACCATGCATAATCCAATTGAAAGATATAAGTAATATCCAATTTAATCCAACCTTCTATCACCAATTTTAACGATGTAACATTACAAGATCGCAAATTGCTAAAAATAAAATGCAGACGGCGAAGGAAAAAGGAGATGGAGGAAAGCGGGGCCAAAATTAAAACAGGAAGGTACGAGAAAAGGCTAAATTTCGTCAATCCGTTCTCTTCTTCACTCCCCTGGCTCCATCTCTTCCGGCTGCAACGCACCCACTTCGACGAAAGGCGGGCCGAGTTCCGATGCGCTCTGATGCACGTCACCAGAGCATTTTTCG
Organism: Hetaerina americana; assembly: GCF_022747635.1. Lineage (NCBI taxonomy): Eukaryota > Metazoa > Arthropoda > Insecta > Odonata > Calopterygidae > Hetaerina > Hetaerina americana. Next base: position 78,798,679 of record NW_027287427.1, read on the forward strand.
AATGGTTTTTGGTGGCGATTAAGCCCACGAATTATCGCCATGACCGAACGGCTTACATTGACCTCTACTCTTAATTCGACCGTATTGCTTCTCTCCTCCGGTGGGCCACCCATGGTATTCAACTAAATGAGCCCGATAAGTCTCCTATCTACTCTTTCTCAAAAAGAGAAATTCTCTAGCGTAGAATAAAACTCCAAAAATACCGAAAGTTTCAAACACAGGACTGCTTTTAATTAGTTATCTAGACTTTCCAACGGCTTCATTATGCGGCATCAATGGACAAAGTAGATTCCCGAGATTGAGCACATGTACGTTTTAGTGGAGACTGACGTCCCTTCGAAACCCTAAGTAATCCATTTGCCTTCTAACGAATAATTTGAGTGAACTTTAAATTATGAATTGAATTAATTAAATTAAATAGATAATGGTCATTAGGTGTTAGTGAGGATAGCGGTCATTAAAACGTTACCAAGAATTTGGAGTAATAATAAACTCATCTTTTTCAATGTGCACAAATCTAGATGCTAGTAATAAGGAAGGAAGGACCTTACTCTTTCAAAAAAAACTCCAATTATTACAAAATTATTTAGAGAAATTAGAAAATTCGTACTAAAAAAATTATTTCGTTGAATTTACAATAGGACTAGTTCTCCGTTGATTCTTAATGTTCCAAGCAAGACCAGAATAGAAAGTGTCCACCGAATTAAATTTCTCTCTTACTCATTACCTATAACTATAGGGAAACACAGATGGGTACATGTGGTCAAGCTAACAGAATTTAGGATATATTCGACGAGTAATGGGGAAATATGACGAGAGGGTAAAAAAGCTACGCTATATATCACCAGTAAGACCTTACTTAAAATATTTGGGTAGTAAAAGAATTAATCAATACAAGGAAGAGGCAAATTTCATGCATCAAAGATTGTACAGCGATGAGAAGCTATTTATTTCCAGTATAGTTACTATGACATTAGAAGCGTGTGTCATGCATACACAAAATACATTAAAAAGAAATATAAATTCTCATTATATTTGTATTACTAGTAGTTAGTAACTCGTGGTAATTCTTGACAACACGATCACTTCATCCGCAATATTACTGCGTGGGTGTGTGAGACGATTTTCAATTGCAATGCGTAGGTTAGCGCCCGCATGATCGATATAAACTGTAGTTTCGCGTTGATCTGTCATTCACATCCGAAGTCAATTAGGGAATAACGACGCGGGTGCATAAAATAAAAACATGGTGGATCGATTTCTTTGGCCATGAATCACTCACTCACTTGCATTGAAAGGCAGAGCCGTATTCAAAGGACTTTCCCCACTTAAGATACAACAATTTTATATGACATGAGTACACGAAATGAAACTAAACCAGGTGCAATGAGGAGGTTCTTGAACTAGGTGTGGCTCTTCTACTGGTGGCCTCTTAGATTATTATGCACTGCAGGTATTCATCAAATCGTCAATTAAAACTATGTGATTAATTACTCACCAAAGTACTCAACTAGTAAGGTTTAGTATAAACATTTATCATTATTTATTATTGCTAATGGCAGTTACCGATTGGAGTAACTAATCTCAGACACTGAAAATAATTTCTAAGCCTCCCCTAAATTGACATAGGCAACGAAAAACCCTACACTACCATATTTATTACTTAAATTTTGCATATTTTCTGCCTGCCTTTGTTCATAATAGTCATTAAATATTCAATATGAATGTTAATAGTGGGCTAATCTTGAGAAAGAAATAAATTATTTAAGAGAAAATAAGTGAAATTAAGCAGGAATGTAAGTTAAATAGCTAGGTACGCTTATTCTCTAGCAGCATATTAGTTTATATAGATATCCATATTCCGGAGAATAAAGTATATCTAATGCAATACGATTCTGGGGAGAATCTTGGAAATCACAATTAAAATTAAACAAAGCGTACAGTTATGAATTTTGGAATTGAAGTTGTTCCCTTCCATAAGCCTACTGCTTTGGAAATACCGAAATAGAAAGAGTACACTCGATTAAATACTTAAACGTCACCCTTTCTCACGACCTCTCCTGGGTGATATATCTGCTGGGAATATGAGGACAAGCAAGCGAAATATTGCGATTTATCAGAATAATGTTGAGGGAACGTAACCAGAGCCTAGATAATAGTGTTGTCATTCGATAGTTAGGTTAAATTTAGAATATGCTGCTTATAAATGGGATCTCTATGAAGTTGGATTGATTGCCGAGTCAGATAGCGTGCAGCGTAAATGAGCTAGAATTGTAAAGTGTCGTTAGGATAAACTGAGTTGGATACCAATATTATTAGTGGAACTAGGTTGGGAATAAATCACGTAGCAAAGGTTAAATGACAGGCTAAATCTCTCGCAAGTATTGGAAAGATGTCTCTTTAGCGATGATGCTTAAAATGAATTATCAGCTCCATCATACGACGGTAGGAGAGATCGTGTCCATAAAATTAGAGAGATTAATTTTATAACAGATAAATTCAAGATTTAAATTATTAATGAAGGATATGGGAACATAATGACTGTATCCTACCGTAATGAAGGGAAAAATGTATTTTTCTTTTTTCATCGTAAGTAGCCTCTCGTAATTATTGTTCTTCTTGTTTTTTGCAGCTCTTATCGTATGCGTAAAGAAATATACGTCACTTATATAGTCTACAACATGGAAATTTGCCAGAACTGAAAACGGAAAAATACTCTCGTATTTCAACGATAAAACAAAAAAATTATTAGAGTCAACCCTTCGAAATAATTTGAGTGTTGAGCGCAGGTATCGCTAAAAGCTCGGTCGTGACAAACTCAAAGAGCCTCTCTTTCGAGATATGCCAAAAGACAGCGCTAATTATGGGGTAAAAATGTTCCTCGCATGAGCACGTGATAAGCCAGCATTTCGAATCCGCTCCTCCATATCAAATTTGACGTCAAAGTATCAACACGAGATAACGCCCTCGTGGTTACGTTTCACTCGTTCGCGTATCAACTCTTTTTGCCGTCACGAACGAACTTCACTCATAAGTATTCATTAATCGGATTTCAAAGGTTCACGTGCGGAAGTGTGAATGGCGAGGAATTACGTCATTTCCAGATTCATAACTTTACATGCGTTCCTCAAAACCATACGGGCACCAGCATATAAGAAGGGCTTCGGAATTCAATTAATATGAGAGAGTTCAAGGACGCTAAACTTCGTGCACGTGTTCAATACCTTACAATTTTAAATAGCATTTAAAACGAGATGATAAAATATCACAACCGTATATGCTTGAAAAGGAGATTCTCACATATAATTAGGCAATATTCCTATTCAGACTGTTTGAAACAAATTGTTATTGTCAATGAGTAAGGAGAATGAATTCTCTCTAAGAGTATAGTGAAGCATAAAATGGAAACTTTTAAATTTTATTGTTAAAACACTGTATCTTATCTGCGGGTATGGAAAAAATATAAATCACATTCGTGTCCCAACTGAAACCATTACGTTTTCATGGATGATAAATATTTCTCTTATCCCCTGGGTCAGGCATGTAGATTATTCGCAACCTCACTTGGATAGGAAACATCCACACGTAATTGTTTTAATTTTTTGCTCTTTTTTGGACATTAAAATAATTTAAATTCTTAAGGCTGTTAATTCTCCACAGTTTATACCGTCTAGAGTTACACTGATTTCGAACACCATCTTAAACCTTCCGAACAATCCTCACGTTCGGAGCAAGGGAGCCGTCACCGATGGAAACGCAACGAAATATATAGATTACCGCAGAGGGGGTAAGAGAATACCTTTCCCTGCATTATAAACGAGCATTCTACCACTTTCTCCTTCGCCGCGATCCGCATAAATCTTTACTCTGCCTCGCTTAACTTTATGCGTCATTTGGCTCGCAAAGTGAGTTTTACACGCGGCCTTTTGAAGGCGAGGTTACGGCGAGAACCCGTGGGAGAAGCTCGAAGAAGAGGCGAAGGGGGGTTCCCCTTTCCCCCCCAGTTCAGTTCATATTCATTGCCAAACGGGCTCGTTAAACCGGGGAGTGAAAAGCCCGCGGGGTGGGGGTTGAGGGATAATTTCGCCAGCCTTCCGAGGAATACTCCACACGATCCCCGTGTTTCTCTCCCTCGACGATGAGTAGCGCTCGAATAAACCAACCTTCCACCGGCCGAGGATGGCTCGCCTCGCGGGGCCACGCGCCACGCTCGATGCGGAACACCCCGCCGGTTACCCCCGGAGAGGGGGAAGCGAGACGAGCCGAAGCGGGAATGGATGATGCGCAATCGCGGCCTCTCCAATTCCACGTCAATCCCCACCAATCCTCATCCACACATCACCCCTTCCTCCAAGTCAGGGAAGCCTGCAGGATGATCGCATTAATCGAAATTCGTATCATCACCATACGCTATCATGTCAGAGAATTGGTCTACGGCAGCCGTCCAAACTATTCTCCCCCATGCCGATCTCTTAAACCCCTTAAAAAAAATCCCGCGCGTCCTGTGTCATTAACACCTCGTAATTCATCCGTGGTCCCTGTTACAATTTTATTCCTTTCTGCGGCTTCCTCCACCACGTCTTCGGCCGACAGCTACTCCACAGAATGTGTCCAATTAGTCTTCTTCTCCTTCTTCGTCTCAATACTTTCCATAAACCTTTTTCCTCGCCAGCTCCATGATGGACTTCTTCATTAGCTATTCGGTCGAACCATTTCATTTCCATCATTCGCCAGCTGCATCACATTCCTATCGGTGTCCATATTATTATGTTCTCTACCACTGCCATTCTCCTCACTCCACGGTATTTTCATAAGTTATACTTGAGAGATTCTTTGAAAAGGTACTTGGGTTTATTTTGCAATAAACTTTTAAATGGACATTTCTTTATACTTTATTCGTTGATATTATCCGCAAGTAATTAAACCTTCCGGTTTAAAGGCTTCCTCCCTGGCACTATACTGCTCAATGCCTCCCCCTGGCTTATTCCATCACGGATCCTGTTGCCTGAACTGCCGAAATCTTTGACTTGTTCTCGTGTAACAGCCCTAATGTTATTTATAATTATTTTTTCTTGATTAAACCACCTTATGGATGGATGCATTTGATAATTTTTACGTTGTACATCTAACCTCATTCTTTTTTCAGACGAGAATTCAAGCAACGTCGTCTTAGTTGTCTACAATTAGAGTTAACACACATTGGTTCTTTTTGCATTATGTTCGTTCCAAACGCATCGATTCAATCAAAGGCGATGTTTCCATACAGAGAATCCATGACTTTCATGAAATCGCGCTGGAATTGATGGAGCCTGGTGGAAAAGGTTGTACTTTCGCTTCCATTGTAAAACTTTTATTAATGGAAACTTTTACTGAATTTTGATCATCCATCAGTTCTGGTCTCAAGGGATGTTTCTGTATCTCCAACCTTTTCAGGTGTCCCTTTCGAAGCTCCATTGATTGGGTGGGGATAGTGTTTGGAAAATTGTCAATATTGTGTGAAATTTGTCGATAGAAAATTTAACGAACGTGAGACACTGAATGGAGACCTTTTGAATGTTGACTGGTGCAGTAAAATTGAGGCAAACAAATGTTTCACTCGTACACACATCAATGTGGAGGATGCGGTCCGACAGCTGGATTTTCAGTTTTTTATATCATTCAAATCCGAAATATTATAAAGAGATTGGGGCAGGTTTATTGCATGTATGTATTGATAAATGAGTTTTATTTTGCGTGAAAAATAGAAGCAAAAGGATTCCAGGAAATTTAAAAAAAACCTGTAAAATTTAATTTATGAAATGCCTCCAAATCTGTTCATACAAGTATTTACATTCCCTTAATGTGTAAGTAAATCTAATATTTTGCGAGCATTAATAGGTAATATTTTTACACCTCATGAAAAATAAGTGTAAGTCATTTTAATCGATTTATTCAGAAGTGTACTCTTATCACGGTATTTTTCCGAGTGTAAATTTATTAAAAGCATCTCCAATTAGAAATTTAAAACATTTACATGTTCGTCGACGGTATCATACCATTCTATTTAACCAGTTTCTAAATCCCTTATTATTCCTTTCCTTACCATCCTAATCCGTCTTCCCTGATGGGAATAGTCCATCAACTGCCATTGTGGCGTCTGGCGGGGTCACTTGCAGATACACAAACTCTTACGTTTTTTATGCTCCCGCAGTTTCTTTGGAATTTATCATTTTGGTATTAATTCAGCTTTCCATCTCAAAAATCAAATTCAAAAACGTGACAAAGATTCTCAACATGTGACCATAAACCCTTTCGTTTAAAAATTAATATAATTGATAAATATTATGAGTCATGTTATTCCGTACTCTTTCCATCCTTCGTATTTGAGGTTCTCAATGAGTGTTGCACAGTTGTTCATCTTCAGTATTTCTATCCTAGGACTGGTTTATTGCGGCTACCACATTGTGATCTATTTGAATGCAGGGCTGCATATTCTAGGGAGGATAATGTGGTGGTTTCTCGTTCCTTCCACATTGCAATACTTCGGCTGATACCGTAAACTTCACTCTCGCCCGGAGAGGTGGCAGCTCATGCTGGGCTAACCCACTCGGTCTGCGCCACCAGTGCCTAATGGTGAACCTGCCGCATTCCACCATGGGATCATGAAAGCTTTTAAGTAGAAGTCTATTTTTCTCGTTTTCTCGCTCCGAACAGTTGTTATGGATTCAAAACCAGAAACTCAGATGATCCGGTAATCATTTTATTTAAATCTATGCCGTGCTTGGTATTTGAACCATTTCCTAATTATGAACACTGATAAATTGCACTCAAGTAAAAAGACACAATTTCGTCTTCATTAATCTGTACGGAGAAAACGGGTTGTCTCACAGCCACGGCTTTTACAATAAATTAGCTGAAGTATTGTAATTATTAATTTGAGACACTTACATGACTTATGAATGACAGTTATTTATTCAATTAATTAAATATTTAAAACTTGTTTATTATTTTTTCATACCTGATTTCCCACAAATAAGAGTAGCTAGTTACTGTAATACGTTTACGTTTTTCGAAAAACCCAATAATCAACGAAAATGTTTTTTACACCTCGAGCTGAACTCAACGTGAAATGTACAAGAGAATCATTTCTTTAGGTGTCGAGAAATTTTTTAAGAATTCAATTTTTTTTAACCTGCTCACACATCCTTTTTCTTTTCTGCGAGGTGAAAAGTGGTTAAAATATTCAGGACGTTTTCTGGCATAATAATTGCGTTCACTTACTTCAGCCGCTCGCCTGGAGCACGAGAAAGGAATGTCCAAATGAGCCACGAAGGATGCAGAGAAAGTCCACTGGAGCATTGCGTGCAAGCCTTGGTTAACCCCTGAAGCTCCGCAAGCAAGCGGGGTCGCAACATCCTCGCAGAATTTGGGTTTACACCGACAGATATTCGAAGAAGCACCTGCAGAGGAGCATGCGGGAAAAAAGTTTTAATTAGTCTGGCAGAATAAATCTTATTGGACGAAAGATGCATGGCAAATATTTTGGATAAAAACATTCAAAGTCCGCAGAAAAACATCTAATAGGGTGGAGAGGTAATATAAATTCATTGAACACACAAGCACTTCATACGTTTTCTTCTCCATATGGATTGGTAGCCGAGCAAGGAATCTCTCTGAAAGGGCAAGGAGGGAGCTTAAATACATACTTATATGTACATACATTGTATAAAATTTGAACTACGATGAATCAGTAATTTATATACTATGGATCCAGTACTTTCAGCTAAATGAGTCCTTGAAGTCGTATATATATTTGATCGGGCCCGGAATATTTGTTTTGGGTAGTTTCCTTTAGCTAACGTCATATTCCATCATGTGACATTACAAATTCGAATAGCCCATAAAAGTATGGAAATTAAATTGCATGCAGTGATACTGACAACCCCAATCTACGAATTAAAAATTTACGATAGATACAGCTATCACAAAAACGCGTGTGGCCCAGAGAAATGGTTTTTGGAATAAGAATCCGAGGAAATGAAATGAGTTAATACGATATTAATGTCAAATCAAGAAAATGTCAAATATAGAAACAATTTGACCTTTTTTCCAATAAATAATCTAGTTGCAACTGTGAATGAAATATTTTCAAACCTTCAAATTGGTTTTTTTCTGTAATCGCATATTTCATACTAAAATTGATTTGATGAATTTAGGAGGCTTAAAATTTTCTCGGGTTTTTATACTGGAGTCAGTGCTATCACTTTAAGAGCAGTAATTTATTAGTATCTCATCTCATCCCGAAAATATACTCGTTATTGCAACGTTGAGCAACTACTTCATTTACCGTTCTTCCAAGGGACATGATAACTCTCTCTCTCTCTCTCTCTCTCTCTCTCTCTCTCTCTCTCTCTCTCTCTCTCTCTCTTCCTTCCTTCATTAAGTAGCCACTCTTGGGTTCAGGAAAGTCACGGAAATCGAGGGTAAGCCATATAAGGGGATCATTAATAAATCTTCGAAGAGGCTGTAAGGGTGGTTTGGTAACTCAAGTCTCCAAAGTATTAAAGGGGTGTGTTAAATTTGAAAAATCAGCCAAGTTATAACTTTGGCACAAAAGCTACCAGGCATTTGAGACTAATGAGAGAAAATTATCCTGAAATATGAAAATGGTACAAATAGCAGAACATTTGCATAATACTTATGCAGTCGAATAGGAACGGCATCACTTTGCATACTGACAGGTATATTGAACGCTGATGCTTCATTATCACCTCTTAAAGTGAATTTGCTTCGAATACAAATTAATCATCGCCATGAACGAAAGATGGATGTTTCCTAATTCGGGATCAGTAGCCTAACAGCAACGAAATTTCTTTATGCGTCACGTAGTATTTCATTTGAAATATTAAGAATTTCAACTATTCTGACTTATTTTAGAAATTCTATTTCTCACATTCCACAACGATGACATGAAATTTATCGTGGATTTTATCACATGTTACACTGGTCCATGTAAAAGTCGATTTCATTATGATTTTACCCAAATTTGTTGGACACACAGTTGAATACCGGGCTAATATTAACGAGCCAAAAATTAAACTTGCTGATTTTCTCACAAATCTTACCCAATATAAAATAAAGTTATCTACCCACATATTTCCATACCAAATATTTCATTGCCCTTCCTAGCTTGAAAATGAAGTCAATTTTCACGCAAAATTTATGGTTAAAAAATTATCGAAAACTAACCTGACAAATGAACCAGTTAATAATTCAACAGAAATAGATTAAGAGGCATCTATTTCAATTTCAGCTACCGAAGATCGATTTTTCTCATACTTCAATTCTAAGTATTTCGGAGAAGTGTCAAAACCGGATGCCTGCATAATTGGAGTTTGAAGGGAATAGGTATTAAATCATTCTCATATTTATAAATATACTCGTATACATATGAATATGAAATGCATTTATTTTTAAATAAAAAAATGAGAATTGAACAGTCAACTTCTATGTTAATCTGTGTCCAATTGTTATTTCTATCGCAATCAATAGCTATTAGAGTAGCTAAATAAGAATAATCTCTAAAGCTACAGATTTCTATATTATATTACACAATTTTCTTCCTTATTTCTCAATTGGACTGCCGTTGATAGGGTGCAAAATTATGGGCAATATTACAGAAACACAATTGATCATTGATTCCAGAATATGAAGGAAAATTGTCGTGTTATTAAGACGACTAAGAAATCAAAAACGAAACGAAACCTTTCGAATTTTACGAGTTTCGAAAAATATTTAAGGCATTTCAACTAAAAGATGCACATTGACACCCATGAATTCTGATATCTAATTTGGGATACTGGATGGAAGAGAGTGCATTACCAGTAAAATCACATTGCTAGATTGTTAGATAATTTTATATTTTTGGTGCGTGCGTGCGTGCGTGTGTGGAACACAACTAGATTCTTGGTTGTTTCGGTGGCCCAGCTACTTTCTGAAAACTGAGAAAACTCGAATACTGAGAAAAATGGACATGGGTGACTAGGGAGAAAGGAGGAGACGATTAGTTTCTTGGTTTTGAATTGAAGGGAAGGGATTGAAGGGATTCCCGTGTAGGATACGTTCAGGCCCGAATAGCGGGACTTTCGTTCCAGCCAAATACACGCCACTTCGAGAGTTTTGTGCCGTAAGAGTGAGAGGGTTAGGGAGGCGAAAATTGTAGCATTGACATAGCCATTAAAAGAAATGTTGCGGATATTCAGAGGAGATACGTGGAACTGGAAGCTTGTGTAACGGGGAAGAAGACCTTAAGGATATGCGGATATTGATTATGCAAATATTAATGGTGGTTTGGTGTATTTTGCAGTATAGAAGAAGGGGTAAAGATTGTACTTTAGTCGGTACAGTCCTGGAGGTGCCTTAGGGATTTGGGTAGAATGGGAAAGAATGGATGGTTTCAGAGGAGAGGAAAAGAGTGATGACGTTAGGGCAAGTTTTTCATTAGATATCAAACAATTATTGCATTCATTCTGGTCCATTGCAAGAAGTCAGTGTGGAGACGAGGAAGACTGAGATTTTAAAGTGAGGCTTAATGGTTTTCAGTATATATGATATGTTTGCGAGACTTTTACAAGCGACAGGGGAAACACATATAGGTATCAAGAAAAACGGGGTTAGGTGGCTGGTCGTATTGGAGGAGAGGTCTTTTACGATAGATTAATGGAGCGGGATACTTAGGAAAGGGTGGTGCAGATGGTGGAGATAGGGGGTACGGATAATTGTGGAAGTTTTGTGCCTGTTGAAATTTTTGAGGCAATTTAGATCGGGAGTGTCTAAGAGTATTCACAGTTTATGTGTAGATTAAAGAGAAATATACTATGGGAGTCAGAATTTTCTCCAATTCGGTTACGACTGCTGACAGAGTGAGTAGGGAAGGGAACATTCAGTGTGAGATGAGTGGCAATTGTAATAGCCTAACATTAAAACAATGTTGATTAATGGTTTTTATGAGGATAGAAATGTGATTTTTTTTAATGGTCAGAGATATGCTGGATTCAAATATATGTTCGTATAGGAGGAGATAGTAGAGATAAAGGAATACCCTTTTCTACAGAGTTTATATGGATTTTAAATCCAAAAACTGTTCCTATCTTATAAATTTTTTTTTCCTTTTTTCTTTTCTGAGTGCTGCTGGTACGTTCTCTGTCCTCGAGACATTCTATAAAGTGATTAATGATTATATCAACTATCTATTTGCATTTACAGAGTTGTTTTTGATATTTGTTCAATTATTTCATTGGAGTGTTTACTGAATGAGATTTAATTTTATTTTCTCAGCCACACTTAAATTGCAAAGCCGTGTACGCTTTCCGTATGACATGGTTTGCTAGTTGTTATCTGCAAAGGAAAATTGAACGAAGGCGTTTGAAGGAAAATTAATAACGGATTATATCCTGAATATATATAGATGTGGAGGGAGCCATCAAGTCTCATCGAGGGGGGACGTACATCCCAGAGAAGAGATAGTAGCCGACCCATGGAATTCAACACTTGATCTCCATCCAGCCCCGACGCGAAAATGCGTTAGCAGGGCACGCCGTCAACACGCTCAAGTGCTCGCCGAAACGACACCCCTTTCACCATTTCACCCGGAACCTCCGTCGTGGACCAACCCCATCCAGCCTCAGACGCGCGCCGGAGGTGGGGGGAGGTGTCCCCAAAACAGGGGGTGGGGGAGTAGAGCGGCGATAGTGGTGGGGTGAGAGGGAGAGGGGGAGGGTATGCTCCGTGACTTGGGAGGCGATCAGCGGGCAGTGGTCTCGAAGGAGGGGTGCCAGGGAGGATGACGAGGGAGGGTAGTCGATACCGGGGGGTGGGAGAGCGAGGTGTTGCTGTGGAGAAGGCGAGGGATCGTTCAAATGGTTGCTCATTCCCTCCGAGTCGCGTGTGCGGGAACCTCTCGGCGCCTGCCATCGCCTCACCAGCTGTTCCCCGCCTCCCGAGCTCCCCTCCCTTCCCCCGCTAACTCCCTCCTGCGGTCCCGCCGACTCGACCAAATAACCCTCCGCAAGTCAGCCATCCTCTCCCACCGCCTCATTTCCCTGGAGGAGTCTTCCGAAAGCACTCCCCGCCTTCCATCAACCCACCACTGGTTGGGGGAACGGGGCGGGACGGGAGCTTTCTGCCCTTATCCCTAACTCAGTGTCGATGAAATATGCCTCACCTCCCAGACATTTCCCCGCCGTTTCTCCACCATCAGACGGCCATCCCCTCCTTCCTCATCCGACCCGCAGCCACCGCTCTTTTCATCCCTCCACCCGTTTTATCTCTTTTTATTCCATCCGCTTTTCTTCAAGCCTAATCCACTTTCGGGGCGGATCGGAGAAGGGTCATCCATTCGATTCTGCGACCATTGTAATCGGTTTCTTCGTTCGTACATATCGAGTTCCCACTTATCTTCGGCGTGCATCTTAATTGAAATCTAGTGCGATTCTCGGGGGTGGCGGAATTGTATGTAAATACTATTCTCACGCGTGAAACCTTAGGCATTAGTGCTTCCACAGGATGAGACGCCAAAGAGGTGGGCTCCCGAAGGACATTCAGCGAATGTAGGTTGTTAGGGGCGTTCCTCTTCATCTCTATGTACACATGCCCATCGCTCTGACGGCTATATTTAGCTGCATTGATTAAATATAACAATAATGTAAATAAAATTAGAATTAATAGCAAATCCTCTAAAATATTTCCGCATTAAGTGATCTTCACCTGAAATGTTATTCTCATCAATTATGAGTCCTGATCACTACCTCCCAACAGCTTAAGGTGAAAGCTTAACCTCAGTGAAGGAAATAAAGGGCCTGGTTTCAACTTTCGAAATTAAATTAATTAAGGTTGGAGCAGAGGACGACCGGAAATGTGAGCAGGCTTCCGCGCGTGTGAAGTATGAAGGATAACTTCCTAAGTTAAAAAAGAATAAAGGTCGTCAAAGATGTTTATTCAAAAGTTTAAATCATTCAAGAATCGAGAATTACTTAATATACCTACGTGTATCAGATATGTCAACTAAACCTAAAACTAAAAAAACCTAAAACTATATATGCACACGTAATTGTTATGATTTAGGCAACGTATGGAGGAAAATGGGAGAAATAGTGTGAAGAGCGAGTTCACGGTAATACCTCAGATCCAAAACACATTCCCTGGTTTGGTGAGGAAAGATAGGTTTACTAAAGTGCTAAATGTACGTTACTGGTGAGTTTAAAACTATTTATTTTACAATAAAACCAGTCAAGGAAAAATAATTCTTTTTGAGTGGAAAGGTTTTTCGAATAAAAGCGGAGGAGAGCCTAAACACAAAAATAAAACAATTAACCCTATGATTGGTTTTATAGCTGAGGGTGGAGGGGTAGCTCAACTGGTATTAAACCCTGCAACATCTGGAATTTAGCGTAAAGTGTCTAGATTTACCTGAATTGATTTCCTAGTAAGTGTTGGTATTCGGGAAAACACAATATGCATTTAGCTGAGGTTGCTGAAGATAATTCGGGAATATAGTCCAGCTATGAACCGATGACCCTCGAGCATGTAATCGAATTCTGTCATAGACTATGTGCTTTAGATACTGAATCTTCTCCGTTCAATACTGTGTACCACCGACAGTGTATATTATCAGTGAAATAAATTTCAGAACATTCTTTCGGTTCGAATTATTCTTCCAATTAGATCCTAGAAGTTGAATCAATCATTCGGGCGATGCTTAATCGTATGCCGCATCGATCAGGCGTATTCGTTGGCACCAAACAAAATAAAAGTTACAAAATAGATAAAGTCATCAGGAAATGACTTCTTAAAAGCAATATGAAATGCCTCAAAATAGCGAAGGATGAGGAATTTGTTCAATATAAATATTGTACGAGGTTCTCACTACAATGTAAGTAATTATTCTTGAACTCAGTATTCTTTGGCCCACAAACGTCACCAGCCACGGATCCAATCGCAGGATTCCCCTTAAAACAATATTCGGCTGTGCCTATTTTCCAGTACTTACACCGGAACAACGACTTTTCTGTCAATTTCCCTTATTTTTAGAATTAGCTTTACAGCTATTCCACAGTGTTGAAAGAAACTAACTGCTTCAAATTAGACTTAGACTTAGAATTAGTATTATAAACGTTGGAAATTTGAGAGGGCAAAAAAATATACTTCAATCAAGTGGAGTTTTTATGGGAAATTGTTTCTTGGCACTTTGATCTAAGTTTCATCTATAAGAAATTCAATTCAACATGTTAAAAGTGTGAAATCATATTTAATGACCTTTAAAGGCCCCAAAATTTTGGAACATAAATTCTTAGTAGCTTAACTGGCTAAAGAACTCGGTCGGCCATCGAGTGATCTGGGTTCGAAAAGTCTTTCCCCACGGTGATTTGAACCTTTACGTAGTCCTCCAATCAGTAGGTATCCGAGTGCTCTATCCACGGGCAATTTCATCGCCCCACGTGTGGATAAACGGTCCAGAATCTTTTCTCACTATGATCACTATCAAATTAAACACTTCATTTTGTTTTATTATTATAATTTCTGTTTTTAAGTAACGCCAAGATTTTATCAAATTCTTTCACTCCATTTCATCAGTTTCCCGTTCCAGCAGCACTGTAACGAAGTTTCATTCATCCTACCAAGTGCCTACCGCGTTCTCCAAACCACGCCCCACCCCAAACTCTTCCCCTACTCATAATCTTTTCGGCGTGTCATTCCAAAGTGAAGACATCTGAAAGGAGGAATCCTCTCACTGCGGAGAACGCAAGCAGTCGTCATGAGCAACCCTCGATCGTCTGAACACAATCGCAAACCCCCGCCCCAAAGGATATCAAGCCGTCGATGTCATTTTCATCGGCAAATGCGGACGCTTTGAAATATGCCGACGCGGCGAAGCCAATTTCAACCTCTCATTCATTCATTTAACCGGACAAACCATCCGATGCATCGAGCACACTCAATATCGCAAACATTAAAAAATCGATATTTTTGGAAGTAACTCCATTTGAAGACTCTTAGCAAAACGTTTTATTATTAAGTACCCATGCATGAATAGATATTATCATTGAAATCACACGGGAATATCACACAATATTTTTAGTAGAATATAAGTAAGCGATGCTAAAGATGACGAATTTTTTTAGGCAAAAAAATTTTAAAACGCCATTCACATGTTTCATAACAAACAGAAGCGGGTACCAAAAATTTTAGACGCATTTCTTTGACAGGATTATTTGAACGAATCCTGTCGCTCAACCTTGGTATCTGTAGACATTAAACATAAATGGACAAGCGGAAAGTACTTAGAGAGATGCTAACTTTCGGCTTAATTGATTTTTTTTTCTCTAGCCCGTCTTTCGAGTTTTGATATCCTTAAGATGTCATAAGAATTCGTCAGAAAGGTAATCTGTACAACATCCTGTTCAATTTAAAAACTAAATATGGTGATTCCAATCAATGATGACGGTCTTAAAAAAAATAGTCATATTTTTCCCGATTCTCAAACAGAAATGACCACGAGTATGAAGACGCAAGGCTGATTCATAGATGAAGGGAAAGCTGCATCCTCGGCAGTAGATTGAGAACAGCGTGAACAACGACCCCCTGGACCAGGAAATCCCATTCTCGAGGATAAAATACCAGTTCGGGAAGACACGTGACATGCATGTTGAAAAATAAATTCCAATTCGTCATTTTTGCATAGCATAAGCTTCTTTAGTTCACTCTCTCTCTATGTATATGTAAAATCCGGAATGTTTCAGTTTGTGACAGTTCTCCCACTTGATTGGAGTTGCTTAAAAATATGCTAGGGCGTGGTAATCCAGTGGTCAAAGCGCCGGTTTTACTGGCTGTGGGGTCCGCGTTTAATTCCGTGTAACTACGGGCGCACACGAACCAGTATGATTTTCGGGTATCACACCTTCCAAGGAAAATAATAGATATTACATATTTTGATATTTTAACAGATATATTTAAGGTGTCATTTTTTCCACGAGCGATAAGGGATCAGGATAATATTGTCCGACCGCGGTACGGTCATATTCGAGTCAATATTACTCTGGTGTGTATTCACCCCCTGCCACACACCCTAGCGGTGGCTTGCAGGGTACTAAATATCTAATTTCTATCCACTATCTAGGAAAATGCTGGCGGCCTAAGGAAAGCCAAACGGCTCCCCTATAGTTACACCTAAATTTCCTACGCCGCAGCGCTCAGGCTGAGAGGACCCATACACTCAATTATCAAATCATATTTCTCTTATTACTAAAGTTAAGTTCAAGGTTTTTATTCCTAAAAAATAGCTTCGAGAGAAGAACATTCCTTCTACATCAAGGGAATGACATTTTCAAGTTCGTAAAATTAAAAGGCGCCGTATAATTGTAGAATGGGCTAGCACCTTGGGTGTAGACCCTGAAAGACTACTTCGTATAATACTCTGAGCGCGGAAACATTAATCGTCACTTTTGGATTGAGAGGGTTCACGGACACTACTCCTCTCCGGACATAAAGAAAACCTCGCGTCGGCTCTTTATGGGAAGAATCATATTTTTCCGAAAATTAATTTTCCTCACCCGCTTTCCCATTCTCTTCTCCCCAAATTGGGGTTTCAAAAAATTTTTAAAAACTGGCATACACAATAGTACGATTTAGTCAGCATTGCCGTAATATAATTTTAACAGAAAAATGATACTATTGATGATGATTAAATTTATATTGGACGCCGACCAACACGCCAAATGATTAGATCCAATTTTATGCTGCTCTCATGAAATATTATCCTACCCGCTATATGACTTCATACTTCAATAATGTACTTAGATACCCTGATACGGCAAAATTACGCGATATTTCGGCAATTTCAGCAAATTTTACTGAGAAGAAATTTTCTCACCGGTGTGACTGAGAATTTGTTGGATGGCGCATGGTTTCTTGCATCAGTCGCTATATATTCAATCTTTAGGTCTAAACACAAAATCAACCAATGCATTTGCATACATAGCGTGAGAATTGGGACTGCTCTAATAAGTTGAGACAAACTGATAAAGAAAACTTCATCATAAAACTACTGAATTTCGTTTATTAACAACGATTATAACCATATTATTCCTTCTTCCTTTTAATTAATCCCTGCATTGTTAAATGATATTTTTGGTGCGGTTTAATAACTATTTGCGGCGAAGGCACAAGCCAAATCAATCAAAAGCTCAGGCAAGGCACTCCTAAAGCGTGGCCAAAATTCCCGCATGCTCCGATTCACGAGTTTAACTCAAAATCTTCCGAGTGGCCGCTCCCTCTTTCGCAATAGAAGATCAGGTTCCGAAGTCAGCCTGCTTAACTCCTCGCCAAAGAGCTCCTTACTCCATTCCTTTCCTCTGCTCATCCCCTTCCCTCCCCCTCACGCGAGACGTTAATACTCCCGAGGAGTTCATCAACACGTGCCGAGATATTTGCTTACGTATCTCCTCCTCTCCCCAACCCTCCCCATCCCTATCTAGCCCACCCCGCGGCCCTCTCCCCCAACCGCTCCGCCGCCTCATCACAGCATCCCCTCCCCGCGCAACAAGCCCTCTCCTGGGAACGATCGCCGAAGTCATCCGGTGGCAAAACTTGCTCAAGGTGTTTCTCCTGCCCGCTCTTCACCGCCGACTCAACCCCATCCTTCTCTCCCTCCCTTCAAACCCTCCCACCCTCACCGAAGGCCTGCTCCCGACAATGAAATTTACGGCCTCTATGGAGAAGGAAATGAAGTGGCTGGGAGGTTTTTTAAAAAAATATAATAAATAAAAATAAATAAATAAAACAAAGTCGATCCCTTCAACTACTTCTTCTTCGCGTGTTTCTTTGGGGTCCTTGTTAGCTTACCGCGCGCACTAAAAACCAGGGTCCCAGCACCACATTCCACGGCCCTCCTCGATGGCACGCCAGTCCACTTGGGGATAAGGGCGCCCGTCTCAAACCACCACCCCAGGGGTGTCTCCCCTCCTACCTCCCCCTCCAATCGGAAGAGCCAGTTACGTTCCACGTTCATTTTGCCCTCCAGCGATCAAGTATCTACTCTCAGCACGCGTCCAGGCGGTCTACATGCACACACACACACATTCGTGAGCGGGGAGGGAAAGAATTGAGAGCCCTTTTAAGACATGGATAATGAGTACGAGGGTGAAGGTAAGGACAATCGGGCGACAGCAAGGGAGGCGGTCCTCCTCCGCCAATCCCTCCTTGTGACGTATTCCCGAGGTGAGGGCGTCAAAATCTCTCTCGAGGATCGTTCCATTTCGCCCCGCGGTAAGAGCGTTGCGAAGGGGATGTTCCCATTTGAGACTTTTGCTCTTGGCGGGAGGCGTTCTCTCAACGGAAGGCGTTAAAGCCAAAGGGTTCAGCGACCGAAGCGTCGTTATAGAGGGAAAAAGGAGGCGAAGTATTTACCTCAAAGGCACCTGAGCGTGGAGCGATTCGGAGGACGCGACGGCGTCTGGCGAGATTTCACAGCAACCGCACTTGACCGCATCCAAGGCGTCCTCTCCCCTCGACATCCATTCGGCGTCATACGTAAGTGACGAGACGCGCACGACTCCGCCAGGTGCCAGCCGAGTGAATGTGCCCAGAGAAATCGGAACGCGTGCCTCCGTAGCCTTCAAACTAAATGCTCTGACTGAAGCTTATGTCTTATGGGACCGAACACGAAGATAAACTTATTCACTCTAACACAGATGTTAACCACTAATAGAGAATGGGATTAAGTCAAATGTAAGTGCAATCATTTCCTTTTATTTTATAAATATAAAATGTCATTACTAGTAAACATTATGGAAATATAAATAGCAATTTAATCAATTAACGTGCAAAAAGTATAAAAAATTCAAACGCTGTCTTATTTTTGTGTATAATTACAGGAAGTAGTAGTATTTTTATGGGAGGTGACCGGCAGCTCAAATCATTTACAAAATAGGGATGGACAGGAAAGAATGAAGGGTGGAGAGAAACCAGGCATCGGCATTAGCCTGCTCTGAACGAAATGCCTCAAGGGGTCCGCAGCTTAACGTCCCATCCGACGGACGGCGCACTCACTTTAAGTGCCCCTCACAAAGCACCACAAGTAAGGATTGACTGGAAAATATCTGTCGTCGCAGGGATTCAAACCCGGGCTCTCGGGATGCACATTAATTAAGTACGTTATCCACCGCACCATTACGATCCTCTTAATTGCACGTATTTCGATTTGGTGACCCGATAGGAAGATATAAAGGGAACTTTATAGATGCAGTAGGCCGTTTCACCTATTTTCTTACAATACATATTACTTAAACCTTTTGAGAATTTTCGGATGTAAGAGGGGATAAAATAAAATTGACGGACAGGAAAACTAACGATGAATTTCTAGGCATGGTAGGGGAAGAGAGGCGGCTGTTGACGGAAACTTTAAGAAGGGAATGCAGGAGATGCTGGGAGAGGCAACGGAATGTTGAACACGGTTGTAGAGGGGAGAATGTTAAAGGAGGTAGAATATATCTGAGCTAAAGAACGAGTTATTGTGATATCTACGTACTATTAGGGTCTAAGGATATTTTGTGCTATGTTAGCCAAGGTTCAGAAGTACAGCAGGTAAGGGTTTAGCTAAATCCTGCCCTTACCCGGTTGATTATAGCTTATCATAACCTCGTATTTTGTTCCTAAAAGTAAAAATAATCATCATCACAAATGTGTTGAATATCTAGCAAACATAAATATTTTTTTAATGTTTAAGGAACAAAGCTGAAAACACTTAAAGGTTTTACAAATGGAACTTTTTAATCTTTTCTCATATGTATGTATATATATATATATATATATATATATATATATATATATATATATATATATATATATATATATATACACATATACACACACACACACACGAGGGTCATCCGGAAAGTAGTACCCGTTCGTGCCGCATGAAGTGCTGACGACGCGAGTAGCCGCTGGACGAGGTCAGATAGCTTCAGTGGCTTGTCTGCCTTCTCTGAGCCAAGTTGCGTGACGCTAGCATTGCCTGTGTTGTTTCTGTGATTGTTTACAATGTTTAAAAAAATTGAGAACGCCGCCAGTTGTGAAGTGAGGGCAGTGATTAAATTCCTCAATGCAAGAAACGTTCGCCCATGTGATATTCATCGCCAATTAAAGGAGGTGTATGGAGACAATGTAATGGACGAGTCGTCTGTTCGGCGGTGGTGTCGCAACTTCAACATGGGGAGGGGGAACACACACGACGATGAGCGTTCGGAGAGACCGTCTGTCATTACAGACCAACTGGTGAGCTCAGTTGACGAATTCGTGAGGAACGATCGGCGCGTCACAATTGATGACATCTGTGAGCATTTTCCCAATGTTTCTCGAACAATTGTTCATGAAATTGTTAAACACCATCTGCATTATGCAAAAATTTGTGCAAGATGGGTCCCTCGCGTATCTCAATGAGCTGGCGGCGAAGGACTATGCAGCAGGAATACAGAAACTTGTCACACGTTATGACAAATGCCTTAATTTGCTTGGAGATTATGTTGAGAAGTAGTTTAAAGTATCCTCTTTCAAATAAAATTTTTTATGTTTGTTAATATTTACTTTTGTGTCTTTATTTCACGAACGGGTACTACTTTCCGGATGACCCTCGTGTGTGTGTATATATATATATATATATATATATATATATATATATATATATATTTCCAACCTAATGGCGAACAAATATTCATTCACATTAAAATAGATATAAGTAAAAAAGGGATAGGAACCCGGTCAAATCAAATTGTCCCGGTCCAGGAAATATTATTACGCTCGTAATGTGATCGACTCCGCCTTCCTCACCTCTCCTGTGTTCGTTATTTATGTGTTCCTATTCCTTTTCCTTTTATATTTTTCCATGTGAATATATATATATAGTATATATATATATATATATATATATATTTATTTATTTATTTATTTATTTATTTATTTATATACATATATTTATTTATTTCAATCCAGGGGTAGGGTCTCTCTCGTCGTCATTTTTAGATATTCACCTTATTTGCCATTTGATATGTCGGAGGGACCATTTTGTTGGGAGCCACAATCCATCATCGGTGACAGCGTACACTGGGGAGCATAACTGGAAATGCCTCACTGAATGAATTAAGTGGCCGAAACGAGGAGGACAGCTAACACTCCATGTGCGTGTGATTCGAGGTCGGAGCAGAAAAAATTTTGTATCTGCACATTAGGCGGTGGATACGTAACTTCTTCTGGCATTGTAATGAATATCCGTCATCTAAGACGGCGTGAAGTCACTCGGGACACAATTACGAACGAATTTGGGAACGCCCGACTTCATGCGCTGCGGTCCCGTGTTCGACAGGAGGATTGTTTAAGGCATTTCTCTCTTTTTTCAGAGACATGAGATTAACACTTCGTCAAACGGACGTGACGGTAATGAATTATTGTCAGTGTTACCTATTTCAGTTTCATGAGCGAAATAAGAAAATTTCTGTTTTGTTAAAATAATCGTGTACTCGGGAATTTTTAAAGGAAGTAAATATACATGATTTTACGCCCCTTAAAGATGTTTCGATCAATTTTCTGCGTGCGTGTTCCTTTGATTGCGACTTTGTGAGACGGATAAGCCAGAGGCTATTCATTTCAGTAGAATGTACTTTAGAGTTCGATATTTCTTTTAGAGCATGTTTATAATAATAAAATATATTTCGAGCAAAATCAAATTTACAGTTTGCTGAAGTAATAGCTCTAGTCTCTTTACTTTCCATTGACCTTAACTTATCGCATGGAAAATATTTTGACAAGTTTGACATGTCACCATATATTTCATTGAGTGATTGCTTGTAGTCTGCAGTTTCATATAAAATAAAAGTCTACGAATTTTGTCGAAACAAAATTTACCGATCTCTGCCACAAAAAAAAAGTATTTTAATTTTTTATATTATCTACTCATATGAAAAACAAGGAAAATTCAAGAAGGAATGAGAATTGTATTTTTGAATAACCTTCGATCAACGTAGTTATAAACCCGAAAGTTATTTAAATAGGTGAGGGCAGAGCTTAGCCATCAATAAGCACAATGGTGTATGAAAATCCCACATCAGGGAAGGCGGGGACAGTTCCTTTCTCTTTGCCGCCTATGGTTTCCCAGGAAGATCTGGTACGCGAGAAATCACACAACTAAGGGTGTCCAGAGCAACCATCCGGAATCCGGCCGTAGCCCTCCGAACAATTGGACGTTACCATTTATTTATACACTTAGATTTAAAATAGTTTTATTATTTAGTCATAAAACCCATATTTATTTCTTGACATATGAACTAAGGAAATTGTGGTTTAGTAATTTACGTATTTATAAACTATATATATATATAAATAAACTATATATATATATATAAACTAAATATATATATATATATATATATATATATATATATATATATAAAGTATATATAGATATAAATGTATATATATATATACTATGCATTTACATACATTACATGTATACATTACAGCACCTATATACCAAAGGAACTGTGATAGAAAGTTCGTTTACTAATTTCTAATACAGTTTTAGACTATACCACCAAGCTTAACCAAAAATATGCACCTATTTTTCTAATAGAAGTTACAAGGCCTTTCCGGCTACATTACAATCAGACAATCTATGCCTATCATCGGACTTCTCCTCAACATATAAAATATTTTACAAAAAATCAGTGTAACGTGAACCGTTTCACAGAAGTAGCGATCGTAGCTCATTTCAAAGAGATCAGCGCGAGAAAAGAAACCAAGGAAAACAAAATCACGTTTTCAAATCCCTAGAACCGATTACGATAGATTTGCTCTGCGCAAGAAACGCACCTGTCTCGCCACATGCAAAAAGCACTCCCAAAGCTTCCCGACATTGCGCTGACTTTCATTACCGGAATATTAAATTAGTTTACTTTTAAATTGATATTAAGTTTAGAATGTATTTGGATGTTAATTATATGCTGCAACTGAAAATGTATTAAATTATTAAATATCGAACCCACGAGTGAATTCCTTTACTTTAAAAAAATTGTCATCTTCTAATAACTTTAAATTGAAGTTTATAAAAGATATATACCGAAAGTAAGGATTAAAGAGCAGTTAATTTTAGAATTTGTAGATATGACATTCTATTCTGCAACTTGATGAATATGTACTACCCAAATCCTTTTCTACACATAAATTACCATTATTTCCGAATAATAACGAAGGCCTCTAGATAAGTGAATCTTTAACAGCCAAGACATCATACTAATAATGTGTGGAAATGGATACTGAGCCGCTTCGTAGAATACTTTCTCATGATTTGATGAATTCATGAAAAAGATGTAAGAACCAGGCGTAGAAATTTTGTCGGCGATCACCTTGTCTCAACTTCTTCCTAGGACATCTCATTTCTCCCCAGCAAAGAAGTTTTAAAACTGAAGGAAGAGGAAATTTATTCTAACTCGACACTCGGCGAGTAGATGCTTGAAATTGGCTATTCGGGTGCTTGAAATAAAAGACGACAAAAATTCGCCCAAAACTGGATTTCTTTCCTAAATTATTTTTTCAAACACATGCTAATAAAAATAATGGGCTCCTGACTTCTCAACTTGTTCCGACCACAGGTCCATAAAAAAATATATTTTTTAGCTCCCGAAATTTGCATACATTTTTTGAAGGGCTCGTGCCTTCCATCAAAGGCAACTGAATTTTATATTATTATTATTATATTATTTTCGCTTTCAATTACATTCATTTAAAAGGGCCCAGTATATACTTCGGAATATATTAAGTATGTGCCTACTAAAATTTTATTATTGGTGTACCTGTTTAATTTTAGCATAATTTACTAAGTGAACCCTTGATTATCACACTGTTCATACTGTCTTAAAATTTGTCAATTTTAAGGTTTAAGTCATAGAACTGAATTCAGGTATACGTGTACTTGCTAGAGAACAAGGAGGAAAGAGACCAATATTTTTCAAACCTTAACTTACCAGGTTTATTCACATATGTTAATTGCTGATTAGATAGCCAATTGGTATATACCAATGATTTGACACTAAAAATTCAAAGCATATAAGTGTGCCTTAGCATAAAAATAATCCCAGTTTTATTTTACTGATCCCTCAGCAGATACCGGAATATCCCTCTCTGCAGTTGGCCTGAAAGAGCGATTTTATTCAATCGTGTATCATTCTTATAGCCTATCTAATCAAATAAACAGAACAGTCCTGGGACTCTTGTTTTTCAGGAAAGGGCTGGCGCATTTACATCTCCAAACTGTTATTTTAACTGCTACAGAGATAAAGTGAGTAAAACAGAGGATTAATGAAGTGCCGGCGATGATGCAATCTATACGAAATTCCTGTTTCCACGCAGGGGTCTGTTTTCTCACAACCCGTAAGCTGAGAATCGGTTAAGAGAAGTAAGGATACGGTGCAAGAAACTAAATGAGTTCTTTTAATTCTATTTACACGCTATATGACTTCAGCCCACCTGTAATCCTCCCAGCCCCTATATCGTTCACATAAAAAACCTTTAAACTCTCATAAGACAACAGAGACAAAACTTCATAGCACATACGAGGGTCATCCGGAAAGTAGTACCCGTTCGTGAAATAAAGACACAAAAGTAAATATTAACAAACATAAAAAATTTTATTTGAAAGAGGATACTTTAAACTACTTCTCAACATAATCTCCAAGCAAATTAAGGCATTTGTCATAACGTGTGACAAGTTTCTGTATTCCTGCTGCATAGTCCTTCGCCGCCAGCTCATTGAGATACGCGAGGGACCCATCTTGCACAAATTTTTGCATAATGCAGATGGTGTTTAACAATTTCATGAACAATTGTTCGAGAAACATTGGGAAAATGCTCACAGATGTCATCAATTGTGACGCGCCGATCGTTCCTCACGAATTCGTCAACTGAGCTCACCAGTTGGTCTGTAATGACAGACGGTCTCTCCGAACGCTCATCGTCGTGTGTGTTCCCCCTCCCCATGTTGAAGTTGCGACACCACCGCCGAACAGACGACTCGTCCATTACATTGTCTCCATACACCTCCTTTAATTGGCGATGAATATCACATGGGCGAACGTTTCTTGCATTGAGGAATTTAATCACTGCCCTCACTTCACAACTGGCGGCGTTCTCAATTTTTTTAAACATTGTAAACAATCACAGAAACAACACAGGCAATGCTAGCGTCACGCAACTTGGCTCAGAGAAGGCAGACAAGCCACTGAAGCTATCTGACCTCGTCCAGCGGCTACTCGCGTCGTCAGCACTTCATGCGGCACGAACGGGTACTACTTTCCGGATGACCCTCGTACATATATGTTGGTAATAAGTTACATAATAATTCTACAGTGATGAACCTGAAAGTTGATTTGACTCAGCTGAAATGATTTCATAGACCTCCTAGACCTAAGCGTTATTGGTAAAGATGCAGATTGCTTTCTTCTGACCACCAGAGGCTTAACACGAATTTCTGGTGCCGAGCTAGCTTCCAGGATTAGATTTTTTGGTCAAATGTTACAAAATCATCATCCGGAATATGAACCCAGAACCCTTTGGTCAGTATCTCACCGTTCTGTTGCGTATCTTGGCTTCTACACCACTGAAAATTATTCATAAGTACGACAGTATTTTTTCCATTGAGATGGTCTAAAAAGTGTTAAAACTACGTAAAATGCGAGCTGAAGATACCTTACATTTAATAATACGATCCATTTATTATGTCATTCACTATCATGAAATATTAAAGGTTTTTTTCATTTTTATCCTGTCGAATGGAGGTTGAGTGCGTAGCTGACCGTGGATAAGCTTCAAATTTGAAAACTTAATGTACCTTAATGGAACTTCACCCATGTAAGGAACACCAAAAATATCCCACAAGCAGAATGCTTATAATGAACAAGCCTAATGCACAACAAATAATTTCATTTTTTTCACGTTAACTAATTGAGAGAATGGAATATTGAGTTGAACGATAATTAATCTTTAATACTACAATCATTCCATTTTATTGACAGTTCTCAGCCAAATCCAAAAAATCTCTTAAATCTTAAATCCAGAGGAGATCGCAGGCCCACATTTAATCCTTGAAGTGGTCAATGACCCTTAGTTTAGATAATCTCTTTTTAATTTCCCCATTTAATACATGAGATAATGCACATAGAGAATATGGCATAACTGCCACAATACATTGAATGAACTGGTGTTTGTATTACAAAGAGTACTTTCGATTTGTTTCCATTTCTGCTCTTTGCCTTATCTAAAATCTCCAATAATAAATTTTAAATCAAAGAAGTTACTTGGTAATTCTACACGAATAATATTAAAACACAACCTAGGTTTCGACGTTGGATGTCATCACCAGCCGAGTCTTTCCTAGTTCTTTCATTTGAATATGTTGTGTATATTCCATCTAGTTACGCCGGAGGCAACAAACTTCTCCAATAATAAAAATTATGACATAACTTTGGCGAAATATCTCCACGTTCTTATTTTAAATATTGAGTAAGGAGATGAAACATATAGAAAATTTCAATTGGAAGATATCCCCAATACTTGTCCTATACGTTACGTTCGAATCACACATATTCGAAATGGGTTTAACCATCCAAAATTCATTTACCTTTAAATTAATTGAATACCTTGAATTAAATAAATGAAGTCTGAAGTTTATGCCCTGTGTGAAAAATATTTGATTAAGTTGAAACATGAAACCGGAAAATATTATTATAATAATACTCGTGTTCCTAGAGTATTTTACTTGAAATGCTCAAATGTTTTCTCAGTAAAAAGCGTAGAAGGAGAACCAAGAAAAATATTTTTTTCCATTATTTTCACTTGAAACTAAGGTAACTTTTACCTTCTGTCACTCACCAATAGTAGTCCATTACATAATGTGGATAAGGTCAAAACTGATTGAGAATTAAAAAGCAAAGAGAGTCTAAACGAATATATTTGCTATCATTGAGTCTTTCAATTCTGTCTTGGGCTCTGAGCTATAGTCTCGCCGACATATTTCCAATGCAGATTCGATCCTCCAACGCCTCATACGTGTTAAAGGGACATGTGTTTGCCCGAAACGATGAGGTCATAGTATTCATTGATTTACATTCCTACGACTAAATTGAAAGATAGAGATATTAGCGTGCGATCAATTTTTTAGGATGAACGTGCGACTTCCATCCTTCGGACCAAACAAGACAGATGAATCATTCGGAGGAGTGGTGGGAAGGGGGGGAAGAGACAAAGGGGGAGGGCGGCAGCGGCGAGCCATAAAGACGCGACACCTCGCCCAGCGCCCCTTACGGCCAATCCATCTCCAGCTCCGGAGGACGCACTCATTAGGGGAATAGATTTATGTGGAGGCGTGAAAATACTGAATATAGATTGATCGATATCATCCACCATCGGATTCATCTGCGGCGATTGTCCGAGTGAAATCATTAAGATTGAAAAGCTTGAGGGGGTAGGAGTTGGGTTGGGATGTATGAGAGAGGGGGGTGGAGGAAGAGAGAAAGAGAGATCGGGCGTTTCTTTCATCGGGCCGCCACTTTAGGGCAAGAGACAGTCTCCCTCTCCCCCTCGAGCGAGCTAGCGACACGTGGTCCATCGCCTAATTACGGGAATATTATATTTACCCCACCCCAGCGACCGCTGTCCTTCTTTTGTCAAGGAAATGCCGGGGCGCCGCCATGCGGGCGTCTGAGGGAACTACTCGCGCTATCTGTTATTCAAATCGTAGAGACCTTGCCCCTTCTCCTGTCATTTCTTCCGCATGGCGGCAGCCTTTTATTGTTATTATCATCATTATTTTCTTCTGGGTTTCGACTTTTCGCCCGTGAGTTGCTTGAGTTCTAACGTACGAATGCCAAGGGCTGGGCGTTCGCGTTTTTTTTGAAGGGGGGGGGGCTTAACTCCACCCTCTGGGTGAATTGGATAACGTTTCCTGTAGGTTGAATAAATCCAAAAAGCACTCACGGACGAATAGCTCTAAAGGAAGGTGGAAAATGTGAGGCATTTTCAGAAAAGAGTGAAACGTGTTCATTATTCATGGAATTCCAAGCTAGGCATTCACTGCATTCTTTTCGAAAGCAAACATTTTTTCCTGCATCAGACAGGACGAAAACAAATTTTGAACATTTCTGTCTATACTTCCTTCACCCGTTTAAAATTTACTATCACATTGGAGTCAATAACGAATTAAAAATTGATATTTTCTGAATCATAATATTGTATCGCATTGACACATCCCCTTTGATTATCCAGAATGTACAGAAGAAATCCGAAAAATACATTTCAACTGCGAAAAAAAGTCGAGGACGCCTTTGATTTAAGGCGATAAAAATGTCTTCACCACGATAAATTCTAACTTTTCGAGCCTCCTCTGAGCTGAGAAAGGAAAAACTAAGTCCGAGATTATTACTGAAAAGACAAGTAAGAATAATAATAAGATTGATTTGATTTTAGAATGAGATGTTATCCCTCGCAATTATCCTTAAAATTAAGGTCTTCTTAACCGGTCTCTCGTGATATCCAACTCTGTTAAAGCATTTTTTTTCAAGCTTCCGAAACTTTTAAATCAGGCATTGGCCAATTAAGAAGACAGAATTTAGTTTCAAATTCCAAATGCACTAACAATGAGGTCTTTATATTTCCTCCTAATTACCACCTTGGCTGGACTGGTGGCTATTGGTAACGTAATAATTACGCCAAAGGCTTTGGACAAGCGATTGTAATCTTCAGTGGAGGAATCATTCTCGCCCATCGCCGGTGGAAGAACCGATCCCAGGCCCATCTTCGTCCATTGGCTGCTCAGAGTGTTCCCTAGGAGTGGCACCTCAACGTTCGGTGCCCCATCAAAGCACATCTCCGCTTAGACGAGAAAATTGGAGCCATTTCCTCCCGCTCCCAACGCCAGCATCCACCTAATCCCCGACCTGAGTCCGAATCGTTTCTGATTAGTGATGACTAGACGAATTACAGCTGGGATTTTGGAGTGGAGATTGAGCTTGATTTAAGAAAGCCATCCAAAGTGTCGACGGCCCCGGGCAGTTCGTGGAATTGGACCTTGCCAACATTCGAAATCGCGTCATTTGTGATATTACCTGAAAGTATCCCTTTTTTAATTCTGGATTTCCATTGGTTTGATTTTTCTGATAAAATGTATTCAAATGATTGTTAGATAGTAATTATCTCAATTTATGGGTCAGATTTAGTGGTCCGTTTATTTTCTCAAAACATCTTTCCCTTCAACTGCCTCTAAAAGAATTTTAACCGGAAAATTTCATAATTCTCTGAAGTCACAAAATAAGGCTCCACCAATATAATACTTGTGTTAACTACGGCAAGTAATATATGCCAAAGTGGAGATACTATGCTGGCATATTTAACGCTTTTCATACATACATGTAGTCGTTTCCCTACTTTATGTAAACGACTTCATTTTTAACACAACTGCTAACATCCCTTCTTTATCAAAAAAATTATAAAATGAATACACGATTTTATATTAGAGTTGACAATGATTGTACAAACTGCAAATGCCCCCCGGAAAGCACAGATAATAGCCTACTTATTTTTTCCTTCGCTTTCTACACCATAAAGCTTTGAAAAGCATCTCCTTGAAGTAGCCTATTTAATTACTTCTTCTGGGCCAAGTAAAATGCTTATGGATTAATTTTTGCCTTTTAATTTATTTTCTACATTATAAACATAGGATGGACGTAGATTGGAGGCTTTTGAAATGTGGGTGTGAAGAAGAATGGAGAAGGTGAAATGGACAGAGAAGAAAACAAATGAGGAAGTACTTGGTATGGTGGGCGAAGAGAGGGGTTTGTTGGGAGCAATCCTATGGAGGCAGGAAAAGTGGATGAAGGGGGTGTTGACCGGCAGTGGGATGTTGAAGACTGTGATAGAGGGTAGAATGTTGGGAAAAAGAGGAAAGGGAAGGAACAGGATAGGGATGTTGGACGGGGTGAAGGGAGGAAGAAAGTACTCAGAGATGAAGAGGGACTTGATATAGAGTAGGATGATGGATTTTGTGTTTTTTTAGGAGTAATAAAATATTTGTTTGGTAGTTGTGTCCATCCAAAAACCTACCTTAACCGGTAGATTACCTTAAAAAAAATTATAAACATTTTTGCACATACCCTATCCAAAGTAGGCATACCCTTAGCTATCATGACAGTTTCTTGAATCGTGATTCTATATCGCTTGGAATAATAAAAGTAGCTCAGTGTACTACTAAGTATTGGTTTCACTTTTACGTGCTGGTGAATATACGTCAAAACATACCGGTATAGTTCCGTAGCAGTTGGCAGAGAATACACCAGTTCAAGCTTCATAGGTGCCATAGAGAAATTTCTTAAAATTTTTCATTGAAAATCATCACAAAATGAGATTATTTATGAGAAAGAATGAGACTAATTAATTCATATTATTTTCATTATAGAAATAAATGCTTCATTGTTGATGTGCAGCTATACTATATATCTAAAAACAGCGTACATATTTCATTCAGAAGGTATTTCAATATTAATATCGGCGCAAACATTTCTCTTTCCAGCAACTGTGGTTGATGATATTACCGTCCGGGTGGAATTAATACCCAAAAGAAGAAAATACATGGTTCTCCAAACTTATGACCAATTAACTGCTAACTATCAATAAATCAAATTCGTGCATCCGACAAGCAGCACCTTGGACTCGCAATGTTAGCCTCGACGGAAGGGGACTCTTATTACGTGACGCACGCGATAATTTCACATCGGATGCCAGGAATAATTTTCCCGGGGGTAGGGATTTCTTCTTTTTATTTCTGGGCGCATCGACGGTTTTGCGAAATCCAATTCGCGATTTGACGGTTGGGACTCTTCACCGGATGCGATTCGGACGGAAGTCGAGAAATTCTCGAGCGTCCGATCCAAATTATATAGAGCCGAGAGCATTATGGCGAATCGTGCCCCTATACCAAAAAAGTGTGGTGACACGTTCCTTTCCGTTTGCCAAATCTTGACTGACTCCTGTTCTAGGCGTCACCCTACTTACAGACGAATTCTATCCCGACCTAGCTCTAACGGATAGCCGGCCGTGGTAGTGTAGGGAGGCAGGATGGTCCGGGACGGATGATCGGATGGGTTCAGATCTGAGGGAAAGTACTTCCACGTTTTGTGACGTATTCCTCATTAATGTAAGGTATATCAATAACAAATTGTCATTTTCAAACAGTAAACCATTCCCTTTCTGTAGAGCGTACAACACAAGTTGGTTATCAAACCAAACGTCAATAGATGAGTATTCGCGGAGTTGAATTTTTGCTCACCGCGATCCAAATGTGAATGCGCGCCGAAAATAACGACTAACCGCACCCCGCACAAAGACGGCTGACGGCCGGACAAAGTGAAAGGAAAACACTGGATCGGTCGAGCCCTCAAAATTGTCGTTAAATGCGGCAGCCGAATAAAATCTTGCGGCTTCCTCCAGGAGGAGTGGGGGAGGGATGATTTTTTGAAATAAAACTCGGATGGGGATGGGATCGCGGGAGGAGGTTCGGCGGTGTGGGAGGGGGTAGTCTGGGAAGAGGGGTGGGTAGAGGGAGGTCGAGAAGGCGCGCTGCTCTCCCCCCCTCCCCTTGAGGTATACGCACTAAAACAGTGCGTGATGGGAGTAGTCGACCTTCGACTGTTCATTCCCACTGAGAATCCTCTCCCGGCCCGCCCGTCTCACCCCCACTCCCCGTCCGTTGTCCCCCCCACCCCAACCCTCTCCTATTCCTCCCCATCCCCTCCGGGAGGGTGCCACTCCCTCCATGAGAGAACCCAGAAACCATCAAATTCAGAGCCGTGAGCGCAAGAACCTTCGCCGTGCTCGCTCCCTGCGCAACTATGCGGGGTTACCACGTGATATTGCCCGGCGCGTCAGATATTCGCGATATCGTAGGAAATTTATGATCGTATCTACCTATTTCCTCTCTAATCAATTACGTTTTCCTCCCTTTTTGGGAATAGCAGACAGTTTCCAGCCATAGATGATCCATCCATCCATTTCCTTTTATTATACGTCGGCAAAGGCTTTGCGATTTTTTTCTTTGTCCAACATCTTTTTCACTTCCATGGAATATATTAACTATAAGATATATTTGTTCCATAAAATTTGTAGAGTTAAATCAATTTCCGCATTTATGAGATTAAATTGCTTTCCCGGCCTTGGAGTTAGTTTTGAAGTTCTATTGATAATGGAGTAAGAGTCGCCACGTTCCTACAGTATTTGCAGCATTGCCGCTCTTGGCGTTTTAGATGCACATGTAATTTTATGGTAACAGAGAAGTGACCTTATTAATATATGTTACCCACCTAAGTCACAGGGAATTATCTCACAGGCATAGCATGCGTTCCGTCGTTGAATCGAAAGTTATCATATAAAAGCTGAAATAATATTGCTAAGCACCATTATCCTCTCCTCGTAGTCATGTCGCTGTACTTACATTTTCGTATGTATGGTGCATACACAGAGATCAATCCTCGAATATTTGTATGGAGGAAAAATTCATGAATCACATACATGTGGATAGGGAAGACCGAAAAATTCTTTACTTTCGGTGGGCATTTCAATTTATCCAGCCTACCTGGATTGAACTATAATTGTTAAGATCCAATTTCTCGAAAATTATGACACCCCATATCTATACTGTGGGAGTAGACTATTTCATAATCACTTCATCCATGCGGGAAACTGCATTTCCACTCCCAATCATACGTACTAGTATGCATCTTCTTTCTAAAACAAAAGTGGACATGTGTGGTTGATGTGGAACCCTCTCAATTTTTTTGCAACTGTGAAAGTGCAAATAATTTAATTTGAAGGAAAAGCCATTAAGAAAGAACTAGACAAATGACGAGCTAAACAGTAGAGCTTTCAAATATAATCTTTTGCCACTGTTTAAAGTGAGAAATACTTATCGATGTATTTTCCTGAACGAATAACAATAATTAATTAATCCTCATTGACTTCAGGACAATATAGAAAACCAGAAAGTGGAAATAATCCCTTCCCTTCATAGACCCCCACCACTCACAGCAAACACCTGAAATATAATATATTGTTAATTTCGCACATATTAAGAAATACCTAAAATTCCAGTTCCACCTTAGAGCCAACAACCTGAATTCATAGTGTTTTTTTCCTAGAGAGCTCTCAGAAATCATGAAGTAAACGACTTAGAGCAATCATCTCTTGAAAGGAAGAAACATGTTATTCATGCGATTATTATTGTTCCCATTTTAGCTGGGGAAGCAGGTTCAATTCCCCCAGCATTGCTCCAGTCATAACGGTGTATTCGCTATTTTGTTTTGAGCGGTCATAGAGATTACGGAATACATTATCTCGAGCTATTTTTTTCATCTCATCGCCTTCTTTACTCCTCCCCATCCCGATTTCCATTTTCCGAGGCTGCGTGAGCCCCCTCCTTCCCCTCTGCCCCCTCTCCATCCAACCACTCCCCCGCCCTCCAAGCCCGCCTCCCTCAGCCACCGCTCCTTGAGGCAAGGCGCGTGCCTCGCCGGCCTTCCCCCCACACCCCCCCTCCATCTCCTCCCTCCCTCCCTCCCGAGTCTTTCCTTTTCCTCTCGATTTCTTCCTTCCTTGCGTCATTGTTTCTCGTCACCACCGTTAATGAAAGCGACCATTTTCTCTTCAGTCATCTTACACCACGCATTCTAGAGGTATCCGCACATTTTACTTCGCGTGTTTTTCTAGCGTCTTTGCTATAAGAACTTGTTTTTTTTCATCCACGCCCCTCAAGATATATCTATTCTCAACCAAACCTCTCTGAAAACGTGCAAACTTCCTTGGATACGCCAGCGGAAAAATTTGCTCCTCCACTTCCCACATTGCCTACTGCTCTATCGGTTTTTTTTTCTGAGAAATGAATTAAACGGCATGAATATTCAACACCCCATCTCCCATTAATGATGAAACTAGTTCCGAATCTACTCTTGTGAGTACCTTTTTCCCCCTTCCCGTCTTGTATGCATGATGCCAGCTTATACTTCACGCTTTTTTCTTGCTTCGTAAAGGTTGCTGACCGATGCCCCTTTCCCTGGATTAATTACCCCATTGCACCGTGAGCGCTTGTGCTTCTGCTCCTATTTCCAGATATATGGAGAGTTAAGAGAGAGAGCATTTCTTGCGAAGAAACGTAAACGTTGTAAGAGGTCTCGTATTTTTCCTTCGGTATTCTCATTATTGCAATTTAATTAATTACATGCTTATTAATATTTAATAATAGATAAATTTTATCGATCATTTTAAATTGACAATCCACCATATAATAGAAAATAAAACTATAAACGGCATCAGTGGGTGGAATTTATGTCCTGAAATAATCAAAATTTGCAAAAAAAATATACACAGGGTAAAGCAGAATGGACTTGCTAGTTTCAAAAATTCACTGAAGAGCGCGCAGGTAAATTAGCGGAGTAGGAGTAGCGGCGTTAGCTGGGGGAAACAACGCCATTTTTAGTAGTTACCATGCAGTGGTCTGTTGAGCATCGAGGCTTTGTCTTAGGAACGTTCTTCAAAAACAATAATAGTGTGGTGGCAACGCAGAGGGCTTTTCGTAGGCGGTTTGGTTTGACTGGTCATGACAGAGTTCCTGATGCTAATACCTTTGGGAAATGAATTACTTGGGATATGGATTAATATTGTACGGGCTACAGGATCTGCACTTCCTAGAAAACCAGCTGGGAGGCCTAAAAGTGTGTGGACACCTGCAAACATCGTGGCAGTGAGAGCGACCATTGAATAGTCTCCATCGCAATCTGCGCGGAAACATGCTGATGCTCTTGGAATATCGCCCAGAATGGTATGGCGAATTTTACACCCTTGACCTTCGCTTGCATCTTAAAATATGATGGTTGTTCAAGAATTGAGTTCAAAAGACTGGGTGGAACGTACAGATGCTTGCAAGGCAATCTTAACCACTGTGCAACCCGACACTATTCTGTGGTCCAGCGACAAAGCGCATTTTCACCTCTCCGGCTCAGTAAATAAGTAAAATTTTCGTTACTGGGCGACTGACAACCCTCGCAAACTTCACCCCTCGTAGCCCCAAAGTGACAATTTGGTACGATGTGTCCTCCAGAAGCATTATGGGGCCGTACTTTTTTTGGTCTCGAGGTTCAACTGTTACTGTGAGCTCTGTACGCTATTGTGAGATGTTGGAGAACTTCGTGCTTCCCAAAATGGAAGAGTATGGTGATGAATATGGCAAAAAAGCCTTTCGGTTCCAACAGGATGGTGCCACGGCTCATACCACCCGTCGTTCACGCCAAATCTTACAAGAACAATTTTTCGGCCATCTGATCTCCTTACCAGGGGGGATGTTCCATGGTTCCATGGCCCCCTCGCTCCCCGGATTTGAGCCCTTGTGGTTTACTAAAATCGGAGGTTGACAAAGTCCGACCAAGAACCTTGGAATCTCTTAAGGAGGCAATTACAGACGTCATCGTTGGAATAACGCAAGATACTCGTATGCTGAGAAGAGTTTTCGAAAACTTTTTGGAACGACCCAACATGCGCATCGCTCACCAAGGTCGTCACGTGGATGAAATAATTTTTAAAACCTAATGAAAAAAAATATGTTAAATGTTGTTAACAGAAACAAAAACTTTTTAAAAATATTTTGGTTGGTTTTTTTTGCACTTTACCTTGCAAATCAGGGATTCCATTCTGCTGCGCCCTGTATAAGCAGATTGTCATAGCACACGTGCTTGGAATAAACATAAAAAATTATAATAGCGTCTAATGATGATAATTGCGAGTTAATGCTTTCATAAACGTTCTCGAAGGATGAGGACCATGGTAATCGACCCATTGGTTGATTTTTAATGGAGAAGGTTGAACTCTTAAGGAATTCGCATTTCCAACGTCAGTGGTAATGCCTACCCATATGCCGCCTGCGACATCCCAAAAAGTAATTCAACGTAATGTAAAAAAGCATTAACTTTGACCAGGATCGTTGCAATTGTTACCTTTTAATGCACATTTAGTGGATGATGCTGTTAAAAGTTATTGTCGTGGCTTCTCCCGCAGTTTCTTAGATTTTCCAAAAAGTTTCGGATGCCAATCGCTTGGATTTTTAGAAAGAGTCGTCGAAAATCATTACTCAACACTTAATCCGAGGTCCAACGGACATTAAACTTAAGGTCTCTCAATTAGCGGCTCATTCTTGAACATTTATTAAGATAAATAAAAAATATATGAAAAGCTGTTTCTATAGCATACACATAATATAAAAACGAATTTATTTGAATCACAGTAAAATTAATTTGTTTGGGAATAAGAAATTTTCAACGGCATATTATGATTGGGCCGTATAACATGCGCACCTCATAAGTAGAAAAATGCATATTTCGTGCTTAAAGCCACCGAAATAAACATTTTAAAAAATCGCTAAAACTTTCCATCATGTATTATAGTGCTTCTCATTTCAACTTTAAAATATTCTTTGCGATTTTTTTATTTATTTAGCAACGTGGTTCACACTCCTTTCTCTGGCCATCTTTTATTCTGATATTCACTCTTTCCTTTTCTTATGCCGCCATTGTGAAATGCAATGCCCGTTCCTTTGTCCACTTGAATTAGGCTCCTCCCGAAACCTCTTTTTATTCATTCCATTCAAAGCATCGCATAAACAGTCTCCCACAGTTACTCGTTTGCTTCAATCACCGTGGGCCTCTCATTTAATCTCCCATTCATATTAATAAACTTCGAGGCAAAGCAAAAACCATTTGTATTCTTCACTGTACTGTACAGTGAGTATCGATTCAATCCTGTGTTCAAATAATAGGCTCCACGATATAGCATTCAATGAAAAAAAGGATATTCAACACAAAAGTAGTGAGAACAAAAATATTCAATGGAGGGTGGCATTCTACATATGCCATAAAAATTTTAAATTACTATCCTTCATGTATAAGCAATTTTCTAAAACAAAGGCCTATGTTTACTGGCTAAAAAGGAACGAAGAAGTTGGGAAAAGGTGTAACAAAAACAGATAAATTATCTTCTGGTGTTTGGTAACTTATTAAACCTATTTAGGCAACCAACGCAAATTTAAATCTATACAATAAACCTGCAACTCACTGCAATGGTGTATGGCGGGGGATGTTAGAGCTCCAGCTGAAGAATTATTAGTATATACATACGTACATTTGAATGCATATAGCTCGTATACAACTCTTTAGTCCATGCATTCCTTTATACTACATACAATAATTTAGGGTTTGACCAATTCATTAAATTCTGGTATGCAATTAAATTTCATTTTTACAGTCAGATTTTGCCAGAATTACCTATCGTGAGACCATTAACGAGGTATTCCCATGCGCATGAGAAAAGGATCATTTATTCACCTCAATCCCCTTGGGTAAGTTTAAAGATATGACATTGTTATGACGTCGTCACTCATTAAAATCCAAACCAATCATTATTCCCGTGAAAAACGCACAATTGCACAACCCAGGCAGCAACGTCGTCGCTTTCGGAGTTGCGCAATGAAGTTGTTCCCCGAGGGTGAACGGTGAATATTCCAGAGATCTGAACTCCGGTTGCGTGAAAATTCCACTTCAAAAAGAATAACTTTTTTTCTCCTGAGGAAAATCCACGTGCCTTAGGGGCACCGCGTGTGCCAGAGATTGACAACGGGCCCCTCCCCCATCCTCCACTAATCTCGCTCTACCATCCCGCCGCCCCTTTACGCCATTACTCCCTCTCCTCCCCCCAAAGGCCCCCGTCTCTGGAGCCACTCCGGCCCAAATGTACGCCGTTCACCACCGGAGTGCGATGCGAGGACCTCCAGGGCTTCTCTCCCCAGGACCCCGATTCCCAGAAGCGGCATTCGTCTAGGTCCCCGAAAGAGCGGAACGAGGATCCACGGCGTCAGGCCTGCACACTCCCATGTCCCCCCATCCTCCCTCCCCGTCTCATCATTCCGCCGCCCCCCGCCCTGCACAGTCGGGCCTCTCTCTCCACCGCCCGTTGTTGCACCGACTTGAGGCGTGTATTTTTCTCGTCAGGCGCTGATGTTCTTGTCTCGGCGACTCGTTCTGAGCCTGCATTCCTAGACGTGAGTTGATAACCGGGTTCCTCCTCATCCACGTTATCATTTTTGACAATCCCTTAAGCAAACACCTACGGTGTGTAAAAGAAACAAACAAATATCCACTCGAAGGGAGTGGACCACTATTTGAGGACCCGGGCATTTTTTTCCAACCTTGTTGCTGGAAAATTGCCCCTTGAAGGACTGTAATTTTCACTTAAATGGATGTGATTCTAGTCCAGTTGAAATATTTTCCGTGGCATATTGCAATTTTTCGATCAAAACCTATCAGTATTAATTATATAGAGGCATTTAAAGCTAACATTTCGTTAAATGATCATGAGGCATCGTCGCGCGTACAACCGAAAACTCTTGTAAAGGAACTCTAATTATGCCGAAAAACCCCACCTACATTTTGAATTCACATGCTCACAGAATACTAACACGAATAATCAGCTGGAGGATAACCGAAAAAGTGGTAATCGGAATTTTGAAAAATATAGGGAAGATGCAGACACTATTTTCTCTGTCTACGAAAATAGTTGAAATAATGATACATCAAGAACTCATTCTTTTCTTGATATATCGTTATTGACTTGGCGCAGAGCCCTGACAAGGTCGAGTAGAACATGATCTCTGAATATCTGGAAACACTTAGAATGGATAACAAAATTCATCAACTCTGCTAGTGTGAAGACGCTGCAGTTCCAATGAAAGATGGAATAGAACAGACAAGAAATGAGATACGCAAGGTTGAAACATGTCATCGTACATCACATAGAAAAGGCAGCGGAATAAAAATAAGGAATCGGGATTGAAGGGATTATAGTGAATGGATAAAAAATGAACACGAATTTCCATTTCGTAGATGTCATCAAAGCCATAGCAAAAATTCAAGAAGAGCTGCTACAGTCATCCTTGAACTTTAAGGGATCAAGTGGTTCAAGGAAATTATGAGAAAATCAACATCAAGGAAACGAATGAGGAAGAGAAAGTATGTGAAAAAGAGTAGCTGAAGGCAGGAACTGAGTTACGAGGAGAGAAAACAGAACGAGTGACATCTTTCATCTAACTCGGAAGCGACTTATAAAGGGATGGAAGGAACTTGACGAATACCAATCGCTAGGAGAGATCAAGCTGAGAATGCGTTAACGACGCCGGAGAACTCCAATCCTCAAATTAGTTACGGCCACAAACAAGGAAGGAAGCAGATCGTGAAAGCACTCGTGTTGCAGTAGTTGCTCCCTGAATGGATCAGAGGAGAAGGGGACACCATTTAAAAGGGTGACAGAGAAGATTTAAGTGAGTACGTGAGCTTTCGGCATTAAAGGAATAAAACATTGTTTCATACTAATATCATATTTACACTAAAATTCATATAAACACAAATAACAAGAAATTCGTTATAGTCAGAAGTCTATAAGTGAGTGATTAATGAGATTCTACGCAATAAGTCTACTTTTTACGAATAGCAAAAAACTTTGGGAGGACAAGAACTTAAAGTGATGTTGGAAATCGAAAATATTTGTCATAGATGACGTTATGAAGTAGGCTAATGAGCTCATGATAGAAAAAAAGTAGTTACAGTGACATTTGATATCCGTCTCATATCAAGTTAATGCAACCTTGTATAATATTATTATTGCGTATTTTGACTAATGTCGTATATCTACAATCTTAAATAGACCGAATTGTTAAATTTGAGTTTTTTTTTTATTTCTCACGGCGAGAATTGTGAATGTTGATAGGTAATCGGCTTAATAGCTAGCAAAAAAGGGTGCTCAGGCAAAACGTGAACGACGTCCCATATGTGACTCAAAGGCAGATGGAGATCGCACTCACAACCATTCAGGCTCCGCCGAAGCACCCAAACCCATAGATTGTGTCTGGCTGCGTTCGTTATCAATATCCATCACCGAAGAGGAAACTCATTTTATTCATAGTCCTGTCTTGAATTATGAGTTATTCCACAACCAATTCGACTCGGCTAAACGCCGTAATAAACCACCAAGTTGCTTCTATTATTTTTTTCGTTTCTGTTTCTCGCAACGCCACCGAGAGATCCGAGCCCTAAAAGTTGATTATAACTTGAAATGTGTTCCAATGACAGCCTCGGGGGAAGTGGAGTGAGAATGGCCTCTTAGGCCGAGTCGATCCCTCAAAGAAGGCCTTAAAAAGTGCCAAATATTTCTCCATCCAGCTCCCCGTAGACTAATGCGCCTACTCGGGCGAAAGTTTATTGGCCCTCGGAACATGCTCTCGCG
The DNA here is from genome assembly GCF_022747635.1 of Hetaerina americana. Taxonomy (NCBI): domain Eukaryota; kingdom Metazoa; phylum Arthropoda; class Insecta; order Odonata; family Calopterygidae; genus Hetaerina; species Hetaerina americana. Next base: position 78,839,113 of record NW_027287427.1, read on the forward strand.
TGATTTAGTGTTTTCCGTCGGAGACTTGCTCGATGGACGTCGTTTAAACAAGGCGATATCCCAGGGCACCCTTTATACACACCGTCTTTAAGGGGTTGAGTTTCCTTCTTGTTTTTCTTTCCAATTAATTCCCTTCAACAGAATCTCTCCCCTCGAGCGAATCCCGATTCGCCTCTTCGGACCCTGCAGATGGTCTCCGGATAAGGGAATGAACCGCCCCTACCTTCACTCTAAAATTTTCAAATTCGATAATTACGAAGGTCATAAGTGTGATGACCGCGGGGCAATTGATTCTTGTTTAAATAAAAGTTTCAAAATTTACAGTGCCAAAGAGATGGCAAATTACTTCGTCAAGTTCATTTTGTGAGCCTCGACATATTAATGGCTGCGGGAAAACTTTTCCACGCGCTGAAACATTTCGTAAGAGCTTTTCTTTCGCACTTCCAATAACCATTTAGCTTCACGAATATCGTTCTCATGTGCCACTGTGCCATGCGGTTGTTCAGCCAACTATATTATTATTATTATTATTATTGTTATTCTAATGCTTACGCTAAGTTTTGGATGGACATAGCCAATATAAGTATGCACAATATTACATTTACATAACTCTCGAAACAATAAAACAACCTGACATCGGACATTTCAGCAAGTTCCTCTTCAATTTCGCGAAGTTCTTTCCTCCCTTCTTCCCTCCCAGACTAAGTCATTTATCGATCCTCTCAGCAGTCAAATACTGTACAAATATATTAAAATAAATGGACCACATATCAATTATATGTATACATATTTCTCAATAAAATAATTGGCTCTGCTATGCGAAGGAAAATATTGTCTCTTGTCTTCATTTCTGGATTAGATCCAATACGATGACGTTAGCCCATGAATTCCAACAGCGGACAACAAAATTTTTAACCCTCTTGTAATGTAAATATTCAAAATAATTATTAAAAATAGGCCTACTTCTCAATGCCACAATATAATGATAGTGTTGGAAGTATTTACGGTATTGAAAACGAGGGAAACGTTTGCCATCAGTTCCCAAAACCTTAAATATTTGAAGAATAACTGCACTTAAAATGTGATGCAGAAATACTTTAATGAAACATGATTTCGTTATTATTAGAAATATGAAATTTTGACGTAGACTAAAGTTGATATATCAGATTTTAATTATAACTTAACAGCTATGGATATATGCAATAAGGAATATGAATGATATATAAAGAATTAGATACATTTCAGCGAAGACCATCTAGTTATGCAACGATCTGTCATGAGGAAAGAAATTTAAAGTGTTTAGCTTAATTAGGTACCATAACTAGCTAAACTTATTGGAGTCCCTTCCAAAACCAATAGATCAAGCAAGCTAATGAAGATTTTTCCTAAGTTAGAGGACTCATGAATTAAAATATGATACCGAGGAATCTATGAAGGCCACTCAGAGATTCCTCACATCTGACTAACCCAATAAGGGAAACATAATTACAAGGGGGGTTTTAATGCTCTTTGTTCCCTCCCACAATCTGTGATCACAACAGGATCAAGGATGATTATCCCAAAGATCATTGTTCATGGTGACCAAAGAGCCTAGTCGCAGTCTGACATTCCCATTACGAACATATCGAAATATAGATAAATGTGCAGTTTTGAAATTTAGGAACAAAGGAAGCGACGAACAGGATAAAAACTACGAAATAGAGGGTTCAGTACTAACTACGGCCAATCAAGTTAAACATTTGGTGGTTGTTCTAACACTACGTATTTCATGGGGAGCACATATCAGGACAATAAGCGGATCAGCTTTAAAGAAACTTGGCTTCATAAAACGGGTGGTGGGGAAATGTAATGAAAAAGTTCAAGAGAGGTGTTATTTTGCTCTAGTTAGACCTCATTTGGAATATGCCGCAAGTATTTGGGATCCTTGGGTGAAAATTTGGCAAAAAGAATTAGATAAAGTCCAGAGAAAATCCGCTAGATTCGTTAAAAATTGTTATGATAAGAACACAAGTGTGACTGGTCTCTTAGGGGAACCACTTGAAGTGCGGAGAGAACAAGCGAGACTTAGACTTTCAGAAAGGTTCAGAACAAACGAGTTTAACGATGGCACTAAAGGAATTACAATGGCCCCACAGTACTTAGGTAGATCAGACCACAAAGATAAAATAAGGGAGATAGATTCCAGGACAGATAGGTACAAATACTCATTCTTTTCCCGAACAATCAGAAATCATAATAGTAAGAAACCGAAGTCACTTTAGAAATATTAAAAACATTGAATTTACAAGTCAGAACAAAATTCGACATTGCAAAGCTGTTAGGTATACTTTCAGGTGCATGAACAGTTTGTAGTTTTAGTTGGTAGTTTGAGTGTTTGCATGTGTGTGGGGTGTAAGTGTTCATGCTTGAATGTATGCCATTTTTTTGTGGAGGTATGAATTTGAGGTACTTGCATGCGGTTTTTTTTCTTTTCTATATTACGGGTGGTGTCCTTACACCCCCCGCCACACGCCCTTGTGGCGGCTTGCGGGGTATTTAGTAGATGTAGATGTAGATATCACCTAACTGCTCATAATCACAACTAAGACCTATGTCATCCCCCGTGATGGCATTCAGGGCAAAACATGAGCGAATAATGGTCTAGATCACAGTATTTCAATCGATGGTGCACGTAGCATCAGTGGTACATGAGGTATTGTTGGGTGTACCCGACTAGGAGGCCGAGAAATTTAAAATATGAATAGAGCCATTCATCTTACGGCAGAGTTTTTTGTGTTTTTTTTCGTCGAACACAAATACGTGAACAGGTTGTATGTATAGTGGTTGACCTGCAATTAAGGCCTACATCAAAGGTCGCTCCCAGCTCTGAGATAAACTAAGCAGTCTCCTGCGCCAAAATAACTCAAATTTTTTCATGTCGACACTCCCAAGAACTTTCGATCCTGGGATATCCCTTAGGAAATCTTTAAGAAAAAGAACCATTAGGGTCCCCCAGGGTTAGGAGAAGACTATAAATACGGGCTTTGGACTGGGCAAACCTCATCCTAGTACGAAAAAACTGGCCTGAAAGATACTTTCAAAGGTTTCAAGGCTGATATTAGGCATTGTTAAATTTCAAAAAAACTGCGGATGATGCCGTGACAGTAAATTCTAACGCAATCATCCGCTAATGTGCATTAAAATTAAATAATTTCTAGTCATTAAAATTCATACCTTTTGATCGGAATTTGAAGCCAAATCCGTCGATGTCTGGCCGAGTACTTCAACCAGTTTCCTAGTATAAGAAGGTGCCTCGTAAGCTTAACTGAATAAAGCACTCGGTCGGATATCTAGGGATCCAGGTTCAAATCCCGGTCAAGGCGAAGGTTTTCTTACATTTTGAAATTGGTGCAATGATTAAAATTATTTGCCCCCGTACAGATTACCCCGCCCCGATACAGATCAGATTATTTTCATCCGCATTATATCCTCCATAATTTTTTATACAGGTTACATTATCTTTAATAAATAACAATCCATGATGAAATGGAAATTTGCACTCCACGAATAAAGGTTGGGAAGCACTGATCGTGGGGATAGTTAGGGTTTCAGTCGAGGGTTTTCCAATTGCGTCCGTAAGCTTGGCGAAGAAAATGTTGGAAGAGCGAGTTTGTCAGATGTCCACGCCTTTTCCTCGGCTTCCGCAGGCTCTTTAAAAGGGCCTACTCCTTCGTCTTTTCTCCCACATCGCTTAGTTGATGAGGGGTGGAATAGGAGGAATGGTTGGTGGTGTTGGTCTTCGCCCGCGGCGGCGACGTCAAGCGAACCCAGCGCGCCACCCCGCGTTGCCTTGATTGATCGCGGGATCGCCATGCCTTCCCCAACCCAAACAAATGCGCACTTCCCATCCCCGAGAACATTCGGTTCTCCTTGATGAATGAGTGACCGGAGCTAAGAGTTTCACCGAACATCCCGCGACCATTTCACCCTTTCGGCGATGTTGAGCTTCTGGACTCATTACGCGAGGGATAAGTTATCGCGGAGCGTGAGGCGAGAGGAGGGTTCGTAAAGCCACCCTCGACTCCTTCCGAAATAAACGCAGCGGGCTTCCTCAACCTTTTTTTCAATTAATCATTAGAGAGAGAGAAAGAGAGAAGTGAATATTGGTTCAATACGCTACTCGCTTTGACACGCACGGCGTAGGGCGTGGGAGCGAGCGTGATGGAAGAGGGGACGGGAGACGAATCCGCGGCCAATCACGCCAACTGACCCGAGTAAGTGGAAAAAAATGCACCGAGTAAATCCGAATGGATTCGTTCCGCGCCACTAGCGAATACAGAGTCATCGGTCGGACTTGTTAGAGGTCATGGTCAGGCTTCCATGCGACGGAGATTGAACGGAAGCACTGGGCAGTAGATATTTGGTTAATAGGGATCACCGACAGCGGTGATGCTTCATAAAGCATTTCGAACTGCAGTTCACGCTTCATGCGAGTCAAATGATACCAGAATATTGGGCAAGATACTCCGAAATATAAAATAATTAATTGGGCAAGATACCCCGACATATTATAAAATAAAACCGTGCACAGTCCACACACAAATGATAAAGCATTACTGACTGATAAGATGAACGTGAATTCAAACATTGTGAGGAAAGAGAACACTTGGAATCAATAATAAAATATTCAATGGTCAATTATTATCTGCTACCACCACTACAGCAATCAAGGTGAAGTTAGGGCCCAAAAGGTGAAGGTAGAGTTCACCTCTAACGCATGCGTTTGAAATGCACATATTCAGGGGTCGAGGGACTAATTTATATTCGGGTCACTCCTGGCCTTTCCCGGGAATTTCCAGTGGCCATTAATGTGTGCAATGCTTGGAATTACGAGATGAGGTTCGTAGATGAGGTTGTGTAAAGGCATTTTCAGGGATCCTGCAGCCAGAAGCTACCCTATGGGTTAGTTCTTGTTATTGTTTTTGATTAAAATAAATAAATCGCATAAAGTTAATGCATGAAGATGCAATCACTACATATTGTTTGTTTATTTATAATGACATCAATATTAATAATTTGAATTCGCATCATTCCCTAACTCATATCAACTTTGGCTCAGAATAAAAATCACGTGCGTTACGTATTTTCTCGTTCAGTTTTTTCGTTGTTGCGTGATTTTCCGAGTTCCATGGCCTAAACCAAAATACGAGTAGGGAATGGAAACTAATTATTTCTGAAATTTTTGTTCGAAGCGATCAAAAGTCATGTTGTGAAGGTGTTTAGAAAAAAAATTATATTACTATTCCGATCAGTTTCCTTGATATAAATTGGCATCATCGGCATTCCATCAGCAGATACATCATCCGTATTTCTGGCAAGGTCCATAATTACTTTCGCAGGGTAACTGGACGGGATTTGAAATCATGCGGTCATCATCGGCTAGAATTTACATCAATTAAGTACGTTTATTAATCAATAAACCAATTATGTGACGCCTTTGCTTTATTCATAAAATACTTAATGCCTTTCCCAAGTATTGGATACCAATTTTATTCAAATTATTAAATTTAATTACAGGTAAAACGTTTTCATGTCAAATATTTACGACAAATACCCACTTTATAACTTATACATCTATTATGCAATCTATTCGATCGAATACTACCTACAAATGAGGTTTTACTGTCATGGTATAACCGATAGAAATTTCTCCACCATAAATCAAACTTGTATTTAGCCTCAACTACTCCTGAGGGATTATATGGAGCAGGTACATTTCAATTCGCCTCCTAGAATGAAAGGATATTAAGTCGTAAAAATATGAGGCGAGAAATATAAAATATTTTACGCGTGCATTCTTCTCCTTTTAACGGGATGAGTCCATAAAGATATTGCCGGCGTCATAATTAGACGTGACATCGACTCGTTATACTCCGGCATTCTTCACCCAATCCCTATCCACTCAACGGGGTAAGGGCTTCTGATTGTGACGCCGAATTTTATTGTACACGTGCCATTTTAAAACCCCCTGGTCCTGCCGTTCATATACCCATTCCAGTCCCCCAATTCCTCCCCTACGGAGCCATCTTCCTTAATGGTGTAACGAACTTTTGAACGAGGGCTTTCCCCAACCGAAGCACACCCGTTTAATGCTTTAATTCTTTGACAAAATTTCACTGCTATTTTTATGGCATCTGCAGGTGTGCGCACACGAAACGATGACGCGTGTGAGAATAAGGTGGTTAGTGGTCACTCCGCGAATCAAACACGCAAAACGTATGACGACACTTCAATTCAGTTGTTTCATTAGAATTATAATTACACATCTCAAGAATTAAATTGAAAATGTTGAGTGAATTGAGCGGAGAAATTGAGTCAAATTTCAATTGATCTTGACCTTCTAGAGAAAATAAGGCTAGTAAACGCACAAACTGAAACTATTGTTAAAGTGAAATATTCATTGGAGAAAATGACCTCAAATTGAAAGCAGAGAGCTGGTTGCGGAAGAAATTCAACCTGGAATCATTGGTACAAGATCCGCTTCTCCAAAAGCATAGTTATAGAGATTGGTTAATCAAACAATCGTGCACTGTGTTAGCAGACAGATGTTGGTCCATTGCGATGGAATTTCATTGAGTAAACTTTTTCATCAGGAGTAATTTTATTCGTTCAGACATCCACAGACATGTAGGTATTTTATTTCCGGAGATGGATTTGGGCTTTGCTATAATAAAAGCGGCAGCCGATTTCATTATTCAATGATATGAATTCATTAGCAAAGGAAAGAATACTTACGATTTTGCCCGCCCTTCTATTTTGCTAAGGTGTTCTCATTTTGCATGGCTAGGCTAAAATTATTCCTTTACTTCTCGCCTCGGGTTCATCGGAGTAAATCCGATGCCACGGTTTTATATTTTACGACAAAGGTGCTTCAATCATTTAAGTGGAAAATATGAACAGCCCCTCAGTTCATTCCATGTGGATGAGAAACGAATTCGATTGATGGTTCATTAAAATAAGCTTTAAAGTCACCAGTGACTCATAAATATGAGCGACAAATCGGGAATGAATACCATTTGCAATCATTCGAGGAAGCACGCGGTCAAACAAAAGTGGGTGGGGAACACTCAGATTCAATGCGCATGACGATCATTATATGGCTCTTTTTAAATTCAGCGGTAATAAACTTCAAAGAGACCGCAAGAAAAAGATTTCAGCACAGTTTTCGTTCCGTGACTGCTCAGCCGGAGAAAATAGCCTGTGCTAAGTAATTCAAACACAACGCTCATACTCGTTTCGGAATCTATAATGAAACTCTCCTCTTCTAGACGTGAACCATTTGTAAAATTGGAAAGATTTCTCGAAAGAAGGTAATCTTTTAATCGAATATCAGAGCCTCATAAGTTTTTCAAGGAATGAAAATGAAATATGTAGTACATATTTTGCAGCAGAGTTGAGACTTTTGCTTGCTATTAACAACGTACTACAAACTTTGGTACTTTTGGAGCGCCTCGTCGTTTTTTTTTAAATACTACGTAGAGTTGGTTCGATGGTGATAACTCGTGATTGAGGAGCACAAATACTTCCTCAATCTATAAGCGCCATGGATTACTTCACGAAATGTTTATTTCCTCACAGAAAGGGACGAAATTTACCAAAACACGAGGTAACGAATAATTCCCTCCCCAGTCTGAAAAAAATACCCCCAAGCTTCTGCTCTCTCATTCTTCCCGCGTCCCGTCCCTTCATTTTCCTCCGCTCAGGGATTTAATCGTCCCGAAGGGCCATCCATAAATTGCGCCTTAAAATCTTATTAAGAGCAATAACATTTCCCTCGCTCCAACCCTTCCCTGACCCTTTTCCCCGGACCACTTAAACATTTCCCCTTGCAGAGAGAGTCCTCCTCACCGCCCCGCCTCGTCAGTGCATAGTCCCCCGCGTCCCCTCGAACTACCGAGAGACCAAATTGGCCACCCTACCGTTCACCTCAGAGCCCTTCTCCGACCCCACCCCCTACTCCCCCATCGCCTTTTTACCTGACTAATGTCAGCTCGGCTCTTAATTTGTACCTTAGGCCCCCTCTCCCCCTTTCAACCTCCGAGCCCGCCTCCCTTCTCATCCTACCCCTACAGCAGCCCTAAATATTAACTCTATCCTTCATCCTCTCTTGCCCTCCCCTCTCAATCTCCGTCTCTCCAAATGTTTTTTTTCTTCTCATCTCCCTCACTCCAACGGACCGCATCGTCCGTAATTGGCTTTATTCCTTCCATCTCCTCCTCATCCACCTCTCCCCCCTTCTTCCCCTGAAAACCTCGCCTTAGTCTCGGCATACAATGAAAAACATTGCGCTTTCGCCCCCTTCCTCCCGCCTCCTCCCTTCCCAACCCGTCACTGCCTTTCTCTCTCCGTCCGCGTGCATTCGCTTCCCACCCCCCTCCTTGCCCACGGCTCGCGTCGGGATCCTCCCACCGCCTCCCCTCGCGGATGATGCTTACTCATCTCTCTCCTCCCCAAATGCTCACCCGTGTTTGTCCATACTCTATCCACCCTCTCTCCACCGCGCTTAAGAGAAAAGCGCTGCCTTCCCCTCTCCAATTCAACACCTCCCCTTTCACTCTCGGATTATCCCAACGAAAATTACCGAGACCACGGCGAACGTAAATCCCTGATTCATTTGACGTTCGTACGTACAGGATCCAATGCGATTAAGGGTGGTGTACTCCTTTTCGTGGCCTGGAACTATTTCTGTCTATTACTAATAGGGGATACCTTTGAGTTGTTTTTCAAGGTTGACAATTAAAGAAACGATTCCAATTCACTTTGACAAAATTACCTGATAGGAATCATGCGCTGGAGTATGTTGCCGAAGTATAGTGTGGGTTTCTCGGAAACCCCCAATAACGGTTCTCTCCGAAGGAGTACCCCCCAGCACAACAGACAATGCATGGTGACGTAGTGCGGGTTTTTCGGAAACCAAGACAATACAATGTCCGCTACCCAATTCCCTTGTTGCTACAATGTAGCAACTATTTAGCTACTTTGAAGTCATCCCTCTCCCGAAGGCGCGATGCTCTATAAAGCGAGACGCTCCTGGAGCAGGGCCCTCATTCCTTACCCCTTTCTCACCCAATACCATGCCCCTGAGTCCGTCGGTCGAGCATACGACCACACCAGAGACCAGCCTTGCACTGAACCTTTCCCGGCGTCCCGTGTCGCCTCGGAGTCCATCAGTCGAGCATACGACCACACCAGAGATGCCCAGCCTTACCACGCTTGCTCGTCCCTAGTCCCTGGTGCCTGAATCCCATAGCTTGAAAAGGGTTAAATAAAGACTCTTAAACCAAATAATACTGTCTCATTCTGTGCTACGCTCACACCAATGATGTCGCGACCGCCAACCACGCGGCAGAAGGTCAACGAATGAAAAATAGAATAACACATTTAGATTCCATTTTATTTGATATTTTGATGGTTTAATACCCTACAAACTTCGGTTTGGGTGTGTGGCTGAGAGTGAATACACACCACACTAATTTTGACCCGAATATGACCCTACCGCGCTCGGACGATGTCATTCTGATCCCTTATTTTAAGTGGCCACTGGTCACTCAGTACTTCTATTTGCAATAGTATTGCCAGGAATCTTAAGAAAATGTCCCTTATTGTACATTGATACCCATAGTTTTGAACGCATTCATTCAGTACAGGTGGCTTCCTTACTGCCTCAAAAGCGTTATTTCACGCACAATGTCTTAGCCCGTTGTGGGAACTACACCCTTCCATCAACTTAGTCGTTATGATGATGACTCTAAGCTATTCGCCTACGAAGACCACACACATCTGATCAAATCTTAATGCCCTCCTGTTTTGGGCTTCCATATCACTAGTTAAAAAAGAAACAATTGCGAATAAATAAATTGGAAGAGACTGGAAATAGTTGCATGTCCATTGATGGGTTGAGTGCTGTCTGCTATAACTTGGCGACTACTTGATTCTTTGAAGGTGAATGACGACCTGCCCTTTTTTATGTATTTCTCTCATTGCTTAGGGAAGTAAAAAAAACCCTTTGATTTCTATTATAATTAGTTTCTCTGTCACATAATGAGATCAAACCTTTCGCTCGTTATAATTTGTTTTCCAATTATTTCCTTCCAGTTGATACACACAAGTGCATATTGGTAACATTTATGGTAGCACTTCTACATTATGTTTTTTTTCATTGCCTCATTATAGAAACTCTATTTCACTCTATTTTCTCCGAACCATAGTTCGAAAATGTCTAATTCTCTTCCATGATGATGACTTTTCGTCGGCGAATTGAGATGACTAGAATTGGGGTTCGCTCGCTAGGAGAGAATCGTAGGAAATGATTCAGGCTCGACCTGCCTTGAGCTATAGCCGAAGAAAAACGGAATATCACGGCGCTTTGGAAATAGGGAGATGTAATTACGACCAAGCGCCTCAGGATATTCCTAAGAATCATTTCGCTACGAATAAAACCTCTACACATCAGAGACCACACACCATAACACGTGACGCTCTTGGGCCAGAGCGTCAGTGTGAGTGTTGGAAAGATCGACATTGAACTGCATCCTAATCCGGAAAAGATAATCCTTCTCCATATTACGCCAACATCTACATGATACTCCGCAAGCCGCCGCAAGGGCGTGTGGCGGGGGGTGTTAGGTAACCACCCGTAAAAAAGGAAAATTACCACGTACAAAATCGACATATACATGCAAAACTACACCCACAACGGCGTACAAACTCATGCAAAAATCCCTTCATCCAACACTCATGCACATATATACCATAAGCCATCAAACAATTGCACCCCAGGATGCAGCACGAAAGTAATCCAACTACGCGCAAGTCAGAACATAACAAGCAAGAAGGCGAAATTCCACTACCACATGAACATGCAACATAAAACGCTCTCCTCCCCAAGGACAAAGGTAGGGAGTGTGACCCGATGCTGCAGGTAGCGGGAGGGTCCCCCGCAGAGTGACCTACTGGCCTTAAACTTTAGTTATAAATCAACGAGGGAAATTGCTTAAATATATATTAGAAATTGCTCAATGATTCATGATTTTCGGTGATGTGAGAATGGCTATAGAGACGATCAAGGAATATTCCTTTTAAAAGTCAAGTTGACCAGATATTCCTACAATATCCAATTATTCTCTTGAATTTTAAGAGACAGTTCAAAAGAAAGCAGAAGTGAATAAAGGGCGAAAACGATTAATTCCCGTTCTTCCTAACTCTTTCCGACATTCAGCTGACAAATGCGGTTCCCACGTCACCTTAACTTCTGCATTTCAATTTAATATTAGTGAAATCTGAAAGTTTGCAAAAATTGTAAATCTGGGATATTTTGCAGAGAAAATGTTCGTTATTCAGGCTTAATCTTTCATTAAGGTGCTACCAAATCCCAGAAATCAACCCGAATGTTATTTTGGTAGGTGAAGGAAGAGCTCACTTCTGCCAAAGCCTAGATACTGTGCGTGAAATCCACGCACCAATAGGGTAGGCGAGCCAGTTGCTTTCCTTACGCCTCCTGTAGTTTCCTAGGAGGGTCTGATAAACCTGTGCGAAATATCACAATTTGGGTGAAGCTGAGAATACACAGAGGTGATAACTGGAATCAAACGCATGTCCTCCGGTTAGTAACTCAGCGCTCTTCCCACACGATTATCATACCCCTTCAGTTCAACCATTTCATTAGTTTTCCCTGATTTTCTTTGATCAGATATATTTATATTTACCCTAAATTTGATATATGTCCACTTTTCGTGGTTTATTTTTTAACCAACAAAGGATGAGTAGTTAATATTATATCAGCAAACCATTTTTCAATTTTTTATTGCCAGCATAAAAATCCAATTACGGCTACGTCAAATCTGTACTTTAGAAAAGTAATTTTACCTACCTCCAATAGCCTTCCTGCCTATTTTCCTTACAAAGGCGATAGTTTGAATGGTGGTGGGGTGAGTAGGTATTCAATTATCACCCTTATCTCAACTTCATAGCTCACAAAACGTCCCAAATCTTTCCCTGCAGCCTTATTTCCTGCTGTCCTAAATTTATCCTTGTTCAAATGAGAAGAGGTGGCCACTCATTCACCGAAGGAGGTGCACCCATAGTAACCTCTCCCCTGCCCCAATTCTTCACGATCCACTCCAACCATCATTTTAGGGGCCAATTAAAGGTCTCTTGAGACCCAATGAAGGGCCTCTGAGAACCGCCAATTCAGTCCTCAGAAGGCCTAACTGCCTCCCGGTCGAGCCTTTGATCGTCCTCCGCGGAATTTGCTTCAAGGGCCCCCATCATTCATTTCGGTCCAAGGACTCGTATCAATCTATAATCCAAGCACTGTTATTTCACCCAAGCTATGAGTTTTGCTTTGCCTAGATCTATTCTTGAATTTTTTTTAGTAGTCCATCGATATTCTTAAGCGGTTAGAAGTATACTCAGAAAAAATGTGGGACATTTGACACGACCAAGGTTGGTTAGGCACGTCTTAAAGTCAAAAATAAATTCTCATCAGCCAATGTAAAATCCATTTTAGGAGTTATTATAGGCAATCGAGTGTATCGTATTTACAATGGAAATAATACCTCAAATCCCTGGTATGACAGATATCATAGCAGAACAAATAAAATCTCCTCTCTATTCGGAAGTGAGGGTGGATGGAAGAATAAGTAAATCAATGTCAGAAAGAGAAATAGATAGATGCCTGTCCATTCGTTTCTTAAGAGCTGAAGTAGTGAATAAAAATTATTTTAAAAACCAAAAAGTACAACATTCCAAATTCTGGTAATCATAATTAGAAGATATTACGTTAACAGCCAATGTTTTCTCACGTGGAGAGCACTGAGGTGATATTCGGTCAGAGAAATCAAAACAGAGCTATTATTCCAACATTTTTCTTTTCGTCACACCTGAGAGTGCAACAAAGCGTCTCTGATTTTATAGCGCCACGATCGAATGTTTTCCTCATAATCCTCAATAGCCTCGAGGAGAAGGTGATGAAAAATTACTACATGATATCTCATTTTTATTATCGACTTGGGTAAAAGGGAATCTTTCCAGTTGATTATCTTAAAACCAGGCTTATGGAGCATGAAAATTTCTCGAAGCCATTAAAAAGTAATTTTCATCCAAAAATGTGTCATCAGCAATAATATCATTTCTCTCTTTCATAATTACTAACGTTATATTTAGGTTTGCCTAAAGTTCGCCAGAGCTGCTAAATGGTAAATAAATCAAGGTCCATCAGTTAAAACAAAAAAGCATTTGAATATCTCTCCAAGTACTTCTTTTAGAATTTAATTTTATCATACTATTTATTCTATTTTTGGAGTAACTAGGGTTCTTCCCCTTCCTATGGACTCCTTATATATGTAGATTGAAATGTTATTAAGGGAATTTAAATCGAATAAGGCCGTAAAGGAAGATAACATTCCCGCGGAACTACTTCAAAGTCCAGGAAAAGGTGGGAGAAAGAGTTTTTATTGACTAATTCGTAGGATTTATTAGGGGAGGATTTGGCCGGAAGAAGTCAAATCAGTGTTAGCTCCTCTTCCAAAAAATTTCTCCTATTCTCAATATGAGACGATAACAGAACAATAAGTTTGATTTCGTGCGGTGCTAAAGTTGTTCTCAGAATCATCAATAAAGAGAATGGACATCAGGACGCATGAATCCTCAGGGGACGATCAATTCGTGTTCAAGAAAGGGAGAAGTACGCCTGATGTCATCCCAATGATGAGAAACTGGGAAATTGAAATTTAATTGGGAAAAACTAATGAGTATATTGCTGATAATAAGAATTAAATTAAAAGACAGGACACCTATCTACAACCCATACATGTCACAGAGTGTTCAGGTGCGAGTAGAGTATGGAGAGTCTGGATGGTCAGTGTTATAAAAAGGGTATGACAGGGATGTCCATTATCACCTGAAGATAAAAGCATCTAAAAAGAAAATAACTTTAATTGAAGATAAGTCGAGAATAAATTGAACAAGTGGTCGATGTATATTTTTCACAGTATATATATATATATATATATATATATATATATATATATATATATATATATATATATATATATATATATATATATATATGTATATATATATATATATACATATATATATATATATATACATACATATATATATATATATATATATATATATATATATATATATATTCACATATGTATATTTATATTTATGCTTACATTGTTTCATTTCATATTCGCGACTCCTTGCGATTCCTTTGCTAAGAATTAACGCTAAAGATAAAGTCGAAAATTGGTCTTTATGACGCCCCCTTCAAGAAAATATCCTTCATTTTTTTCAATCAAGTTAGCTATGCGTGATAATCCACTGAGAATAAAAGGCGCGGCTTCATCACGTGCCTATCCTTGATTAACCTCGCTTCGTTGGTGAGAGTTGATAACACGCCCGGCAAGGAATTTCATCTATCCACTCGTGCCAAAACATCAATGCATCAGACCTATCGCTTTTGGCCTTTTCAAATATGGGCGTGAAGGAAGAGGGGGGCGGTGTCGAGGCTGAACTCTGGGGCGGCCTCGCCTAGGACGTTCTAGGTCGTCTCTTAAATATAGCGGCAATCTGACGCCATGGGCGAACCATTTCTCTTGCCGGTGTCTGGGCTCACAGTGAACGCTGCTACCTACTCAGGAGGAGTCACTCCGAATTAAATCTAACCCGACTCCATTATTGATTTTCCATTGATTGCCAATCTGTGAAAGTTTTCATCGATAGTCTCAATCAATCCTAGCAGAATTTCTCCTCACGTAAACCTGCTTTAATTAGTCATGATCTAAGAAGTTATAAGCATAAACTCAAAGATAAAAAATCTAATTATTTACATAATTATTATTCCTAGAGTTCATGATGCTCAACGATTGCATTAAGATAGTAGGGAACTATTAGATTCAATATGATTAAGCAATTTAAGCACGAGTCAAGAGGAAATCTTTTCGTGTCTAGTTAGAAAAACATTTACCGCGTGGGAAATTTATAGACCTGATTATGATTTATGATAAACCAAAAATGGCTATTTAATAGCTTGTTTACTTTCATTTCATGCAATGAAATGAAAGTAAACAAGCTTACATTAGATATTACTACTAATGATTAACTTTCGACCAATGATCTTGGGCGACCTTACAATTTCTGCAGCGCGCACTCAGATGAAACATTCGCTGTCATGCAATAGGTTCTATTTTTCAACTGGGCTTTGTATCTGAGTTACATGCACGGTAAGAAGTGCAGTAATGGACAGAGTGTAAGCTTAGAAAAAATTCCAGACTATATCTGATAAGCAACTTTTTGATATACGTGCAGTTTTACCAAAATTTTACTCATTTCGAATAAATGCACTCAAAATTAAGAAACTACAACCGGAAACAAAATTGAAAAGACGGTAAAGATTAATGCGAAAAGGAGATTATATCACTGAGAGTAATACGAAATACGCATAAAAATATGCGAGCTTAAGAAAAACCAACAACATATTAGTTTATTAGTAAATTTGCATGAAGGACGGAAATTCTATTTCGACCCAAGAAATAAGCTTTTGGGAAATAAATTGAAATTTTATTTAATTGGATTCTAAAATATTTGTTTCACTGGTTGATTGGATGATTTACTTTCACAAACTAATCCAAAATACGTATCGTACTCAAAACTCTTAACTAAAAGACTGAAGATAATCGGATTATAAGCAGGATAAAATAGATTGTTTTCCTTGACTGGCCTATCACCAAGAGTGTCAGGAGAGGAGGTAGAATGTAAATGGCATAAAATTGCAATGACTGGAATGCTGATAGACAGAAAGCCCGCGAGAGAGCTCCGCAGCCTTTATGTCGTTCCTCACTATAACAACGGTGTAAAGCCGATCTCCGAAAGCAATGCCGCATCTTCCCTCGAGAGCTTCTAGTTTTATCGGTATTTTGAGGGAATCGTATACGTAAAATCACTTCCACCGATGCCAACGCCCTCGATATGTAAAAGCTCCTCTGTTTGCCTCTGTTCGGAATCAACGATAATTTCCTTTTATGGATCGATTCTTTTTTAGAATGAAATCTTATCGCTTTCGTCGAGCCTTTGAAACGAATGACCCCACCCAAACCCTTTCCTCTCATTTTCTCCCGAAGTTATGGAGTCCACTTTTTTATTGAGTTCAAAAATACCTATTCTCTGAGTATTGTGTTAATTGGCTATTCCCTTTCAACCGCCAGGGAAGGCGTTCCCGCGGCGATAAAAATTTTCTCCGTTTTTAACCCTGAAACATTCTTTGACACCTATCTCCCTCGGATATCTACGCGGACCAGTGCGATGGTCGATGGAAGTCCCCATCCCTAAGAGTCCAATCTGTTTAATGGCTCCCTGCCCATCATTTCCGATCTCTGTGAACCATTCGGTTTAACATTCCCCTAATCAGGTATTTCGCCTCTTATGAAAAACCACGGGAGCCTGCCACCACTTCCCCACGACCGTTGGCAGTCGTAAAAACCGGGATGGACCATGGTGGAACGGCCTTCCGCGTCCACTCCGACCCCCCTCTCCCCCCTTGCAGCTCGCCGCCGCCCGGTTCCCTCTCTCCCACATCCTCCCATCTTGTTATTTTTCCCCCTTCCGAGATTTTTCGGCCATCCAATTTGCATACGCATTTCCCATGGCGAGCGGCCCCGAAGACGTGAACCTCCACTCCGAAAATGGAGTCTCCCTCCTGCCACTTAAATGGAATTAATTCCCATCCCTTTCTTCTTTCCTTCTCCTGCGGGTCCTTCCCGTGGCGCAGACGGGACTCTGTGGGAGTCCGCCCTTGGGACGCCGGCCGGGGTGCGCCCCTCGCCGCGCACACCCGTGCCTTTCGCCAACATGCTTCGCCATCATCACGGAACGTGGCGACACAAGAACGCACGCAACCTATCGGAGGCCTTCTGAAGGCTCCCGGGATCCGGTAGTGCTGAGCTCGGTCGTTCCTACTAATTAGAGCGTTAATTATCTTTTACTGCCGGTTCCTCCCTTTAAATTTAATTTCCGAGGGAAGCCCCTCTGTCGATATGGGGAACTTTCAACTTTTTCTGTGCCATCGGCATTTAAGCTTGAACACGCTTCTCCATTAATGTTTAGTGTTAGGAATGGTGAATTCTCTTAAGGTAATTTTTCACTTTCATTAAATTTATTTCCGTCATTACATCTGGATGCGTAGTTCAGGAAGTGTTTATTCGTCGCGCTCATAATTTGCCATAGAATGATTTTTTTAATTATGCATGCTTTTTTTCACCGGAATAAAGTCCAACAATATCCTCGTTAAATGCAACGACTATTTTGTTGAACATTTATTTTCAAGTATGGCCTGAAGCATTGATGATATTTGTTGGTCGATCAATCTATCTTATCCCTGTATTGATAGCCATTCAAAGATAAAGTCGGCTATGAAATATTGAGTAAAAGCTGACCTTCTAACCCAGAGGACCCGGCTCGAGCCTCGATCGTTGATCAGTGGCCCGATCCCCACGAAACCTAGAGGTAAAATAAATGTGTCGGAAAGTAAAAATATTTTCTTCTTTTACTGTGTTATTAACACTATGCATAATGATCCGCACACTATTCATGCACTTTCTATTTAAAATTACGTTATGTACATAATAATTTGTAGATATTTCAGGTACTAAGCAATAAAAAATCACATACTTGATATTTGTTGAAAGGTTTTAAGTTGTTGATTTAAAATTTGTAGACACAGTTTACCTTACCATTAAAACGCGTGAAAATGTACCGATGAAAATGGGCCACTTCTTTTCAAATGATAACTCTAGATTTTTATAATAATTATCAGGAATATTGAAAGCAAAAAAGGGTTATGTTGAGAGTAGAAAGACCTAAAATTCAAATTCCAGAGAAAATTTACCATAAAATTTCATCTTTCTAGGATAACCACATACTTTTCAACGAAGTACATCTGCATGGCAAATAGTAAAATCCTAAAAGAAGTCCATAGAAGTATCCATGAATTACAATACGAAAAACAGCAGATAACACTCCTTTATTTTTCACTTTCCTAGCGTTTTCCAATCAAATGGAAAGTACAATCAAAAGCTTAGAGAATCGATTCGAGCCAGCAGTCCCTGAGTTAGACTTGATGTATATGATATACAACTGTCGAAATTAATCTTTTTGGGACAAGGAAATGTATGAGCCAAATGGAATACTTCAATTTTCCCATTTATTTATGCCTTAAATATCCCCATTATTTATCTCTCATACAAATTCTATTATATTTTCATTCACCTTCTTGTTTTGCACGTTCACCTCAAAAAACCATCGATCACTCATTTTCACGGCTTTTGCTGCGTCTTTCTCCACCGCATTCTTCTTTCCATCTCATAATTTACTTCGCCAATGCTTTGAAACATGCGATACGTTCCTCTTCAACCTTTTTAGCACCATGAAGACCACCTCACTCTTTTAGTCATGCTTATCGAACAAATGCTATCATGAAGCGCGAGTAATGGGGCTCATTAATCAATTTTAAGATGTTAAACCAAAGTTGAGGGATGCATGGAATATTTTCCTTAAGGATATCCGCTCAGCAGCCAGCCGCCTCACATAGTAAGTAATCTTAAAAAATCGCATTCCACTACGATAATATTCGGAAATCTTAAATCTTTCAATGTATGTCGGGCCAAAATGAAAAAAAACGCAAAGAGATCCCCATTAGCGTATTTTTTCTGTTCTAATTCAAAATGACAAAATATTTAAAGCTTTTAGATATGATTTTTCTGAGATTCAAATGAAGAAAGTAGGTAAGTATTCGCTCTATATTATTTTATAAGTATTTTGTTTACAAGTCGACAAGAGTGGACGCAAGATATAACAGTGGCCTCACCGATAACTATCGGGGAAAAAGCAGCGGGAAGTTGAAAGACTCTATCCCTTCGAAACCCTTCTTGAAGAGTTACCCTTGTTTTTACCCCACTAAATTCTCATAGCTAAAATTTCATGCATGGGTCGTAACGCCTAATGAAAACCGAAGCAACTGTAAATATTCCAGTCCCAACCAAACGTCTGGTACTTGGTTACTCAAGGCTTCAGTCATAAGCGAATAAAGCCTTCACTAGTTCAATAGTTTCAGCCTCAACTTTGTGGAAGTTCATTTTAATAAATGAAAAAGAAACACTTTGTTCCAATCCACCAATTTATAATAAATGAAAAAGAAACACTTTGTTCCAATCCACCAATTTATTACAGGTACGACTAGTTTCGACGCTACGGCGGGGGTACCTGAGGATGACGCCGTAGCGTCGAAACTAGTCGTACCTGTAATAAATTGGTGGATTGGAACAAAGTGTTTCTTTTTCATTTATTATAAATTGGTGGATTGGAACAAAGTGTTTCTTTTTCATTTATTAAAGCCTTCACTATCAAACTAGGATTTAACAGCATCGATAAAATTTGTACATGAAATTCCAACGGATTTGACGAGTGTTTTTACCTGAGGGTACGGGTGTTTTTCCATTTACAATTATTGGAATGGAATAGGGTTTCTACCCAGGAATCCATTACTATTATTATAGTAACCCTCCATCAAAGAAAAAAGTACACTAAACTTCGACGCTTAGGAATGCATCAGGGTCCTGAATCCTCTTTCGGTTCCAAACTAATTATTACGACTCCATATACGTACAACAAATTATACCAGACTATTTCCAATTTAACTAATCTGGCCACTAGATCTTTCCTCGCAATTCGCGACCGCAACAAAACCAAAAGTTTTGTCAGCTAACATTTCTGTGACAAGCAACGCATTGAATGTAAATCAATAAGCTAGAGACCATCACTCCATATCACTCGCCTGCGTAGTGATTCGTGAGACGCCACATGGATTTTTGTACCTTATATAGAACTAATTCCGTCATAAAATACAACAGGACAAATGCAATTGAACTGACACTAGACTGGATGGTAGATGAACGCTCTTTCAAACGAATATGTTAAATTCTTGGGCTTGGGATGTCGTTTCCCAGCTTTTTATCCCCGCAGACAGAGGCTCAAGGTTTTCCATTCATTCATATATTTTTTTAATCCCTTCCTTCTTCGTCCTTTTCAAAAGACGACCGACGTCAGCCACCACTTCACTGCTGGCCTGCATTCCTTACGGCGAGTCATTAACCCACTCCAGCGCTCATTTTCCCCTTCACCCTCCCCCCGTTCTCTCGTTCACTCACTCCCCTCTCATGCATTCAAACCATTCCCTATTCTGATCTACACACGATCTATTACGGCCTCTACATTTTTCTCCTCTTCAACGCCACTGCTTCCGACGTCTTTCGGCTGCATTAACAACGATTGCGTTGTCTAGGTAGGCTGGATTGGTGAATGCCGAGGTAAATGCCACTACGTTTTCTCCCCTAATTTAATTGAGGGATCCCCGATAGCACATTTCTCCAGCTCAGTGAGCATGGAGGCGTGTTTAGTTACCTGTATCGTAGCAAAAACTGTTGAACTAGATTTACCTAGCGATCGAGATTACTCCGTGCCACGTGGAGGTCAGCAAGAGAACTGCACCATGCAATGAAATCATCAGGATTATTAGTACCACCCCACATCACTAGATCTCTCCTGTTTCATTGATTATGATATATTGGTGAGTACTTAAGTTTTTACGGATGAATTTTTTTATGGGCGCTAAATCTAACTTAAGATCTTTCAAGTGTATTTAAGGTTTTAACGTCTGATTAACATAAAATATATTTAAAATTTTCAAAGGAAAAAGTATTTCATATTCCTAACAGTTATAAATAAATGAAAGGTCTAACTTTGTAGTTCCACACGAACGTTCGTGTGGAACTAAAAAGTTAGTCCTTTCATTTATTTATAATGAATCGGTTCCATAAAGTTACGCCAGAAACCATCAATTATCCTAACAGTTACTTAACGTAGCAGTCTAAATTTTATTAAGATTATAATGGAGGTACAAGAACTTTTACGCACGATTTTCTCTATCCTAATCATTAATTTGTAAGAGTTTCGCAACGTTAATATTGCTTGATTTGCAAGTTACTTGAAAATGTAAGACATTTTAAATTAATTTCCTTCACAACATGTACTACTAATAGTTCTTAATTGTACACAGCACGCATTTATATTCATTTTAAAACTAATCACACTGTTTTAAAGTATCTCGCGTGAATGTTCTGATGACTAAATCTTCTCTAAGCGCAGTGCATTTCAAGGGAAATCAATAACTTGCTATTTGAAATGTAATGAAATAATTGACTTTGTAATTACACACACTTGGTGTAATTCCACACACAAGTGTGTGGAATTACAAAGTCAATTATTTCATTACATTTCAATATGTTATGCAAATTCCACAAAGTTACGCCTGAGACAACAAACTTGCTATTTAATTACATGAAGGCTTACAGATATTCCAGGAGAGGTAATTTAATTATTCTCCAATGTATTTATGAAGCCTTTGTTGGATGAGATGGATCTTTTATTTTAGTTCCATTCTCCAGGAGCCACTTCCTCCCAAGAAGTTCGAATAATTTGATAAATTTCATTTTCTTCTCTCTTTAACAAATCAATAATTAAATTCGGGACGCCACACGACTTCACTCGGCTAACAGGTTGCTCTCCGGATTATTCATGTCCAAATATAATGCGCATCAATGTAGTTTTCCCTATCTGACATTCCAATGTGGTTTTCCAAATCCTTTTGTAAAGTTTTCTTCATTTTCCTGAATTGAAATGGAATATGGAATGAGTTACACTCTTAGATACGTACCTGCACTCAAATAGTATTATGAATTGGACATTTACCTCGTTGCTTAATCATTATTATTATCACTACTATTACTACAGGTAATATAACGGTTGAGGTATGTTCTGGATGGACACAAACTACCAAAAGGTACAGCGACAAATTCCTCTCCTAATAAAACACAGCCCAACATCCTACTCTGCAATATGCACCTTTTTAATTCCGTACACTTCCTTCCTCCCTGTATTTCATCCAACATCCCTATCCTATGTCTGCCCCTTCCTTGCTCGTCTAACATTCTCCCCTCTATCACAGTCTTCAATAAACCAAATTTCAGTTGAATAGAAATCATGTTATGACAGAGGCATTTTCCTTTAATTCTGCCTTCGCGGGTGTATGATACTAATTTATATTAAATGCGGAATTCAATCTTCTTCTACTCTGTTTTCCAAGACTAATTTCCCATAGCTTATCCTTCAAGCTCTTCTTCGGATAGGGCTTTGCACTCTCCTTGGATCAACACTCATTCCTATTATCGTACAATTATATTATTTCCGCAATCCTCACGGGCGCTGACAACTCTCTCGAAAGGGCATACACAATTGTAAGAATTCAGTAAACATCCCGCCCGAGGGTTTAGGGAACTTCCTTCAACTAAGTCAGGTCAAATTGGGCTTTTATTACACTTTGTCCTCCGTTGTCAGGATCCATTTAAGGTATGCTCCCCCTTATCATCTGCCTAAGAAATGTTCTTCGCTCTCCTCAATGCATCAAAAAGCCACATTTTACATAGAAAAAGGCAAATTTATTTCAACAAAAGTATTTTTGACTTCGAATATCTACTAATTCCTAATAAACTAATATGAAACAAAACAAATTCATTTGCATCAAAAACACCTTCATTTATTTTAATTTAGCGCTATCAGATTATATTCAGCCAATCAAAATAAACATTTCAAAGCTTTTCCAACAAGTTGATTAATACTTAAATAGTTTAAATCGGCAGATTTACTCTTGGGAATTTTCACAGTGTGTTCACTGTTGATCAAGTATGGTAAAAATTGCTACATCTTAAACAATATCTGAAATAATGTCACACCACCCGAAAGTAAGATTCCTACTGTATCCTAACCCCCATCCTCCGATGGGAATTGCAATGATAATGCTCACCACTCTTACCCCCCAAAAGCCCTACATAATTTAAGGACGGCCCCTTACTAATTATTTTAACCATGCAAGTCCGTTGAAACAAAGATGGCTCTTTATTTGAACTACGGCCATCTCTTTTAATTTTTTATTCCTTTGTACATTCGGTTCAGGACAGATTCCCAAAATGTATACTACAAACACCATTTATTAGCGATTTTCGAATTCTCCACACTAGTAAGTCCACAATGAAGTAGCATTCCATATCCCCACTTGAAATGGTGAACCACACTTGATTCATGTACTCTCTTATTTCAGCCCGTTCCGGCACAAATGGAGTAAGTCTAGAATGGTATAAGGGTCGCCGTGACGACCGCAGTGGTCTAAATTCATAAGATCTATCTGATTGGAGATAGATCTGTTCACGGCCGTCACTCACCAAGTCATGGAATCTTTAAAAGCTCACTTATTTTTTGAGAGGTCTATACGGAATCGACCCTGGTGTTACTGCTTATTATGTCTGGCTGTTTGTTCATCGAGCAACACCGATCACAGCCAGCTTCTACGTATACACAAACGTAAGTGGATGGTCGCACTCTTTAGTTTGAAGCGTCTCTTTAAGTTCTAAGTTTAAAACCAAAATTAGTTTTTTTTTAATTCCGGGCCGGGGACAAAAGGTGACCATTTTTTAAAATTAATCGTCACTGTAGGAAAATTTTCTTTTCCAAGGATGGGTGGCCAATCAAACCGTAAGGACCGATTAATACTGCCGTGGCACATCGCGTGCTTTTAATCTGTTTACTTACCTAAGATTCAGCTCAGCGTGCAAGCAACCGATTGTCGTTCTAATTACTACCCTTTACTTAAATGGCCTTAAATTAATAGCTTCATCATTATTATATTATTAATCGCGGGAAAACATGCCTTCTTAATAACCGTTTGTTGCTTACTTCTTGAATTATGTTGTACCATGTAATTATTTGATGTCTCCATATCTAATTGTTGTTTTCTTGAGTAATTGATCCACCTGCCAATTAAGACAGGGACTTTGAAAGAAGATTGATACTAAATTTGAGAAAGTCTTCAAGCAATGCTAACTCAGGATTATCTCGGATTGGAGACTCCAATTTGGAGTTTTCCAATCTTTCTTTTGGCGACTCGGGAAATCATCTGCAATACCAGCCAGAAGGCGTGTGAACTGGTATTATAGGAAAAGTTATGATAATATTTTTTTAGACGATATGTTGGAGGAGTGAGAACTCATTTCAAATCATAATGCTTATGGAATATATTATAATATGCCATTAAGAGTAATAACATAATATACCATTCAACAGATTTTAAAGCGTTTCAAAAGCCTCTTTAGTGTTCCCGTCTGGAATGCACAAAGATAATAAATGTGGAAAAGGCTGTTTTTTTCGTTCCAAACTTCTCCTTGAATTATGGATTTAAAAACTCCTACTTTATCCGCGTAGTAAAATAAAAGTCCTTACCATCCCGTAACTTCTCGAACGATTGAACGTGCCGACCCGCATGTCACCACCTATTTCCAAATCCCATTTACGGGATATAATGTCTAGATCTTGTTGTAATAAATGCTGTTTCCTAAGCGATTTCGACACTGACGAGCTCAAGTATTGCATTATCTTAATTAGTACTAGGGAGGGAGGGTATTTGTTCATTAAATTTCTTAGTCCTCTGGAGGCCAACCAATTTCCGAGGAACCATGCTAAAATGACCGAGTCTTTGATGTTGATTTAGCAGTGGTTTAAAGAGAAAAATATAAATCGATAATAAATGAAGTTACATTTTCAAAAAAATTAAGGAAACATTTATTACATTTGCTTTTATCTTTGAAAATTGTTGCTAGCTGGTTGTATCATAAAATACTAGTATGAAAAATTTATTACTGGTATTTGTTTACCTTTCAGAGAAACGAAAACGTCACTGCATTCACTATTTGAGTCCGATAGGATGGAACAGTCTCGATCACTTCCACAGGGACTCTCTTCTTCAGTATTATCCTCAAAATCGTCCTCACCGCCACATTAATCAAAATATTTTGCAAATTCATCGTCACTAATAAAAGCAGACTCTAATTTGAACGCCATGTTAAAGGCAAAAAAATATGAAGAAACTTTATAAATATCGTTACACGTATAACAACGACAGATAATTTCCGGTGCTGATTTTTGGAACTACAAAAGTTCTGCATAGTAAGTAATTTTCATTGGTAATATTCTATGCAAAGAGTGTGAACGCGTGATTTATGAAGTAGCAAACACTCTCTTAGTTTAATGCAGCATACCTTCCTCGGAGTTCGTCATTTGGATAAGGATTCAGTTCAAGAACAGATTTGGTTGGATGAGATATATATTCTGTACATTACATTCTATATTTACTCTGCATATATTATGAGAATTCTTAGCTCCCAATTGTGAGAGAAGGCCGAATGTAGCCTCTCTCTTCAGCTCAATCACCATCGAGTGTCAGCTACCAAACGTATTCCGAGCGCGGAGTAAGCCCAACGCTCTCGTATCCTCGAATCTAGTGACTGTTGTCTCGTTCGTCACTCGACTCCCTTTATCTCTCCGCAGCACGCTCTGGACTCCCAAAGAGGACGATCCATAAACGATGCCGCTTTAGGATTCGAGGAGAGAGTCGGATTGCGAACGACCTCCATACCTCGCCAAAATTCCTTCGGATGTCACGCGGAAATTTCGGCCGCTCCGTCAGTTTACTTAATGTTCGTCGTTTCGAATGACGGAAAACTTTTAACCCCTCCCATTAAACTCGGCTCTGATAACCATATTTCCCTGAAATGAATGGCGCTATTAAATAAATATTCAGGCTGAGTCGTATTCCGCACTATTGGGCACGATCCCCTCACGGCTAGCCTTTCAAAATGCCGCTAGTCGTAATGATATCGCGAGCAAATCCCTCGACACGAGATGGGAAGAATTGACTGCTACCAGCGCCTTTCATCAGGACCTGTAAGGACTAAAGGGAGTTTTTAACTTGGTAGCTTTTGAATGGGCAGTTTTTAGGATTGCACATCAAAATTTATATTTTTCCAGACAAGCTGGCAGCAATTCAATTATAATGTTATTTCACATTGCTAGAAGTACACATGCGAAGGTGTAGGCATACAAACTGCATATTTGCCACATTTCTCTATATCTGAAATCATTATTTTTTTAATGAACAGCATCACACTGTAATTAATCTATTTTAATAAAAAAGGTAGTCAATTTCAGAAGGAATACATCTGTGAGAAATTAGAATAAAAATTGAAAGGAAAGATGGCTATGCAGTAGTACTTGGGAATATGAAAGCATATTTCCTCGCTAAGAAAGCCCTTCGAAGTTCTGTGATTGATTTCCCTTTAGTAAAATTTGACAATATGAAACGCATGCTGAGAAACCCCTCTAGGGAGCAATTCTGCAGAAATACTCGTAACTTACCAATAGCTATTACGGGTGAACAAGCGGGACATAAATTTTTTTCGCGACCCTAAACACATGTACACACGTAAAACCAAGCTGCCTTAAAAAGGCAGTATGTTTTGTATGTTTTTATATTTAAGAACGCCGACGTCCCTAAGCACTTCTAGAATTTGAGCTAAAATTTAAGAATATTATATATATATATATATATATATATATATATATATATATATATATATATATACTCATATATACAGAAACAGATATAAGGAAAAGGGATAGGAACACATATAAAGGACGAACACAATAGAGGTGGGGAAGGCGGAATCGAACGGATCACAAGAATAAAAATATTTCCTCAACCGGGACTCGAACACCGGATCTTTCCACTTCCCGGGCGGATGCTCTTAACCACTTGAGTATATATATATATATATATTTATATTTATTTATTTATATTTATATTTATTTATTTATATTTATATTTATATTTATATTTATATTTATATTTATATTTATATTTATATTTATATTTATATTTATATTTATATTTATATTTATATTTATATTTATATTTATATTTATATTTATATTTATATTTATATTTATATTTATATTTATATTTATATTTATATTTATATTTATATTTATATTTATATTTATATTTATATTTATATTTATATTTATATTTATATTTATATTTATATTTATATTTATATTTATATTTATATTTATATTTATATTTATATTTATATTTATATTTATATTTATATTTATATTTATATTTATATTTATATTTATATTTATATTTATATTTATATTTATATTTATATTTATATTTATATTTATATTTATATTTATATTTATATTTATATTTATATTTATATTTATATTTATATTTATATTTATATTTATATTTATATTTATATTTATATTTATATTTATATTTATATTTATATTTATATTTATATTTATATTTATATTTATATTTATATTTATATTTATATTTATATTTATATTTATATTTATATTTATATTTATATTTATATTTATATTTATATTTATATTTATATTTATATTTATATTTATATTTATATTTATATTTATATTTATATTTATATTTATATTTATATTTATATTTATATTTATATTTATATTTATATTTATATTTATATTTATATTTATATTTATATTTATATTTATATTTATATTTATATTTATATTTATATTTATATTTATATTTATATTTATATTTATATTTATATTTATATTTATATTTATATTTATATTTATATTTATATTTATATTTATATTTATATTTATATTTATATTTATATTTATATTTATATTTATATTTATATTTATATTTATATTTATATTTATATTTATATTTATATTTATATTTATATTTATATTTATATTTATATTTATATTTATATTTATATTTATATTTATATTTATATTTATATTTATATTTATATTTATATTTATATTTATATTTATATTTATATTTATATTTATATTTATATTTATATTTATATTTATATTTATATTTATATTTATATTTATATTTATATTTATATTTATATTTATATTTATATTTATATTTATATTTATATTTATATTTATATTTATATTTATATTTATATTTATATTTATATTTATATTTATATTTATATTTATATTTATATTTATATTTATATTTATATTTATATTTATATTTATATTTATATTTATATTTATATTTATATTTATATTTATATTTATATTTATATTTATATTTATATTTATATTTATATTTATATTTATATTTATATTTATATTTATATTTATATTTATATTTATATTTATATTTATATTTATATTTATATTTATATTTATATTTATATTTATATTTATATTTATATTTATATTTATATTTATATTTATATTTATATTTATATTTATATTTATATTTATATTTATATTTATATTTATATTTATATTTATATTTATATTTATATTTATATTTATATTTATATTTATATTTATATTTATATTTATATTTATATTTATATTTATATTTATATTTATATTTATATTTATATTTATATTTATATTTATATTTATATTTATATTTATATTTATATTTATATTTATATTTATATTTATATTTATATTTATATTTATATTTATATTTATATTTATATTTATATTTATATTTATATTTATATTTATATTTATATTTATATTTATATTTATATTTATATTTATATTTATATTTATATTTATATTTATATTTATATTTATATTTATATTTATATTTATATTTATATTTATATTTATATTTATATTTATATTTATATTTATATTTATATTTATATTTATATTTATATTTATATTTATATTTATATTTATATTTATATTTATATTTATATTTATATTTATATTTATATTTATATTTATATTTATATTTATATTTATATTTATATTTATATTTATATTTATATTTATATTTATATTTATATTTATATTTATATTTATATTTATATTTATATTTATATTTATATTTATATTTATATTTATATTTATATTTATATTTATATTTATATTTATATTTATATTTATATTTATATTTATATTTATATTTATATTTATATTTATATTTATATTTATATTTATATTTATATTTATATTTATATTTATATTTATATTTATATTTATATTTATATTTATATTTATATTTATATTTATATTTATATTTATATTTATATTTATATTTATATTTATATTTATATTTATATTTATATTTATATTTATATTTATATTTATATTTATATTTATATTTATATTTATATTTATATTTATATTTATATTTATATTTATATTTATATTTATATTTATATTTATATTTATATTTATATTTATATTTATATTTATATTTATATTTATATTTATATTTATATTTATATTTATATTTATATTTATATTTATATTTATATTTATATTTATATTTATATTTATATTTATATTTATATTTATATTTATATTTATATTTATATTTATATTTATATTTATATTTATATTTATATTTATATTTATATTTATATTTATATTTATATTTATATTTATATTTATATTTATATTTATATTTATATTTATATTTATATTTATATTTATATTTATATTTATATTTATATTTATATTTATATTTATATTTATATTTATATTTATATTTATATTTATATTTATATTTATATTTATATTTATATTTATATTTATATTTATATTTATATTTATATTTATATTTATATTTATATTTATATTTATATTTATATTTATATTTATATTTATATTTATATTTATATTTATATTTATATTTATATTTATATTTATATTTATATTTATATTTATATTTATATTTATATTTATATTTATATTTATATTTATATTTATATTTATATTTATATTTATATTTATATTTATATTTATATTTATATTTATATTTATATTTATATTTATATTTATATTTATATTTATATTTATATTTATATTTATATTTATATTTATATTTATATTTATATTTATATTTATATTTATATTTATATTTATATTTATATTTATATTTATATTTATATTTATATTTATATTTATATTTATATTTATATTTATATTTATATTTATATTTATATTTATATTTATATTTATATTTATATTTATATTTATATTTATATTTATATTTATATTTATATTTATATTTATATTTATATTTATATTTATATTTATATTTATATTTATATTTATATTTATATTTATATTTATATTTATATTTATATTTATATTTATATTTATATTTATATTTATATTTATATTTATATTTATATTTATATTTATATTTATATTTATATTTATATTTATATTTATATTTATATTTATATTTATATTTATATTTATATTTATATTTATATTTATATTTATATTTATATTTATATTTATATTTATATTTATATTTATATTTATATTTATATTTATATTTATATTTATATTTATATTTATATTTATATTTATATTTATATTTATATTTATATTTATATTTATATTTATATTTATATTTATATTTATATTTATATTTATATTTATATTTATATTTATATTTATATTTATATTTATATTTATATTTATATTTATATTTATATTTATATTTATATTTATATTTATATTTATATTTATATTTATATTTATATTTATATTTATATTTATATTTATATTTATATTTATATTTATATTTATATTTATATTTATATTTATATTTATATTTATATTTATATTTATATTTATATTTATATTTATATTTATATTTATATTTATATTTATATTTATATTTATATTTATATTTATATTTATATTTATATTTATATTTATATTTATATTTATATTTATATTTATATTTATATTTATATTTATATTTATATTTATATTTATATTTATATTTATATTTATATTTATATTTATATTTATATTTATATTTATATTTATATTTATATTTATATTTATATTTATATTTATATTTATATTTATATTTATATTTATATTTATATTTATATTTATATTTATATTTATATTTATATTTATATTTATATTTATATTTATATTTATATTTATATTTATATTTATATTTATATTTATATTTATATTTATATTTATATTTATATTTATATTTATATTTATATTTATATTTATATTTATATTTATATTTATATTTATATTTATATTTATATTTATATTTATATTTATATTTATATTTATATTTATATTTATATTTATATTTATATTTATATTTATATTTATATTTATATTTATATTTATATTTATATTTATATTTATATTTATATTTATATTTATATTTATATTTATATTTATATTTATATTTATATTTATATTTATATTTATATTTATATTTATATTTATATTTATATTTATATTTATATTTATATTTATATTTATATTTATATTTATATTTATATTTATATTTATATTTATATTTATATTTATATTTATATTTATATTTATATTTATATTTATATTTATATTTATATTTATATTTATATTTATATTTATATTTATATTTATATTTATATTTATATTTATATTTATATTTATATTTATATTTATATTTATATTTATATTTATATTTATATTTATATTTATATTTATATTTATATTTATATTTATATTTATATTTATATTTATATTTATATTTATATTTATATTTATATTTATATTTATATTTATATTTATATTTATATTTATATTTATATTTATATTTATATTTATATTTATATTTATATTTATATTTATATTTATATTTATATTTATATTTATATTTATATTTATATTTATATTTATATTTATATTTATATTTATATTTATATTTATATTTATATTTATATTTATATTTATATTTATATTTATATTTATATTTATATTTATATTTATATTTATATTTATATTTATATTTATATTTATATTTATATTTATATTTATATTTATATTTATATTTATATTTATATTTATATTTATATTTATATTTATATTTATATTTATATTTATATTTATATTTATATTTATATTTATATTTATATTTATATTTATATTTATATTTATATTTATATTTATATTTATATTTATATTTATATTTATATTTATATTTATATTTATATTTATATTTATATTTATATTTATATTTATATTTATATTTATATTTATATTTATATTTATATTTATATTTATATTTATATTTATATTTATATTTATATTTATATTTATATTTATATTTATATTTATATTTATATTTATATTTATATTTATATTTATATTTATATTTATATTTATATTTATATTTATATTTATATTTATATTTATATTTATATTTATATTTATATTTATATTTATATTTATATTTATATTTATATTTATATTTATATTTATATTTATATTTATATTTATATTTATATTTATATTTATATTTATATTTATATTTATATTTATATTTATATTTATATTTATATTTATATTTATATTTATATTTATATTTATATTTATATTTATATTTATATTTATATTTATATTTATATTTATATTTATATTTATATTTATATTTATATTTATATTTATATTTATATTTATATTTATATTTATATTTATATTTATATTTATATTTATATTTATATTTATATTTATATTTATATTTATATTTATATTTATATTTATATTTATATTTATATTTATATTTATATTTATATTTATATTTATATTTATATTTATATTTATATTTATATTTATATTTATATTTATATTTATATTTATATTTATATTTATATTTATATTTATATTTATATTTATATTTATATTTATATTTATATTTATATTTATATTTATATTTATATTTATATTTATATTTATATTTATATTTATATTTATATTTATATTTATATTTATATTTATATTTATATTTATATTTATATTTATATTTATATTTATATTTATATTTATATTTATATTTATATTTATATTTATATTTATATTTATATTTATATTTATATTTATATTTATATTTATATTTATATTTATATTTATATTTATATTTATATTTATATTTATATTTATATTTATATTTATATTTATATTTATATTTATATTTATATTTATATTTATATTTATATTTATATTTATATTTATATTTATATTTATATTTATATTTATATTTATATTTATATTTATATTTATATTTATATTTATATTTATATTTATATTTATATTTATATTTATATTTATATTTATATTTATATTTATATTTATATTTATATTTATATTTATATTTATATTTATATTTATATTTATATTTATATTTATATTTATATTTATATTTATATTTATATTTATATTTATATTTATATTTATATTTATATTTATATTTATATTTATATTTATATTTATATTTATATTTATATTTATATTTATATTTATATTTATATTTATATTTATATTTATATTTATATTTATATTTATATTTATATTTATATTTATATTTATATTTATATTTATATTTATATTTATATTTATATTTATATTTATATTTATATTTATATTTATATTTATATTTATATTTATATTTATATTTATATTTATATTTATATTTATATTTATATTTATATTTATATTTATATTTATATTTATATTTATATTTATATTTATATTTATATTTATATTTATATTTATATTTATATTTATATTTATATTTATATTTATATTTATATTTATATTTATATTTATATTTATATTTATATTTATATTTATATTTATATTTATATTTATATTTATATTTATATTTATATTTATATTTATATTTATATTTATATTTATATTTATATTTATATTTATATTTATATTTATATTTATATTTATATTTATATTTATATTTATATTTATATTTATATTTATATTTATATTTATATTTATATTTATATTTATATTTATATTTATATTTATATTTATATTTATATTTATATTTATATTTATATTTATATTTATATTTATATTTATATTTATATTTATATTTATATTTATATTTATATTTATATTTATATTTATATTTATATTTATATTTATATTTATATTTATATTTATATTTATATTTATATTTATATTTATATTTATATTTATATTTATATTTATATTTATATTTATATTTATATTTATATTTATATTTATATTTATATTTATATTTATATTTATATTTATATTTATATTTATATTTATATTTATATTTATATTTATATTTATATTTATATTTATATTTATATTTATATTTATATTTATATTTATATTTATATTTATATTTATATTTATATTTATATTTATATTTATATTTATATTTATATTTATATTTATATTTATATTTATATTTATATTTATATTTATATTTATATTTATATTTATATTTATATTTATATTTATATTTATATTTATATTTATATTTATATTTATATTTATATTTATATTTATATTTATATTTATATTTATATTTATATTTATATTTATATTTATATTTATATTTATATTTATATTTATATTTATATTTATATTTATATTTATATTTATATTTATATTTATATTTATATTTATATTTATATTTATATTTATATTTATATTTATATTTATATTTATATTTATATTTATATTTATATTTATATTTATATTTATATTTATATTTATATTTATATTTATATTTATATTTATATTTATATTTATATTTATATTTATATTTATATTTATATTTATATTTATATTTATATTTATATTTATATTTATATTTATATTTATATTTATATTTATATTTATATTTATATTTATATTTATATTTATATTTATATTTATATTTATATTTATATTTATATTTATATTTATATTTATATTTATATTTATATTTATATTTATATTTATATTTATATTTATATTTATATTTATATTTATATTTATATTTATATTTATATTTATATTTATATTTATATTTATTTATTTATTTATATTATGTACTATCGAAGAAAATGGGAAGTATCAAGAACAGGTTATTTTTTCCCGCCGCCCCAGGCGCACCCAGCACCGCTCTGACGGGCTGGGCGCGCCTGCGGACGGGCGGGTATGTTGGCAAGCGACGCTGAAAAAGGTAGTCGGCTCTGAGCTGTGGTGTAGTGAGGAGCTCTGTTAACGCGAACCTCCACGCTCGACCCAAGTCACGGAACGCGATGCCGAAGCACCGCTATTCCATCAAATTTGCGGTAAAGCTTGGGAAATCGTCTACCGAAACTGTCGGTATGATTAACCAGGCTTACGGGGAGTCAGCCATGTCCAGAAACATGATCTTTCGGTGGCACAAGATGTTCGTGGAGGGCAGAGAAGAGGTCGACGACGAACCACGGCCTGGACGCCCATCAACGACACTCACCGACGAAAATGTGCGAAAAGTTCGCGATGTACTGAACTCTGATCGTCGTCTTAGTGTTCGGATGATAGCAGAGCAGTGTAATGTGCCAAAAACAATAGTGCACGAGATTATTAGGCACCAATTACAGATGCGAAAAATTTTCGCAAAGTTGGTGCCGAAAGTGCTCAGTGATGATCAAAGACTCAATCGTTTGGAAATCGCGACACAACTTGCGGATCACTGCAAAAATGATCCACATTTTTTAGAGAACGTTGTTTCGGGTGACGAGACGTGGATCTTTGAGTACGACCCGGAGTCGAAGAGACAAAGTGCGGAGTGGCACACCCCATCATCACCCCGTCAAAAGAAAGCTCGCATGAGCAAATCTCGGATCAAGGCGATGCTCATTGTCTTTTTTGACAAAAGGGGAGTCGTCCACTACGAATTTGTACCTGAACGACAAACTGTAAATGCTGAATTTTACGTCCAAGTGCTCGACAGGCTTCGAAAACGAGTCGCCCGCGTCTGGCCAGCGATCAAAAACATCTGGCGGCTGCATCACGACAATGCGCCGTCTCACACCGCGCTTGTCGTGTCGGACTTCTTGGCCAAGCACGAGGTGGCAACGCTGCCGCACCCGCCCTACAGCCCGGACTTGGCACCACCGGACTTCTTTCTGTTCCCGAAGATAAAGAGGAGTTTGAAAGGAACGCGATACGGGACTTTGGACCCCGTCAAAGAGGCCGTGACGACGTGTCTTCGAGAGGTTCCCGATGATGCCTTCGCGGGAGCGTTCCAGGAATGGGAACGCCGCTGGAACAAGTGTATCGACTCACAAGGGTCCTATTTTGAGGAATATTAGCTTAAGATATGTAAAAGTGTAATAAATTTTTTTCCTAAGCTCAGTACACTTATTTTCCGGACGAACCCTGTATGCATGGAAAATCAATGAATACAACTAAATAACCGTTGCAGTAAAATAGAAAAGCCTTACATTAGGGAATAACATACGCATTCGTGTCTTGGCAAGTTGCCTTGGAACAATCCGACCTTTGAAGTGCCGCTCGCTAATTCACTCAAAAGACGAATTCAATAAATTGAAATCATTGTCAATCGATTGTATTAGAAACATGTTCAGGATAACGAACTCACATGTAAGCCATTGAAAACTGTGTGAATGACTGAAGGAAGTCAAGCGCAGTTAACTCCAGTGGCCGGTGCCTTGGAAACCTTGGTTAAACAGAATATTTGGCATTTTAATAGTAACAAGTAATAGCGGCAATCATAAGTATCTAGCTCTTTTCTCTCATTTTTAAACAAACGGAAGGAAAAAAGAAGAAGCTAACTTAGCAAAATTTAAAAAAATATGATTCAAGACGTAAATATTTGGTAAAGAATGAACAGAGTTCATGTTGCCAATATATCGAGTCTTGTGACAGCGTATTATTAAATGCTTAAAAAGAATAGGAAACAAATGTGTAAATATGCATTTAAAAAGTATCCATATATGAAGTTTTCATTAATACATCTGGAAATAGTACCTAAAACGTGAACAGATAAAAGTGTGAATAGAATAGAAACTTATATTATACTCATGTTTTCCATGATTTTGAGTTGATATTTATGCGCTGAAACAGTTCTGCTGAAACCAAAGGACTGCAGAGATTTACGCAGTAAAAATCATGTTTATGAAAAAATTCTGTAGAAATATTCCGTGGGAATTAAATTTTTTATGCCATTGAGCACCATCATTTTCTGAAAACGTTCATGAATTCTCTTGTTTAGGGAATACGTGTCCGAAAAATTACACTTTCCTTGGTAGGTCTTCTTGGAATCGTAGGTTTATCCACAGGACAGAAAACACTAGAAATCATTTTTATACTATTGATAACTACTTTCGTAAACTTTTAGCCCAAAAATATATTTCACCGGTAATGGTAGTTTTTCAAAGATCCTAAAAGATAATCTCATATCCAAATAAATTGGATAAATCTCTGAAAATGCAATGTTATGTTAGAATAAATCAAGTGAATACTAAAATTAACACAAACTGTATTGAAATATTTGAAGTGAATATGATTTAAGAAAATATTTGAGTGAATTACACGCATTCAAGTTATAAACCCGCGATCTAATCTTCTGTATTGACTTCAGTGACATCGTCAATTTTCAGATTCGAATATTTGGACCAGCTTGGGTAAGAAGAAAGTTACAATCCAAGTTGAACGACGGCGGATAATGTGGTAAGCGGTGGGTGTGTAAACACCTCTCCCGACTGCCGTCTACTAATGCCCAAAAGTATGCATTTTTTTATTCTAATCCCTCCTCAAACGTTCGGATTACATTAGACTCGGTCGCTTGGCCATCCATAAGCGCTTTAAAAAGATTTGAGGCAATTGGGTGTAAACTACCACGAAGAAGGCCTTTAGCTGTCCGTTTGACGAGGAGACTCGATAAGTATCGCGTGAATTGGCAAAAATAGGCTTAGATGAGACAAGAAATAATTTCTGTCAATCAGACACTACGGAGTTCATCGCGCAAGAACACCGAAAGGGCTGTTCAAACGGTTGGCGAAGGGAACGATGCCATCATCTCTTGCGGTCCCTCAATCCCTTAGGATGCTTCCAAACCGCCTTCAACTTCTATTTGATTTTCAGTCTCGTGTTCTTCCGTCCGACGTCCTAATAGTGACCAAAGACACAATTTCAATGCCACGTGACGTCTCGAAATATCATGCCGCCGCTCTCAGAAAGGGTTCCGGTTCTATCTCGGGGCGATTCGGGACAAACGAGGGTAGGGGGAGCGAAAAATAAGAAACCCTCTCGCTGAATGAGCCAAGATCCATTTCGAATTTCGAGGGAATCGCATCAATCCGGAGGCGAATTGGACCGTGAGGAGGAAGAAAGGATCGACGACCTTGACGTGCTGCCTCCACCGATGAACCCCCCAGGGCTGAATCATTAACCTACGATAACTTCTACGCAAAAAATAGCAGCGAGTGAAAAAGTGTGCGTCGACTAGCTTGGAGCCCAAGAGAAATGATTGACTGGCTGAATTTTTCTTATTTCCCTAATCTATCTGATATTCCTTGAAGGAACTGAATTTGAGCCCCCTATCATCGTTCACGGACGACAGGGATTGTAAAACATTCATGCACGACTCTAACTACGAAACAAACTTGAGGTACGCTAATGGTTCACTGAATACAGGAATCACAGGCTCGATGACCGACGTACCAAATCCTTGGTCATATCCCAATTCCTGACTTAGGTACCATTTTTAGAAATATAGTAACCTGTCCCTCGAACATCGGTCTATTAACGCCTTTTTTATGGGCTAGAATAGTGTATTTTTTCTGCTCCTCTTATCAATTTTGCAGATCTTAAAAAGATTTTGGCTAGATGCAAAAATGGACCTCATTTTCTTAATGACACCTAGGGACCCAGTTTACGTTCCCGTCCCGTAAATAATGCCTCCCAATCAGAAAGGTGCACTCATATTTCTGTGATGCAATATCAAAGGAAGCTTTTACGTATGCAATTCACATAAATCAGTTAAGTTCAACAGTTTCAAAATTAGTAGTTTTGATTTCGTTATCTGTTTTTTTCAAATTAGGTTGCAATTGATATTTTAATATCTGATCATACCGTTTATTTTTATCATGAACAGCTAATACATGGAACCGAATGGAAAATCGATCAGTATTTCATATGGATCAGCTATCCGACGAAACTTTCTTCAGAATCAGGAAGAATCACTGCACCCTATTTGATTTCGTTTTCGGGCGTCCTCTATCCCTGTTATATCCCTCATTTTAATGTTTTGACCCTCTGTTTTTTAATTTAATGCATAGAAAAAATTGTAAAGAACTGCTGTAGTATACGTTACTATAGTATTTTTTCTATTAACTGACGATATGGCATAAACTCGGATTTTCTAAAGAGATTAAGTGTTTAGCTTTCTCTAATATTTTCATTCCCTTCCCTCATAAAATATTCTTTGCCTAAATGCGCCGTATACCGCAATTGAGTGTTGCAGTTCTGAAACCGTCAAACTACAACCAATTACGATTTCAACTTTGGTACCTATGAAGCTTTTTCCAGACAGAAATCTCGATAACCACTTTCACCGTTATCATATTTCTTTGAATTGTCTCTGGTTTAAACTTAAAGAATATGATTAAATATTTTTTAAATCAATTTATTCGTTAAACCATTTTCTTAAGAATGCACATGCATAAATAAGTATTGTTTGTCCACGAAATCTTATTTTTTTCTCAAAGTGCCTTCTTGTCAGATTAGGGCGGAAATAAGTTTTGAGTTATTGCCAAGATTATAGATTATTTGATCCCTGGCCGTACCTAATGGTGGGATAGTTTTTGTGAGGATATTCCATTCCAGGGAAAAAAATGTTTCCCTTTCCATTCTTATTTATGCTTCAATCTATCCCCAGAGGATGTGCAAATTTTCGTAACATCCATTCATGGATATTCATTCACAATCAGGAGGGTAAAAAATGAGAATAGGACAGGGAAATAGGTCGCTGGGCGGGATGGCCCAGCCCTGTAATATTTCCGTAGGCCCAAATATTACATGCACCGGTTGAATGGTGAGTGGCGACTGTACGACTGGAGGAAAAAATCCGGACCCCTTGGACTCGAATGACATGTTAAGTTAACAAGGGCCATCGTTAATTAGAGCTACTAAATTATACCTTAGTGTGTAGTAATTTTCAATAAAAACCCGTCACTTTTTTCAAAATCAAACCTTCGAATGTCTGATAATAATTGCAACGTGCTGTGTTATGAATCCATAGGATTCAAATTCGAAGGATTACATCCTTGGCAGAAAAAATATTTCAGAGGTTTTGAAAAAATAATTTGACCGTTACAGGATCGAGGAAGGACTGATAGAGAGCTGGTGAGTACTTACACCTCCGAGGAATAGTCCGTGTTCATTCGAGGTGGTTGGTGCAGCGTAATACTGATGCAATGACGAGCTCTCGAAATGTATTCATATTATATACTTGCATGAAAAATCGTATAATCAAGTTATAAAGTTTTCTAGAATATCATGCATATCTTTTAACAGTCCCCAGTAAGACACATTATCACTGCATTTATTTTATGCATTTGTTAATATTCATGCAGTATAAAAGTGTTTTTTTCCGTATTTTGAAAGTAATTCGCATCAATAAAGACTGAAAATGTATTTATATACCATAGCCAATTAGGAAATTTAATGGAAACTGCATTTCCTCTATCAACAATAATGTCTTGGTAGCATTTCTTTCTGTCCACATTTCCAAGATTTTAAGTTTCCAAATTCCATGTGTTCAGAGTTACAAATTCGTATTAGGCCCAATGTCTTCATATATTTCCATTACTGAGGTTATTCGAGGACAGAAGCATTTTTAATATGAATCGGTATGAATTTTGCGTGAAAAATACTAACCATTTATCCGAAACATCTTGATTTTAATGAAGGTTAAAGTGAACGAAACGTTGAAATTTATGTATATCTTCTGGAATCTAAACTTTCTCAAATTTGACATCATGAATTCCCAGAGTGTGTTTCTACTTGTGTGCAGTGGAAATAAATAAAATCAAAAGCAAAACTTTATTATAAAGAGCAAAGTAGCGAAGACGGAGCCATTGCAAACTGCTGCAAAATTCCCTCCGAGTGACTCTCTCCTGGAAAAATCACGAAAATCGCTTTGCGATGAGAAATGAATCCGAGAGATACGAGAGCAGCAACCTGCGCTTATGCTAATGGTGAAAGATGAACTTCGCCTCACTGCGCTCAAACTGACAGCAAATCAATTGTCTATTATGCAGCTCATTATACACTTCCGAGGGAAGATACTCGTGTTCAGAATTACGGGGATATATTCATTGAACTGCATTCATGCAGTGGTGCCGTTTTCAAGTGGGCGTGCCACTTCTCCAACGCGAGAGGATAGAGGAGAAAATGGCGGGTCAGTCAGAGGGAAAGGTAGAGGAGAGAGAAGTGATAAAAATAGTTGATTGGCGAAAAATTATAACTCAGCACGCATGGCCTTTCGAGAGTTGGAGTCGAATATAAATTGAACGACTCCGGAGCTGGCCGTCTCTCCCCAAATTTGCAGTTAAGTAGCATGGGTTGTTACTGCTAATTTTTAACAATTAATTCCAGTTAATTTACTGAATGGACTTCGGTTATGGAGTATCTTGTGCACTTCCTCTTTTTGCCACATATCATATCCGTCGTAACATATTCGTAGCTTCTCTCTCCGTGCTACCAAAAATCCTATCATCATCATCCTTCCACCATCACGCTTACCCCATTCTGCCATCCTTTACGGTCTCCCTCATTCCTACATTTCTCAATATTTCCTACATTCTCCTATGTCTTCTTCGGATTTCACCCAGCAGCATCTTTTGCTTTCACCCTATTTGACGATTAGTCTCCCTCTCTGTTCAACATATCTCATTCTCTTGCGTTTTACTATTATATCTATACAGCTATACACTCCATAATAGAATTTTTATTACTCCTTTCCTTAATTTTTTTAGCCGGTGAATCTCTTGCAAATTCTTCCTTAAAGGATTAATAACGTATTATGCGAGATTCATTAATTACGTAAAATGTCGTGGTTGTTACTATTTGACTGAAAGGAGCTGTTTTAGGCCAATATGAAAAGACTTTCATGTTGAAGAAAAGGATGAAGGAAAGGATGTGGATGCAGTAATCATTGATTTTTCGGCAGCTTTTGACCGAGTGCATCACGACAAATTATTGTTTAAGTTGGATTCGTTACCATAGGATTTGAGAGTAAAACAATGGGTAAAAAGTTATCTTAGAGGCAGAACTCAAAAAGTAAAATTAGGGAATACATTTTCAAATGAGGCGAGCGTTTTAGCAGGAGTTTCAGAAGGCAGTGTTCTAGGGCCATTACTCTTCCTAATTTACGTAAACGATCTACCAAACAATTTACACTCCCAAATAAGACTCTTTGCTGATGACTGCATTATACAGACGGATAGAGCATGTAAATGACCGCGTAATACCACAGAATGACATCGATCGCCTTGGTGACTGGGTTGCAAATAATAATATGGGCATTAATATAAGTAAGAGTAAGCATATACATTTTTTAAATAAAAAGAATGCAGAAAAGGAAATTTACACCCTCTTTGGAGAAAGAATTCCAAGTAGCAGTCATTGATTAGGCATTTACTTATCTAGGGATCTTGTACGGGGAGTCCAAGTAGATAATTTGACACGGAAGGCATTTAAAGTATTGCATCGGGTAATAAGAAATTTAAAAGGAAATAGCGTTGCCACAAAAGATAAAGCATATAAGGTACTGGTTATCCCTTTAGAGAATACTACTCCATAATATGGGATCCATATGAGGTGGGACATATTAAAAAGATAGAAAAAGTTCATAGAAAGGCAGCAAGATATGTACTCGGAAGGTACAAAAGAACAGATGGTGTCACGGAAATGTTAGATATACTGAAATGGGAGAGTTTGAAAAATAGAAGAAAAAGAAATAGGTTAGGCGCGATGTATACAATTGTTAAAAAGGACGAAGCGTGGGAATATTTAT
This sequence comes from Hetaerina americana, assembly GCF_022747635.1. Taxonomy (NCBI): domain Eukaryota; kingdom Metazoa; phylum Arthropoda; class Insecta; order Odonata; family Calopterygidae; genus Hetaerina; species Hetaerina americana. Next base: position 78,882,053 of record NW_027287427.1, read on the forward strand.
GGAAAGAGATAGAAAAGCCTAACTTTAAGGGAAAAACCGACCATAGTTTCCAAATAAAAATAAGGACGCAAAAAACAAATAAGAAAAAATACGCTTTTTAAATATAACTATTATTGAATGGAACCAGCTGCCTGGAGGTTTGCTTGAGCCCTTTCCGTCCAATTTTAGAAGTTTTAAGTATAAATGTTAAGCAGCCACTGGGTAATAAACTTCATTGTAGTTATTAAAATATTGTTTGTATGTGATCTGGAACGTACTTTGTATGTGATGTGGAAGTATCATTGTATGTAAAAATATTTTGTCTCTTATCTGTTTTTCTAGTGCGTGTGTGTATGTATTTTTCGTTGTAAGAGTTATCTTTGACCAAACTTGACCGTTGCCACCAGCAAAATCGCCTAATTGCAACTTAATTCTTAAATAAATAAATATTGCCCTCTCCTTTTCCGTATATTTCCTCGTTTCACACACTGTTTGCTCATTTAATCTTCAGCATTCTCCCCCAATACCACGCTTCAATGGCTATTTCTAATCTTCGCTAGCCAAATTTTTCGATGTCCCATGTCTCTGATCCGTTCAGTACCATGCTCCATCCAAACCCTGAGAATGAATGCTTCATTATTTGTTCTTTGAACATTATCGCTGCAACTTCTTCATGAACGGTTTCTTAGCTTCAGCTACCCTTCACCTCATGTAGGTCTAACCTCTTCCACCTAAAATCTAAGGCATCTGGTCAATTTTAATCGTTGGGATTCGCAAGAGGCATAGGGAAGAGAACTACGTCCTCTTACCTTAAGAATTGCTCATACCGTTGAGTCAATATTGTTTTGTAACTCAAATTGAATATAATTAAATTCACCAACTTTTGTAATTGCAAATTTTTGATCAGGTTACTCTGGTATACGTACTTATTAGTAGTTTTTAAGGAGACAAAAAATATTCCTAGAGACATTTTCTTTGTTCAGTCAACACAAAAATTTCCCTATTCGGCTTCATGGAAATGTACTCGTATATGTATTTTTGCGCGTGATACTAAAATTATTGCGTCCCTGAAAGTCTTATATAACGTTCATTCCACCAAAACCAGATTGCGTAAGAGCCGGACAATTTTGTAAAGATAATAAGAATGAAGTACGTCAAGCAAAATTTATATCGTTCACCGCACATGTGTAAGGGTGTAAAATTATTGTATTCTGTCCTCAGGAAACCCAGTTTTTGATATCAACCAAAGGCTGACATTTTAAGCCAAAAATCTTGGGGATCAGAAATCCCCTCTGGCTTACTCGGAGACCAGACAAAGAGGGACCCGAAATGGGGCGGCAGAACATACATATTTCCAGCGAATATCCATTAACCACGTACTTGACTTGAGGCAAAAGACACGAACGAGAGAAATTCAACCCAAACAATCTCCCGCAAGTATCCATGCTTCTTTATCTGCAATTTTCGCATCGAAGATTCCACGAATCCGGAAATTCCTCCCGCCCCCGAAAACCCTGCCGGCGGTGTATTTTTTGGTCCCTCGTCCTCAAGAGAGAGAGAGAGACATGTTCGCGCAGACGCGTAGCACTCCGAGAGTAAACCCCTTCTCCTCCTCCTCACGCCCCCTCAGACAAACACCCCGAAAAAACATGTCCAACGCTCCATATTCATCAAAAAATGGCCGCTTTCCCTTTCTTTCGGCGATTTCGGCGGCGAAAGATCAAGAAAGAGGCGAGCGTGGTCGGAGAGGGGCTGCAGAGTCGGAACCGAAAAAGATAAAGAAAAAAAACAAAACACAACACCAAGCAAGGGAGAAGGAATAAAAAAAGGAGGTTGGAAAAATATCTCGAAACAAATGAAGGGACAACCCCGTCGTTTGCCTCGCTCGCTCGCACGGGTAGGTAGGGGAAATAATTACTGATGGCCTATCTCCGCTTCCCACTCCCAACACCGCGTCGGAGGAGAAACCCTTCTCCGACGCGGTGTTGGGACCTCTCCTTCTCCTCCCTCCGGGCTTCTCTTGTGGGGGGGGACGGTAGGAGGGGGTGGGGGTTCGGCGGGAGGGGCCCCCGATGGAGGGGGAGGCACGAAGGCCCCCGGGGCCCCAGTGGAGCCACGCGTCTCCACTCGCCTGTCTCATCCGGGACTGCCAGCGCGCGCCCGCCCTCCTCTCTGCCGTCGCCGGCCGATTGCCGCTCTCGGGAGAGGCGCCCGATTCCCTCGCTACTGAATTCAAGATGATGGGCTAAGGAGGAAAATTGGGTGATCTTCCCTTCCCCGAGCGTTCACGTTTCACCGGGTCTCTACGATTCATCTTAGTCAACTATTAAACTCAACCTTTTATGCTATTAATGCAAAAATGCATTTAAATAAACTATTAATTTGTCCTTCAGCTCTCCAAAAACATTACCGAACTGGTCCTTCAGGGTTGAATTGATCAACCTAACCGGCCGATTGGTAGGGAATTCGTTCCTATTCATGAATATGCCGTAATAATTTTAACGAAAACTGCCAGCGTGGAATTTATTTTAGAAATAACACATGCTAGGTGTTGAGGATGAAATGATAACGTTGACGTAAAAAATAAAACCTAATGTTAAGCGGTCGAAGGAGTTGATATTTGTGACTATCCATCACATTTCCCCATCCCCTTCCTTAGTACCCTGCGATACATAATTCTCTTCGTCTCATTCCATTTCACGCGACGTATTCTGTTTTCTCATGTATTGCTCCATACGTAAAAAGGATCATTTTTTAAAAGTGTGATCATTCAAAAAATATCTGTAATGCGTACGCCACTATTCATTTTCCGACGTTATTACAGGTCTCATCTTTTTATTGGGTTTTGGAAATTTTTACTCGCCAACTGATTAAAATCGACTTTTGATTTGATTCCACTTTTCATAATTTTCTCACTTCAGCATCTAATTTACAATCATCTTCTCCTTCCTATGCCTCCCTCTTTCTCTCATTGCAAATTCACGCTCCATTGACTCTTACTAACTGGAGTCTAAATCAAATTTTTGAAATCGTTTTCCCATCCTGAAACTTTCTGCGTAAATATATCTGCAAGTTATTCTTGCCGAAATCTTTTAAGAGGTTGTAGTTTTCCTCAAAATTCCACATTAATTCCTTTAACTTTTTGTTCCCGCAGTTTTAAGACCAGTCTCTTATTTATTACATGTGTTAGAAATATATTTGACTCTACCTCAAGCTGCCCAAGGATTACCTAAGATGAGCCTGAGGGAATCTAAAACTATCAGCGATCGCACATCATACTAGAACCTTTTTGCGGCGATATTCATAGATTTCTTGACACCTAGATCACGATAGAGATGATAAATTGATTAAGATAAGCCTGGTCGGAAAGGCCCCCCTCCCCAGTTCGGATTGCGAGTTGAATTGCGGATTCGGACTTTTATTGATGTAGTATATTTCAGTCAATTCAATGTCCTTGAAATGCAAGGAATCAGGTCGGTCCACTTGTATTCACCGTCCTTCCTGCCAAATTCGGCTATTTAAAAAGGAGTACCTATGATACCCTACGCAGGGTTTCTGATCTCGCGAATGTCACGGCAATAGAAGTTGTAGATGCAAGACAAGGTGTTTGATGACAATGTATCATCGCGTCTTTTCTTCATTATAAATGGGAGAAATGAATAAAAATACTAAAGTCCATCATCATTAGTGCGATTGGTTAGATTCAAGAGAGGAATGATAATGAGTCATTCCCCTCGGGCAATAATGAAATGAGTGCAACTTCACGTGCTTGAATTGCAGTCGTTTCGTGTTTTCTACATCTATTGAGCATTCCGAAAAAAACAAATTGACAATAGCATACATTATATCAATATATATATTATTAAATAAAATATAAGTATCTTATCTCATATATATATATATATATATATATATATATATATATATATATATATATATATATATATATATATATATATATATAAACCATAAACACAGTAATCAACCCGAAGGTCGGTTTAATAGGTGATGATAGAGATCACCCAGTACTAAGCCCTATACGGCGTGTGAAAATTCACACATCAGGGTAAGGGGGTCAGATCCTTTCCCTGTGCCGGTTATAGTTTCCCAGGAAGACCTGGTACCCGATATATCACTTAAGCTTGGGTGGAGCTGCAGGTGCCCAGAGTGCCTTGCCCGGGAATCGAACCCGGTACCCTCCGGTCAGCAGTCCAACACTCTACCCACTGGACTACCGCGACCCATATACATATATATATATGTATATATATGTATATGGGTCCATATTAGAGCATTGACCCGGAAAGTCGGAAGAACCGAGGTTCAAGTATTATGGGAGAAAATATTTATATTTTTGCACTTGTGATCTGCTCGAATCCGTCATCCTCACCTTTTCTGTTTGTCTTTCATATGTGTTCCCATACCTTTTCCTTATATCTATTTCCATGTAAATGAATATTTATTCGCCGTTTGGCGGTTTTTCGTGTTTGAAAATGTTTTATGTAGATCGTACGTGTGTGTATATATGCGTCACCAGCACATACGTAATAAAAAATCGTACTTAAATGTTTTGAAAGATACTTCAAAGGTTTCAGTCTCATGTGGATAATAAAAATGCAATAGTATATTTCTACATCACATCAAAACCTGTTGCACCATGAATTTTATACTTGTTACAGCACATTCTCTTTCTTTATGAACATCATAAAAAATAAAATACCCAATATTTCAGAGAATCTAAGACCCTAATTTATATTTGTATTGCATAACGAGACTAATTCATAAATACAAAGAATGTCTCTCACTTCTACCTCTCTATTTCTTACATGAATTAAATATCTCGAAGATTTTTTGGTAAATTTTGAATTGAAGGCGCCTCTAACAGGGACACTTTATTAACTAGATACCGACGCTAAGTTTATCTACTCTATTTCTTTAACCGATTCCCTCCATGCTAGAAAACCTTCCCGTGGGATCTTAACGAGAACTAATAGCAAAGTAATGAGAGGAATGATTCTGCAACTACTACAATTTTTTCAGCTATTTTCCAACAGTGTAGATGGCACAACGTTATAGTATACCAACCCAAGTAGCTTATATACTCTCATATACGCTGTAGACCTCCAAATCCATGAATCCCTGTAAAAATATTTTTTAAGCCAGATGAAAGTATTTATGGCATGTAATACATTAATCTAACCTTTTCAATGCTTCTGTTGTTTACAGGACGAAGTAAGCTTCATACGTAAATTCATAACACCAAATGAAAGAAAAAAATTCATTTGGATAAAATGTTTATCATACAAATTTACTAAGAAATAACCGATGGGATATTTCTTCGCCCTCGTGGATTTTATTCAATAATGGTGGTGCTTAGTGACAATTACGTAGATATATGGAGAACAGGTGGTTCTGAAATTTGCTAGGCGACACATAAAAATGCATGAGGTGAATAGCCTCTGAAGTAGTAGAGTGAGAAGTCACTAGAAATCACATCTTAGTCTCAGCGGGTTGAGTCGCAAGTTTTCTTGCGGCACATAAATACGATCGAATCTCCTCCTGAATACCATTAAAGACGTGAATAATTACAGAGTCAGACCGAACATTGAGGGGCTATGAAATATGCAGAAAATGAATTATGAAGGCAATAAAGATGACTTTAGAATGAAAACGGGAAATACGATTTTGTAATAATTTATCAAAGGAGTTCAAGGTGCAACATCTTATTCTAAAATAAAGTCTCCAAAAATATTATTTTAGAACCACATTTAAGATCCCTTGGAAGTCAATAACAAAACACGCCATTTGTCAAAAACCAGCGGTCATTTGAAATACATTCAGTCGCAAATCAGGTTCAACCAAAAAACGTGTCACTACCATCAGAATGTATTTTATGATGATTTAAAGAAAATTAGTTCTCGGTGACGATTATTTAATTTCAAATGATGTCCATTTACTAAAAGTTCGGGCTATGATACATGGAACCGGAGAAACAATTAGATGATTCAACTTCGAACAGTTTTTTTATTGAATTTAATTACAATGTATCCTCTTCCTTTTTGTTCATAAATTTGGTTTCCTTGCATCTCGAATGAGATCGCTGATTTATGAGAAGGGAGAAGAATGGGAACTTGGCACCTTTGACTTCATATCGAGTTACACAATTTGGTCTGAGGCCAGGAATGAAACAGGGTGCGGTTGAACTGTAACCACATAAGAGGGAGCAAAATAATGCAGAAGAGCGTTACTTGGAGTAGAAAGGGTTAAATAACTCTAAAAGTTTTAGAAGTATATAATGACAATTTTGAGTTCGGTAATTCCTGAACACAACTACCTGTCGAAGTAGCACGTCCAGCACTAAACCATAAACGGTAATACCAAGCATAAAATATCAAAATAGCTATTTACTACGTTAAAAAATGGGTGGTTAATTCAACTGTTTGCCCTAGATTTTCTTAAGTCTGATTACAGAAACAATACCACATAAATCATCGCATACATTAAAGGAATAAGATAAACTCTTTAAATGTACAAAAATTTATTAATACAATACAACTGGTTTCATTGCAAAGGTGACCTCCTCAGGTACTTAAAGATGCCACCAATGTGATGGGAAACCTGTAGTACCGTATTCATAAATTTTTGTTAAATTACAAAGTTTATCTTATTCCTTTAAGATGAATGCTCACAATATTTGAGCCAATACAATTTGAGAGATTGCAAACATTATTATCACAAAAAAATTGATCTTGATAATAACTTTTGCAGGTGACAAATGCCGACAAGTTTGTATGTAGCTTGACAATATTTTCATTTTAACTCGCATGTTTGTTTGAATGTAGTTGGGATGAGGACACAAAAATTAGTTCACAATACAGAGCAGTTGGCGGAAGTTGTTTTAACTTATTGAACTCGTGTTTGGTAACAATAATGTAAAAATAAACCTAATTAATGGGAAACTATCGTAAAAGACACGACAAGAACAAGGAGATGAATATGGGTCCACCCCAATTTCTCACCGATTTCACCGTCAATCGAATTATGATATTTTTTTACTCGTAAGTCTAGGCTTAAGTTGAAATATGGGTGACGATGGGCAACGAGGACGACTGAGCGTACGAATTCCACGCAAAGTATAGATTAACCGTAATTTGTTGTCATACTTTTTGTAAACCAGTCTTAAGGTTATACTTAGAGCGTCATTAGTGGAGCATTTTCGGTCAACCATGTGATGCACTGTAAAGTCCAGAAGGAATATTTTAGACGCCTTACTACAAATGAGGCGGAGAGAGAGAGAAACGCCGAGAGACAGAGTAAAGGTGGACGGTGAGTACACGTGGGGTGAAGGAGGGATATTCAGGAGAGGGGACAGGAGCAGAAAAAGCAGTACCGAAGGACGCTTGATGTATAATTTATGTCGGTTGCGCGCGTGGAATCTAACCAGAAGGCGTTTCCTGGGAGACTCAATACAGAATATTCCGAAGACGCTACCTCTACCATTAAGTAACAGGGCACGTGATAAATAACCACCAAAAACGCTAATTTATCGCTGATAAAGTGGGGACATTATGGGTATTCCCTTCAGAGCACGGGGAGCTTGAGACGAATTAAGGGGACGCTTTTGGGAATGAAAACCGGATTATGCATTGCGCTGTGCCTTTTAACGGCGCGGCGGCAGAACAGGACGAAAGCGTTGCGTCAAATGAATCAACAGGCCGAGAGCAGGTTTTGAATGATAGAAGGAATGTGACATCTTATGGCGGTAAATGTTTGCACAGGATTTGGACACGTGCGAGTAGTGGATAGTCTTTCAGGTCATGTTGGAATGGTGGTAAGCCCGAAGGAATTGCAGATAGCATATCTCATGCTAAACTTTACATTGGTATATCCGCTTGTGCAAGATGACACAAGTCACGCCAATAAATGAACTGAAATATGCGTGTCTTAAAAGAGTGTGGGAATGAACTTTTCTCGGGTTATACCGATATCAGGACTCTCCCAGAACTATTAGTCAACTTGTCGATTTGCTTCCTGATTACAAAATAAATCTATCACTACCACAAATTAACATGGCATCATTAACGGGGTTACATAACTATTTCTAACCACTCCAAGGCTTCAAGCCTACATCTACAATATACCCATCACTGTGCAAATGTTGGCGCTTAACAGAAGAAATTCCTGTCGGAAGCTTCATATATTGTTTATTTCTCTGTTGCTAAACTCTGCATCCGTCATTCACATAATTGCAGATCATCTTTGGCATTAAGTACTTGAAGTTGGATTTAATCTAATGCTCCAAATATTTTGAACAAATTTTATGGTAATCAACGATTTTAATCAGAGTAAATTTTTCTAACTATGTGGTTTTCACTAGTGAACTAGTAACTTATCTATTCTATTATCAAAGATTTATTCCAAAAGGCATCATCTCTTGTATGACTCAAAAGTTTCAATACTTACTTAAATAAATGACAATCGACCTAATTACGATATCTAGCCACACGATAAATAGATAGAGAGTTGTAGAAGGCTTCGATTCATACACTCGTTGTGTAAAGCAGTGTATTTTGTTATTAAATCACCATCTAGCGCATGGTAAAATAAGGCCATATTTTGTGACGGCTCCCATAAGATGGCCGCAAATTCTTGAGCCCGCCCGAACGTTCGGGCGTAATCTTCTCCTAGGCAGCAGGAAAGAATTCCGTGGCCTCCCTTTCCCTATCTGGCTGGGCCTCCGCCTCTAGCGTCCTACGGCTTCATTGCCCTCTTTCCCGTTTCTTCCGGACGAAAACAAGCTTTTAGGTTCTCCTATATTAATGCCAAAACGCCACACGGACGTTTAATTAAACTTTTTCACATATCCTCCGAGAAGATTTCTCTCTAAATTATATCCGGGCGAAAATTACTCATATTATTTACTTTGGACCTCACTTTTTGCTTCGAACGACTTGAGAGCCTTAACATAATTCGATAGAAAGAGGTTACTGATCAAATTAAAAGCTGGCAGTCTATTACTCCGGCGAAAGTCGAAAGATAAGGAGACGGTGCCGTGATTGACTTTGGAGAAGGTCCCGATCGTGACTCCCGATAGGTGCTAATTTCAGGCTTAGTTGTTTTTTCTAGCATTCGCCACCGGCATGAGATAAACTATTTTGCTACCGACTAATCATTGGTGCCTTTGCTGAAATAAATTTTTTAGCACATAAAAATTTTCTAAGATTTATATCTAAAGAAATAGCTCAAAACCAGCCATTTTACCTATTATTACGAGACGAAATGAAGCTGGATAAAAAAATATAGTAGGTGATGGATGTTACTTCTCTCTCAAAGCTCCATTCTTTCAACAAATAAATTTATTGCTTCTCCAGTTTCTTTTTTCAATAGAATACCGCCTAATTATTTGTAAATCACACACATAGATGGTAATTAGCAAATGGAATTTTAAGTAAGATCGACGTAACTTTAGTTTCATTAACGAAGAGAGAGCAGGTAAAATATCAATTAGGCTAATAGGCAGAATTTCTTTGAGAACGGTCGAAGAGTGTTAATTAAGAAATCTCTATACAATAATTATTCAATTGCGTATCTTTTATGCTTAAGTAAGTCACTTCGAGGAGAGTTAGAAAGTTCACGGGTCAAACTCAGCAGAATAAAATTCACCTCGAGGGTTTTTCAGGTACCATAGGTTATTTAGGATATTTAAAGTTTCTTGGATTATTCATAATATTTCAACCGCAGATTCTTCAAGTTTTCAACCCATGAGGAAAGCATGCTGAACTTAATCATTAAATAATTGTTTCTCATGTTTACTTTTTTTAAGTTTCTTAGCTTATACTTTACTATTCCGAATTTTTATTGAAAATACCGAAGAGATCCTAGTTTCTAAATACACCAGGTAGTTTTGAAATCCTCTAAATTTATTAACTAAATACTCCGTACATATCCCTAGAAACGGTTAACATATAAAAGAGTAATAATAGTCGCAAGTTCCCTCGAAGTTACGTTACATGATACCATTCAATTAAATTCTTATACCCAGAGCCATACGTTTAAAGAAATAACGACGTGTTGAGTAATTTCCTTGAAAATTTAAAGTATTTCATTGAGACATTTTTCATCTACGTCTACCAACACCTAGCCCTGAAAATTGCCACGGATGCGTATACGTATGAATGGGGGTGTTAGGTCACCATCAATTAATGTATTTGATTGATGTTTCTGTATGTTTCCACAGTTATCGCCTGGAATTGTGTTAGGGGAAAAAATTCCTTCTATCGATCAGTTCGGCAGTCCCCAGACTTCTTTTCACGGTGGTCTCGTTTACTGATTTAATGTGGGGATAGCATAATTCATTCCATGTCAGCGCTAAACTCGAATGACTTGTATTTATCTAAAAGTTTTAGTCGTGCATGTATAATCTTCGTTTTTCTAGTCTCTCAACCCAGGCTGTCCAATAATTATGTAACCCTTTCTATTCGGTATTAACGATCCTCCATGAAATGGGCAGTTTTTCTTGATAACCTGCTTCATTCCTTAAATAATTCCTCCATTTTTTCTCCGAATTAATTAAGCATTCTAAAAATAACTTTGGTAGGAAGAAGTCTAAATATTAATAGATACCCTTCTATTGCGTCGGAAAAGGTAGGAAAATGAGGAGACGGTAATGTAATTGGCATTGTTATTTATTCTGATCCAACCATTCCCAAGCAAACGTCAATTTCGAGATCTTATAATTGGATGGCTATTAAAAGGCTATGTAAAAATAAACTAAGTAAAAATTATAGAATTACATGCATGCATACCAACACCAAAATCTGCCTATACTCTAGACTTTAAAAAAATTGATGTGTCAGAGTCTATAAATTTGCGAAAAGAACAATTGAATAGTGAGCTAAATTGGATTCGAAGTTTTAGTAACATGAAGGACACAGAATTCATTCACATACTTTCCGTACGCAATACGGAATTATTTATGTAACTAATTTAATATATTATTTTTCTCAAAATAAAATATCTATTCTCTGTTCCTTTAATTTTTCATTTGTGCTACATTGTTTTTTGATTAATCACAAATTGAGTCGACCGCATACTATTCCTTGCTAAAAATGAAGAAAAAATTACATATTTCCACACTACTCTAGGAATTTTAATATTCATCCTCCTAAAAAAACTATCATATCGCTCAAATCATTTTCCCACATAGTTATTTGGTATTTTTATGCCTCTCACCTGCTAACTTATTCTGAACAGTACCTATGGACACATGTTTGATGATTTAAAATATATAAAAAAGTGTTTATCGCCAATTAAGATGACAAGGTAAAAAATATTCCTAAAATAATATTAAAGACACTACATATATTTAAAGTAACGATGTTCGGATGTGCTGTATCGATGAATAGCCATGTGATTTTTGAAATTGTTATTTTGGCATGCCATCACAAAGAAATATAGACATATCTCAATCATCAGTGGTTCGAATCTAATTAAAGAAAACATTCATCAGCTAAGTAGAGATACTGAATTGGCTAATTCATTTTAGCTTAATAAAGTCCATCATACATAATTGTAACTCTTACTTGATAATTATCAACATTTTAAATGTTAGATAGCCACATAAAAAGGTTTTTCAACATTCTATGGATATTAAATTGCAGTTACTTCAGAGTGTAAAAATCATTCGCTTTACCGCGATTCGAACCCGGACCCCTCATTGTCCGGCCGATTGATTTATCCAGTTAAGCTATCCAGACGTCCTCTTAAACTTGGTATTTCGTCACAATATCTTGTTTCTTTAAAGCCCCCAAAATTTCAACAGTGAAGAGGACGCCTGGTTCTCTGAAATTATTGCATTGTAATGCACACTTAGTGGATGACGTCGTTAAAAGTTACCGTTGCAGCGTCTCCTGCAGTTTTTTGGAATCCTATGGGAAAATTTTAACTCTAGTTATTGTATAATCTCTCGAGCAAATTTCAACGGCAATGTTTTACGTATTAATAAATTTCATTGAACATGCCAAAATATTTATAAAGAGAGAATAAATTTCTCAACATTATTGAAGAGATTGCAAGGGGAGCCGCCGTAATTGTCTCTCAAAGATGGAGCCGAATTAAAGTTTACGGAAGGGTATAAGACACCCGTGATTGGAACCAAATCCTAGGTAAATCATAGAACCGGACATATGTAAAACAACACCAAATAAGAAGAGAATAAGTAAGTTAAACAATAAGAGGCCCCTCTATAGAGATATTTTACTTCCAATTTCTTTCTTTCGAATGTTTGATGTGATCAATTTTTTTAATAGAAAACTTATAAGTCATTTGTCTTACCTTTTACAAAAATTTCACATCTGACGAATCCTAATATATTTAAAGGTTGGCAACGAAACACCCACTGCCATACACACTTGTATAATGCTGTGACTTCCAAGGAATAATGTGTTAGGAGGTATAGGATTAAATTTATGTTGGACGAAGAATTTTGGCAAGGATGCTGCCGTCAGAAAAGATCGAATCTCGTAGAACGAGAATTGGACGTAGGAACACCAATATGTTAGAAACTTAAGGAAAATAAGACTGGGATCCTGGGAATTAACTCCGCAAGGAAGTACATTCCTGAAACATTGATCGAATGATCCTCGATCCTCGAATTCCCCAATTGCTAATATACTGACTGGAATATTCTCCTCTTGAGCTAAAAATATACGCTTAGAATAATGATATTAATTAAACGTGCTGTGGCTAGGTTGAGCCTAGATAGACCCTTCTTCCTCCTAATCCTAGTGGGAATAGGCCCTATGCGCTACGGAACTATCTATCCTCACTTCACGAAATTCACAGACACAAACAACGTTCGTGATGACAAAAAGGCTCTAGTTACCGATTTCATGACATTTTGGTTAAAATTGTCAATAGTGATTGAGCAACTGAAATACCTAATGGATATTTGGATACATTTTTGACAGCGTTGAAGATGAATATTTCCCGATGAAAGGGGATATCATTAGGAACCAAAAGTGAATAGGGTGTTGAAAGAGTAAACATTAATCTTTTTGAGGAAAATTTCTTATTTATGCAGTAAAATTTTATTTAATAAAAATCCATTGATAAAAATAATCTAAAGCTATAAATTCAATCTTGCTCCATTTGCGTAGGCCCACCGAATACAGAGAAATTGGCTTAAGTTCCTGCAAATATTCTCCATTTTGGAAGAAAGTGGGTGGATCCGGAATCCTCGGGTAGCCTGCAAATAGTCAGCAAATGAAGCGGTCATTTCTGCTTAGCACTGCGAACTGACTGACGCAAGTGCAACAATACTGAATGATTGAGCAAACAAAATTTCGACCAAAAAAACCATCCATGTAGCGGGCAAGGGGGTGGGGGGCAGGGAGTGACAGCGGAAGAAGGGTTTTGCGGCAGACGAGGCCGTAGGAGCGGGAGGAGATGGGAAGAGCTCCCGGCTCGGGGTGGGAATAAAAAGCCCTTGGGAGGAGGAGCGCGCGCGCCAGGTGTAAAGGAGCCCTCCCCCCCTCTCTCCCCAAAGAACATTCCCACTCCCCTTCGAATCACCCCCCTCCCTCCGCTCCTTTCCCCAATCCACCCGCCCCGGTAGTCTAGGAGGCTTTGGACTGGCGGAGGGTGTGGGGGGGGGGGGGTTCGGGTTATGGGTTGGGGAGCCCCCACCCCCTTGTATCTGGGCAGACGACCAGGCTCACTCCATGGCGCGCGACCAGTGGAGCCGGCGGGGTGCGCCAGCCAACAGCCCAACTCCCCCTATCCCCCACCGAGATGGAAGCCGCCCCCTCTCTTTCTCTCCCCCTTCCCCTCATCTCTTCCCGGTCGCCCCACCTCTCCTCCAGTTCCACGGCTACCCCATCTCCTTCCCTCAACACCATCTCTCTCTCTTTATCTCTCCTACTCACTCTCCCTCTCACCATCACTCTCTTTCCCTCACCCCCTCTGAACTCAAAACTTGGTTCTACGCAATATCTCGCGAGAAGATGTTTGGTCCGTCATTACGACGCGCGCACGATCGGAGTGTGATGATCTCGCAAGGCAGGGAGCAATTGAACTCCAGTTTGAGGTACAAAATGCTGACGATGACTCTTGTTACAGAAACTAAATTGCTACGGCCGAAACGTAGACGGAATCTAAATGACTATAAATATTTCTCTGCAAACACAAAACTAAGTCTCTTGGATTGCTGCCCGACGCATCCTTTGCATCCAGCGTGACAATCAGTCCAAGAAATTTAGCTTGTGCTGTTTATGTGAGTGAATGGTACTTAATAAATATCCAAAAAAATTGTTAACTACAAAGAGAGAAGTTTGATTTCGGAGTTCCCACTCTACCGGCAGAAAACAGCAGAGCATTATAAATATCAAATAGTGCCATCCTTATTTGGACGGGGAATTCATTGTTAAAAATTGACTAAAATCGATAAGATACCAACATTAACGAGATTAATAAACATAAAATCGCCATGTTAACAGTTAAAACAGTATATTTATTCATGCATGATGCGGAGAGAATAAATTAAATAAGACTAAATATAATAGCTCATTTACAAGAATAATACGATGGAAAATTGTTTAAGTAGGATGGATGCCTGCTATTAACAAAAATATAGGAAAGCACCTGTAGAAGCGCTAAAAATATCTAGCACCACATAGTAGCAAAAATTAATGATTCATTGCTGAATTATTATCAGGTACAGTTCTAATACCTATGCGATAACCCATAAGTCTTTATTGAATAATTCTGTTGTGGAAAAATGCCTCCTATTACACAAGCCCAACTCCTTGTACAGGTTTTCTATCACTTATTTTATCATCATATCCGTTTATGGACGTAATGAGTACCACATACTACTATAAAAACCTCACAATCTGGTTTGCTTAATAAAAGGTTCGAACTTTGCCCGCTGTAACTCTTCGCGCTGCGCCAGTTAGCCATCAGAAAGTCGCTCTTTAAATGGAAAGGTTAAATAAGGCAACAATCGTAAAGATGAATTAAACTGTAATTCCAGGGTTAATAATTGGTGGGGAATTAATTCTGCTACTAAAAAAACCAATGTATTTATTTTGAGTTCAAAAGTGAGCATTTTATTACCTTTAAAAGTGGCTACTGCAACAGGTTAATGGAGAAAATTTGAAGTACCTACTAAATGCTATCAAGAGAATAGATTTACAAGCGTTAGTTCTTCACGTTAATTGTCGACTTTCTCCCAATGGCATTCATTACCTGTTTTCTTCGTGATAACCCACAGGAATAGCACCTACTCGGCCTGTGCTCAATCTTCAAAAATTTCATTTAAATAATGCAATCCTGAAAAAATTATTACGATGTATAATGAAATGAATTTGAGAATGAAATGTAAAGAAATCCTTTTATTTCCTCGAGCAGTTTCCAAATACATTTCCTCGGCCAGGTAATAGGCCTTCCTTCACGAAGGTTAAATCATGTTTCCTTACATTGGTATATTTTTAAAGTAACATTCAACTCGCTATTGGATGTCTTTCGTTCTAATCAATTTACTTAATGCATATTGAATAGAGATATTTCTATTGGAAATAATATGCCAGCAGTTGTCATTGAAGTCGAAAAGGAATATCGAAAAACGAAAATATTGGGATCTTGTATATGCTGGATCACTGATATAAAGGTAGTTTATAGAATTAACTGTTCCTCAAAATCCACCACGAGGATTCGTCGCGCGTTGAAGTCTCCTTCAAATCGACCAATGAGTGCACGGAGATCCGCGGCCTATTCCAAGGGCTCACTCATGCGAATATCAAAATCTCTACTCGAACCACCTCCCCTCCTTTGTTCAGAATCGTTTCCCACCGGCTCATCGAAAATTAACTTACCCGACCTATTCGACCCCTTTAGCTTCAAAACCACCCGGGCCTACCACACCCTGAACAACCACTAGAGCCTCCTATTCCTGCATTTCCCACCCCTCTCCCACCCAGGAAGAGAAGGAGGAAAAGAGGAAGAAAAACTCCACCTTCCCCCAAATCATTCAAAATACTGCCCCCTGCCTTCGCTTATTCCCCCCTCCCGAAGTCCCTCACAGTTCCCCGGAGACCCCTCACCCTGGTCAGAAATCCATCCAACCCCTCAACTATCCCGCCCCCTCTCCTCGAACACCCCTAAAGGGCCTCCCTCTCCATCCTCAGCATTCCCCCACACCATTCCTCTAATAGCCGACGCAAGCACCCCACCCCACAGCTCCCTTCCAACGAGACCACTCCGACCGCACCCCTCACCCGACTCCACCCCGACGGCGGACACACACACACACACGCACATGACCGACCGGGAACACCTGCAGAGGGGTGTGAGTAGGCATGTGCGATCGGAGCGGAGTGGGCAGGGTGGGGTGCGAGGGGACGGACCACGGGGCGAGAGGAGAAGGCGTGAGCCACGGCGGGAGGAGGTCGAGACGGGCCGGGAGGAGTGAGACTCTTTGCCTCCCCCACCTCCACTCCCCTTCCCAGGCTCCCAGGTATTTTTTTATCTCCGCTCAGAAGGGGAGGAGAAAGGGCTAGCGGACTCCTTGAGGTGGGGCGAGGGGGCAGAGAGGAGAGGACGCTCCTGAGCCAAGAGGAGGAGGAGAAAGATTTCAGTGAGAGTGATGGAGCTGAGGATGATGGCGATGTTTGAGGGGGAGGTGGTTCTTTCGGGAAGGGGAGTGAATTCGTCTAACTACGAAGAGAGGGGCCGTGTTCATGCGAGAACTCAGTCCCGCGTATGCCGGGATTCGACGGTCCCGTGCGATCGCCTCTTAGGGTGGCGTAGAGGGAGGGAGGGGTCACGGGGAAGAGGAGGATCTTTCGTGGGATCTCCGGCGGTAAATTGTGAACGAAGAAATACTCGGATGGTTCCGGCAGGTATTTTGTTTTTTCGCGGAGGGGAGAAAGAGGATGCGGACGTTAAGGGAGGAGACGTGGAGGGTAGGGTCGGGCGATGCCTATTAAGCTGGGCATACTTTTAAGTAATACTCAATAAGCAATCCCGGGAAAAGATTTAGTCGTGTGCTTTCCAGAACGGAGTTGGATGATTTGGAAGTGGGGAGGTGTTGGGAGGTGGGAGAATAGGGCAAGGGAAAAGGAGTCTGGAGTGAATTTGGAGATAAAAGGGAAAGAGCGAGCAAGTATATGTGGGGCCTCCTATCTTTACGGTAATTGGTTTAGGAGAGGAAATGGATCGTAGCAGTAAGAAGACTGAAGTGATCCGAAGATAGGCTTCTACGTAAAACATTCCCCGGGAATAAATGAGTTAATGAAAACGCGGAGATTGCGGAGGGAAGAACGTTAAAAGTTGAGACAATTGAGCACTCCTCGATTAAGTGGCCCCTTGATTGGTGATAGAGTGAATGAATGAAATAAAATGGGCGGCTAGATCTGTGTCAGATTGGACGTGTTTGAGTGGTTAAGTACGCATTATTTCTCTAAAAATGATAGGCTATTGAAGGATTATAATAGGAAAACTGCACCATTAAATTATCCACTAATCTCCTACGGACGACGAACAATGTAAGGATAGCCGTAAGAAGGTAGATCCCTTAATTAACTTCTTTCGTATAGAGTTGAATTACACCAAAAGATCCACAAAGCTAAATTGAGGAGACTCCATTAGTTCAAATAACTACCTCGGCCTTTCCATTTGTAAGCTGGATACATTATTTTGTGCTTCGCTAAACTCTTTTGACGGCATACTCGCAATATTTTAGAACAAACCATTTAAAAATAATGTGGAAAGTAGGAGACATGAATCAGACTTGTTCTTGGATACAACACGTACGTGAAAATATGCATCGAGCATTTTCTATTAATAATCATGAGCTACATCCCTAGCATAAATGGTTCCCTTAAACACAAATCGAATATTCGATGGGATCTTAAAGATACTCTTCATTCTAACAATTACATCTGTCATACTCGTTAATCGTACGTATAAATTAGCATATTAATTGCAAAGCAGCTGCAGAATCTACTTCGCAGCTGTAATTAAAACCCTACTAAGGCAACATTTTAACTAAACTTTAATCGCTTCGTAATCGTGAAGTGCTTTTACTTTAACTAGGAAAAAATATCATATCATTTAGGTATTTTGATATTTTATAAAACTGCAGAGTGACATCAATATCGTTTTTGATTAAGTTTATTAGAAGAGTAAACGGACAGTATTTCATGTGTTCTAAAGTCCATCTATGATGAAAAAGGAAATACCTTAAATGATGGGAATAAATTCAATTTCCGCACGGCAGGTTGAAGATCAAACCGATGAATTACGATCCGAAGAGCACACATTATGAGCGTTTGCCAGCGAGCTAATCGCGCTTTGTTAAGTTATCATAGACGCAAATTGAAATGTCAGCTTAAAAGGTAGGGAAAGATAGAGAAAGAGAAGGAATTATTAAAGGCAGCCCTTAGTGCGGTGGACTTCAATGATGTAAAGCAGCGACCCGTCGTAAAAGCAGGGGCATCAAAGCGACGGAGATAGGGGGGTGGGGAGATGGGGGGGTCGCAAGAGCGGGCGGATTGCGGTGGTCCGCGGTGCGTCGGTCGGAACCAAAAGAGAGAAGGACTCTTCTTCAGCGGTTGCCAGTGATGGAGCAATAAAAAAGACAATTTGGGGCGAGCTGGGTCCTCGATCACGGACGGTGGAGGTCGTATAACTCAAAAAAGTGCGTCGTTAAAAGGGTTTGCGTTACTGTCCGGGGCTGACCCACAAGTGCCTCCGTCTCCCTCGCTGCCAGTCCGAATAAAGAGGGATGTCTCCTCAGAGCGCTTTGCCCTTCATAACACACGCACACGAGAGCACAAACAGATCAAGAACAAACGCATACACATTCTCCCCCGGGACACACACAACCGGACTCGTTTAAGAAGGATAACGACTTTTTCTTATAAGGCCTTTCCTAGGCTCTAGGGTAAAGTCTGTGGCCGACAAAAACGGTTAGAAATAACTGTTAGTCTTAAATGTATTATGACACCATTTCGGAGTTGGGATGGTAATGAAGTAATTGAAATCTAGATTTCGTTCCATGGGAGCCCAGCAATCATTTCACAAGTAGTAAAATAAGAAAAAGTAAAAGGCCCACACAAGGCGGATACTTTTCCTCCCTAGATGGTTTGAAAATAGCGTTTTATACCATTTTTTTGTTTCTGGTAAAGTGAAATATAGAGTATTTTCTCAGACTCGAAATGACACCTTTTCAACGTTAATATGATAGATAACTCTAGTATATTTCTGTCTTAATATGACGGGTAAATGACGAAACAATTCGGAGCCGAAGTATTTTATCCTGTGGGCTGTTTATTCCCTGCGTTAGATATTAACGCACAATTAAAATAAACCGGCACATATTTTGCCAGTGTATCCAATCAATTTCATTATATTTTTAATGCGTAATAAATACAAAATTCAAGATAATGATGGCGGAAAATAGAGAAAATACTCTGAATAGAGAAGAAGATTAGTTTTTGGATAGCGTTTGCGAGGAGAGGGCATTACTAGAGCGAAAGAGCGAGAGTAAGTAAATGGAGGTAATATAACCTGTAAGATTCATTACGAGATTGCGGTTAGTTGAAGGCAGCGGCAGAAAAGAGATGGGTAAGCAGGTACAGAAAGGAACTTAGGCAAAAGTTACGAAAAATACAGAGAGAAATACTAAAAGACAAATGAATAGAAAGTTCTTGCAATAAATATTCGATAGGGAACCAGCCTTTAAAAGGGTTAAATACCCTGAATAAAAATTAACGGCCTCACCGGATAACAAAGTTAAGCAATAATAATTTATTATTAAGTTATCATAGATATTTTAGTGAAACTGGATATTACATAATTATTGTGTGTAGTTCAAAAGAGAGGAAATAAATGAAACGTATTATCCTGTAAGATATTATTAAATGAAATTAATAGATTTTGGGGTTAAGGATATCGCAATTTGGACACACTCACAAATGGAATAGAGCGGTGAGTTTTGAGAGTGAGTGCAGCGAAGAATTGAGATTATACGGATGAGAGGAAATCATTGAAGTCAATTCGAAGGCATAAAAGATAAATAGTGCAGATATTGAGCTAGTGTGAAAGTGGAAGGAGGTGATAGAAGTAAGAGAACAGCGGGATAAGGAAGGAAAAGAATTGCTATTAAAACTGCACGAAGACGAATAGAAATAATGTAGGTCTGGATGAATAACTAATGCAAATAATGAGTTGCAGCAATGAATGCGCTCTTCAAATATTTTCAAAGACTACATCTGAATCTTGAACTCAGCTAAGGAAAAAGTTCGATCTTTTTGGTCAAAAGAAAGCATTTCAAGCAAAATAGTATTTTATTGTTTATTCATTTAATGCTTCTTCCTTAAATTTTTTTAAATAATATATCTTTTTTACATAGTATTTAGGGTAGGCAGTCATAATGACAATTTTTAATCGCTTTCTAGGGTGTAAATGACTTAATGAATAAATAAATCAGTATGGATGATAAAAGTTATTAATATTTTCCACAGCACAACACCTTGATTGTTTGTGTTAATCCAAAGTAAAACAAAAAATAGGTATTATTCCTCTCCAGAAAATGAAATTAAATTATTCACAATTCGTTTCACTGAAAATCAATGAGATTCATTGGTTCAGAGTTTCCCATTGGGATGAAAGAAATTCATGACGCAGAATCAAAATTATTTCAATTTTTCATTAAATGATTAATTAACTGATTTCCATTCTTAGCTCAAGGCAAATCAATGTTGATAAAGAATTTCAAACCACAATTGAAGCTGTTTGGTATTTATGTCTATTCTGTTTCTTTTGGATAACAACGCTTAATGAATCATGATATTAATTACCCCGCAGTCTGAGAAAAAGAACAAATAAAGCTCTCCCGCATGTGAGTCAGCCGCCCTCCATCCAAGTGGCGATCAATTTCTATTCTAAAAGAGCAGGAAGGCTGGCGAAGACACCCCGCCGTGACTTTCCCCGCTTTCGTGGAATGCGGTTGAAAAACGATCGTTAAGGGGTTCGTGGGAAATTGATAACTGAGATTGGCCCGGAGAGCAAAGACGTTATTCCGCCGAAACTAGAGGAATTGACCGATCCGGGGCGGCGTCTTCCTGTACGATTTGATAATCAGGCAATGTGATGTCATAGGATGGAGGACGGAGCGACACGTGAAACTCCATAGCGACCACCGCCACCGGTACGACATGTGGCTAACGATGCATGTAGGGAACCCCCCCCCCCCATCGGATTAAAATCCTCGAACGGAACCCTCAACCTACCGAAACACAAATTCCCCCCCCCCCGGATCGCCCCCCCCCCCAAATCCAAAACCTTTCCACTCCCGCGTCGGACTAATATGCATATTTATGGAGCAGATCGCACGCCCTCTATCGCGCCATCTAATCTCTCCCCATCCCTTCACCTACCACCCGCGCCTCCCACCCTCGGAAGGCCACCGTCGTCCTCCGGCTGTCGCGGTGAAAACCACACCGTCCCATAAAAATTGATCCCCGCCCGACTTCACGCCCCAGCGCCCAGGGATCCGCCTCGCCTGCGGAGGTCGACGGCTCGCAAATGAGGATAGGGCCCCCAATGCGTTGCCGACTTCTCTGCGGAGCGCCCGCGGGCAGCAGCGGCTCCCTCTATCGTCCCCGATCGTGGATGAGTCGGCGGTGATCACTGCGGTCGCCCCGGCCTTGTCATCGGACACCAGTGTTGTTTGATTCTTGAAGCGGCAGAGCAAATTCGCATTTTCCGTTCGCCTTTAAACCAACCGACGTCCCGCAGTTTAAAACCTCTGCCAACTCAATTAATGGTGAGGGAATTCACCACTCGGACCCTCTTGCGTTGGAGTTTTATTCGCGCGGGACTATGGCCGTTAAATACATCAAGCGGGCTTCTTTGCTTTCTTCGGTTCCGGTCGGAAAATTCCGCCCACTCTCATCTATTTCTTTCCCTACTTGTAAATTTGCGTGAGTTTTATTTTACCGAACGGTACAAAAGGTCTAGCGCAAGACCATTCGCCGACGTACGGAGAAGGGAGATGAAGTAGGTAGAAATATCTATAAATTCTCTCCGCATCCAATGGTAGAAGGTGAATTCGGAATGGAAGGTTTATCTTTAAGAATCTATCTCCCGTCGCAGCAACGCTATACTGGCGCGGATATTCGATTACATCCGATTAGATAATCGAACGTCGAGAATCACTCGATTCTTTAGAGGGTATTCAACACCAACTTGGTATCGTTTTCAGAAGTCTGTTGGGCAATCACCAGCGCGCCGAGAATTGGGAAACGGTAAAAAGATGCTTTTCTTGGCACTCACAAGCAGGGTTGCATTTGAACTGATGATGTGTATATAATTTCGTGGCTCTGGGCGTTTGGCGTGAGATGAGGCGCAGTTAGGAGAGTTAAAATTAAGTCAAAAGAGTTCATGAGGCAATGGTGGACTGATGATTCAGAGAACTTCTCATGTAGACACACTGTGCCCCTCCCTTCAGACATTACTTGGTGTTTTCGGGTTCTTCACAGAGCCTTTGTTTAAGACTTGTCCCTGAAAAAAATGGTGACAGCTGCAAAATAATACCTAGATTTATCATCACATTATTTTTTAACATAGCTCAATTTCTCTGTGTTGATTTTTTTTTATTTTAGGTATTTCAAATTTTCTAGGCTGATCGACCCTCATGAAACCAAACCCCGACGGCCGCAAATTTTTGCATATTCCAGGTTTTTGAAGAAATTAGAATCGAGACCTTTTCTTCTAACTCCCAGAAAATCATTAAGACAGAAACAAATTATCCTTTTATCCATAACAGAAGAATGATATATAATTTTCCACAAAATATTTCTATTTTATGCATGGAGTTTCACCGCGATAATGGATTATCAAGAACACTTCACCGCATTACGGTGAAACGGGTGGTATCACATATTAAACGTATGTGGAAATACACTTTGTTCCTATTTTTATGAATATATGTAACTTCCATGAAGCGAAACAAAAATCCATAAAGCGTATAAGTTACACTCACTTTATAAATGAACTCTCTACTTCAATACCTTCAATTTACCGCTTGCGGGCTTACTCCTGCCCTTCGATCGAGAGCCACAAATGCCTGAACATTAATTGTAGAGATCAAATAATATTACGCTATGAGCTGCAATGGTATCCAAATTGCGATATTTAAATTGCTGTAAACCCCCTAAATATTTGAAAATTGCATTGAAAAAGAAAGCATGCGAGGATCAGGTAATATTTATAATGGGAAAATCCAAAATTGTTACTGTTTCCATATTAAAATTATAGTTGAACCTCCGAATTAGCCAATCAATACTAGAAAAATTACATAGTATGTTCCTTATAGGGCAAAAGGAATGGGAAAGTCAGACTTAAGGATTTAAATTCCTTAAAGCGAAGTTTTAAAAAAAATCATCAACGGCGTGATCCCACTTTTAACGACTTCGGTTGACTTTTATACCTTCGAAGAGCTAAGACTTAATAGTCGTTTAACAATAAATGCTAATATCCTAGAGAATCACATTTATAAAAAATCGATAATCATTTTAAGCCTGCTAGCGTGCAACATTCAAAGGAGAATAGTTTTATAGCCGCCAACCGTGACCGCCGGCTAATTACATCCAACGACTCTAGAAAGGGGGACAAATTATCCCCTCCGGAATTGATCAGCCTATTGTCCCATTCTTATCCCGTTATGCCCACTGAATTCTACATACAGATTAAGAGAAAGAATCATTTCAGTTATTCAGTAACGGAATGTTATGTATTTTTCGCAAAAAAGTAATTAAATCATTCCGCTAAATGCTTAGAATAATATTCATTCACTGCACGATTAACGACGAGTATTTTCTAATTTTTCGTCATGAATCAACGCCG